>NW_020954867.1:2630602-2925443 GCF_900497805.2 Vombatus ursinus
AGACTACATACAACTCCTTGTAAAATTCCAGATGTTATTATTAAAGGAAGTTGGTGAATATTTGGAAAAAGGAAATAATGATCACAAAAAATTACCTGACTTCACTGAAAATAGGTCATATGAAATGAACCTCATTTGCTTTGTTGACAGAGTTGGTAGGCACCTAGGGGAGAGGAATGCTGTAGCTGTAGGTTACATACATTATAACAAAATCTTTAATTTAATTCTTGTGAACAACATGGATTGATATGAACCATTGGATGAATAGCTAGATTCAAGAAATAATCATATGGTTCAGTGTACATGTGTAAAGAACTCTGGTATAGAGTTCCAAGGCTCTTTCATTTAATATTTAGAATAACATATAAGATGTCGATGGCATGCTTATCAAATTCTTAGATTAGACAAACCTGAGATTAACTAAGATACTAGATAATCTAGTAAGGATCTAAAAGGACCTCACAGGCTAGACCACATGGCTGAATCTAACAAGGTCAAAAATAATTGTGATAAATGTAAAGCCCTATATTCAGTTTCAGAAATGGAACTTCACAAATACATAATGGGAAACATAATTAGATAGCAATTAAAAAAAATCTGTGGTTTTTCTGTGCTGCATATTAAAATGAGTCCAGTAAAATAAGGCAATGAAAAAGCTACCAGAACTTCGAATGGCTTTGAGAGCCATCGTAATAAAACTAGGGAGTTGATGGTCTTGCCAGAGTCTGCCCTGGTCTTACCAATCTAGAGCTTTATGTTTAGTTCTAGATGCTAAATTTGAGGAAGGATATCAGTAAGATCAAAAGTTTCCAAAGTAAGGAGACTAGTATTGTGAAGACCTTGTACAGAATACATAGGAAGATTTGGTTGACAAAACTGGCACTGTTTTCATGAAGAAGAAAAGTCTTAGAAGAATCATGATAGTTATCTTGAAATATTTTAAGGGGAAGGGAATAAGCATTTATGTAACACCTACTATGTACCAGACACTGTACTAAGTACTTTATAAATATTATCTCATTTGAACCTCATTATGACCCTGTTAGGTACTGTGGATGGAAAGAGATTAAATGACTTTCTCATGCTCAAGCAGCTAGAAAGTTAGAGTTTGAATTTGAGCTCAGCTGTTGCTGCTTCTAGACCTGGAACTCTATCCACTGTGTTACCTAGCTGCTTCAAGGATTGTCATGAGGAAAAGGTTCTTATCGGAGAGAGGTCCTAGATAAAATGGATAGAAGTTGTAGAAAAGTGGATTTAGGGTCACCCTAAGGGAAAACTTACTAATAATTATTGTTGTCCCCAAAGAGAAAAGGTCCTATTTTTAATAATCAGAGAATACCAACTGCATTTTTCAAAATGTCTTTCTTTTAGAGAGCTAAATCAATTTCACATCAATGACTTTTGTTGTAATATTCCTATATGAGAAAAGATAGCTATTTTTACAGTGCTTCACACATAGGCTTAAAAACTTTCAAATTTGATTTTTAAAAATAAGTAGAATGAACTTTAGATAGAGAAGTGAGGTTTTTACTTGGGTTAGTCAGTGTCTAGTTAATCTAGAATTAGAATTTATTTTCTTTTGCTTTTGGGACACTGTCAGGAAAATCATAAGGATGACAAAATTGTTTGATGGGTTTTTTTTCAAGTTAATGATTCAATCAATGGATATTTATTGAACTGCTACTATAAATAACATTATATTCTGTGGAAAGCAAACAGGAATATAATATGCCATCTTTGCCCTAAACAAAATCTAGTTGAAAATAAAAAAATATATAGCTTAACAGATGACTTGCAGTCTTTCTGGAGATTTAAAACATTCTATCTTCATCTATAATTTTCAAGCCAAATGAGTAGTACAGACAATACTGGCAGTACAACCAATCAGGAGTCATAATGGGTCTTCATAGAGAGCTTTCTAGCAAGATTTGGACTTCAACTGAACCTTGAAAGCTAGGTAGAAGCTAAACTTAGAGGAAGATGATGGCAGTTTAGGTCAGGAAATCTATGAACAGAGGCCCCAGTCTAGAATTACAAGGGGCAGTGATTATTCAAGTTTGACTGAAATAAAAGACTTATTCTGGAAATAAATGAGTAAAAAAAGGTTGGAAAAATAATTGGGGAAGGATTGTGGAAAGCCTCGAATTCTAGCAAAAGAGTTTGGGCTGTATTTTAGAAATGTTGGGTAACAATTTTTTAACATGGGTGAACATGTTATATTTTATATATATATATATGTTATATATAAACATATATATTTCTAACAAGGTATAGAAATACAGACTCATCATTCAACTTTTCAACCTGAACATGGACCTGCAAAGTTATTACTGGATAGAAAAGAGTTTGGAAGTAGAATCCTTAAAATATTAAAACTCCAAGTCTTACAACTCTCTGTGAAATCTTCTGACATAGGTTATGTTTTTGATCTAAAAAGAGAAATGGCCTTAAATTATTTATGTTTATATTTGTGCTGTTTTTCACTACTTTTCACATTTTAATGCTTTATTTTCTGTTTTGTTTAACATCCCCAGTAATGTAGAAACTATTCTGTAATATAAAATAATGTTTTAAATTCTGGAGCAGTTTGTAATGTATTTTCTGTTTTTTACATGGGGCTTTTCAAACCTTTTAGAATCATATCATCTTTGTAACTTTGGTTCAGTGGTTGCCTTCATCAGTGGCTTGTTGGCCGAGCTTTGATTATGTAGTAAATGATTTCCAAAGGGTCACATCTCTTGTTTGTCTGCATGTCAATTCCTTGACCTGTTTTCCCATTTTCTTTCCTGGCACATTGTACTCTAATGACTATAGAATATGGGAACAGCTCCCAGAAAAATGGCATTTCACTGTTACTAATACACATTCCAAAAACACATCAATATAGTCAATATAATATATATGCATACACACATACATCCTCATGGATTGTGAGCACTTTTTTTTTTTTGCTTAACATGTAGTTCTCTCTTAGAACAAGCCAAATGTAGTAGAAAAAAGGTAATTTGTATTAACTTACAGTGCTCAAGTTCAGGATCTGTAGTGCCTGAAGGTTTTTTTTTAAGTTACAATATCATTTATTTTATTCCCTTCAATTTAAAAAACATTTAGCAATGGGCATGGCACAGAGTACATGCTTAATAAATGCCTATTCCCATTTATTAAACACCTATAATGTACCAAACACTATGTTAGTTGCTGGAGGTAGGGATAAGGACCAAATCTGTGATTTCATTGATGTAGGGATCTCCCAGATGGGCAAATTCCCTCTACTAGTGCAGGTGGACAGGTTTTCTGCGATGTTTGCCTGGAGTACTGAGAGGTTAAGTCACTTACTAGCGTCTCAGAGCCTTTAAGTATCAGAGGAGAGGCATGAACCCAGGTCTTACCTGCTCTGGAATGAGTCCATTCTCATTCTGGTCTCCATCTCACATGCTATCATGCAAACTGTAGGCACTAGGAGTAAAAATATAAACATGAGACAGGTTTTGCACAAGGAGCTTACATTCTGCTGGAAGTGTGGTGGGGCAGTAAGAATACAACGCATACAGAGACATTTGAATATGACATATACAAAATAAATGCACAGTGACTTGGGGGAAAGGTCACTAAATGTCTTTATAACATGTGGTAGCCAAGTAGAGACTAGATAGGAGTTGGAAGTTCCAAAAGATACTTTCTACCTTATATAATGATGATAGCAGTTGTAGGAACATGTATAGACAGAGTGCCTACTTCAAGGTGAATTATAGACCAATGTATTTATCTTTAAGCTGTACTGTCTGTACCTGTTTCATGGATTTCCCTTTACATACACTAAGTAAACATTTCTGGCTATTGCTCCCCAAAGACATCACTTTTATGAGAGGCAGATGCTAAAGCTCGGTTACAAAATAATTACAATCCACTGATTTTGGATTGTTTACTTCTTTTGTGGGAGTCTGTTGCAATCACTAAGTTTATTTTTTCCCCATACTATTCATGTTGGAATGAATTGCAGGGGAACATCACTCTAAATGTCGTTCTCTCCCACTCACTCATCCTTACCACTCTCCCCACAGCTCACAAAAGACTTGGCTAAACCACAACTATCTTTAGAGAATTTTTTCACTGTTTGAACTTTGCAGTGAAGAACACTGCTTTAGAGCACTTGCATTCCTTTGCATACATGTCCATCTAGTTTAAAGGAGCTTAATGTGAAACTTCAGACATTTCTGCAGACTAGATTTCTATATATTGAGCCAATATCCTCTGCTGCAGAAATACTATGAAAAGATTAAAATTTAACCCTTCAGTTTAAAATATATCTATATATCTTCAGGGACTCCCAAATCCCATTGGCAGGTACTGATTACTGAATAATAAGCAGGAGAGGATTAGCTACATCTGCATTAACTCTGTAGAGAATGCTAACAGTGACACCAATTCTGTTTACCCACCTCTAGCAATTGAACAAAGAACATGTGTTAGTAACAGAATATGAACAACAAGATTTATGCTGGTAAATAGATGCATGTCCCCATAGAAATCAGATAGCAAAGCAGAGAGAAAAAAATCCTAATATGAATATCCTGCTTGTTACTTACAACAAGTTAGGCTTAATAGATGTGTTTTCATTGACCTTCCTTACAGGATTAGAGCTTTGCCAGAAGGATGACTTGAATTTTAGATGTGTTCATCTATGTCATCAAAGATTCATGTCATCAACCCGAGATAGAACTAGCAAACAGAGACACTGAAAACATAAGGGAAATTCTCCACTTCTAAAGATGAAAAAACAGTAATAGAGTTAACATCCTTTTTTGCCTGAATTTCATTGCAGTGTTTCAATGGCTAGAATTTAAAATTTGGCCTTGTAAGCCAAATAGCATCTTTGTGAACTGTGTGCCAAAGCATCAGTTCCTCCCTGCATGTAAATCAGACACTTTTGGCAGCTGTGTTAACCCTTTGGAAGGTACTGTGGAAATGCTCTAGCAGTAAATTACTAATATGAAAGATCAGAGCCTGACAGAGAGAGTTACTGAAACTTCCAGGGGTTTCTGACTAATAATTACTGAAGAAGATGTCCTGAATGAGAAATCAGTACATTTTGAATAAAGTAAGAGTAGGAAGTCAGGGTCAGAGGATACTTATGATTTTGTGTTGAAGTATAGGATTTTCCATAATTTGATATCATAAATGAGCTATTATTTAAATTTTGTTTTTGATTTAAATAACAGTAAAAATAGAGTGAAAAAATACCTAAGAGGCAAACCTTTTGACCTCCATATTTGAATGAAATTTTAGGCAGAAGTTACATTCTAGCTCATAAAATCTTAGAGCAGGAAGGAACTTTGGAGTTCTCCTGGTCCAGCCGCATTTTAGATGAGGAAACTGAGACCCAGAATAGTTAAGTGATTCGCTGAAGGGTCTTTAAGCAGTTAGGGGCAGGACCAGAAATGGGGCTAGAAAGTAGGTCTCCTGATTCCTGGTACAGAGTTCTTTCAACTATGCCATACATTTATTAATTATCCACAGTCGTGATGGTTATAGAAAGATGAGGGGACGGAATATTATACAAAATGTTAGAGTTTTCATTTTTTTTAATGTTAGTCCAGTTTGGAATGAATAGATTTAATATTATATTATGGAATGGGGGCAGCTTTCTACAACAGTAATACATGACAACAAATATTGTAACAGTTTGCATATAGTTCTTTATGGTTACTAAAAACTTGTACATGCAGAATCTCATTGGAATCTCACAACAACCCTAGTAGGTACATAGATAGGGCAGATATATTATTATTACCATTATTCTTATTTCATAAATGAGGAAACCAAGACTTAGAGAGGTGAAATGACTTGTCCCCTGTTCCAAGAGTTTTAAATGGCAGTGCTCAGACTCAATTACAGAATCATAGTTGAAAGAGACTTCATGTGCCATGTAATACAGTCCATTATTGATGCACTTTGAGCTTCTTGAGAACAGGAATTTTTTTTTTTGACTTTTCTTTCTTTGTATCTCTAGTACTTACCATAGTGCCTAACTTATATAATAAATGAATGTTTGTTGACTTGAGCAAAAAAAAAACAAAACCCAAAACTCTATCTTCATCTTTAAGAAGTAATCATCCTGCCCTTGGGGAATTCCAGTGAGGGAAAACCAACTACCTCCTGAGAGAGCCTATTCTACTTTTAGGCAGTATTAATTCTTGAGATCTTTTTTTCCCTTTAATTTCAAGCATGAATTTTCATCTGCAACTTATATGCATCACTACTAGTTCTACCCTCACCCACCTCCAAGCCTTTTGATTATATATATCCAGTTTTGCTTCTGGGCTATAGATTACTTTTTTTTTTTAATTGAAATTGAACAGGTTTCAGCAGTCTTTTTGATTTTGGTAAAACATGGCTCTTATTGGCAACACTGGTTAACATTACCTGTGCCACTCAAGTCAAACTAAATTTTGGTCATATCTGTGTTATAGGAGGTGGAATGAAATTTAGGTTAACAATTGTCTATGTCCTATGTTTAGGACTATGAGATAAATAACAAAGAATAAGCTAATATTATCCCTGTCCTGAAGGGCACCTGTTGAAGAGACAAGAATTACAAACGTGAAACAGTTAGAAAACAGTTAACAAGCATTTATTAAGCGTCTACTCTATACCAGACAAAACAAGTTATAATCAAGAGAAAAACCATGTTCTATCACTGTTCTTCCAGTTTGCGATGCTTGACATATTAGTTCATCTTCATTTCCCCCCTTTTCTTTATATCCTACAGCCTATGTCAACAGTTCTTATTCCCTTAGAAAATTCTCTTGGATTTCTCTCTCCTTTTTTTGTTCTCAAAATTAATTGATATAATAAATAACCTTATTCTCAGTCCACCACCAAGACCTCAGCACCTCATTGTACAACAGCCTTCAGAACTGTTATTTTCATCAGTCTGTCTACCCTTTCAAATTTTAAATACAATTTTTATCCAACATTGACCCTTCATTGTCTTCTGAATTAAGCCAACATTTCTCTCCCTGGTGTTATTGTTGTTGTTGTTGTTGTTTTATATTTTGGTTTGGCTTTTTTTTTTTCTTTTGATACTGGGTGTCCCTATCTCACCTATACTAGAAGGAGTCACCCATGAATGATTCCAATGTTATCAGTTTGAAAGCAGCAATCTCTTCTGTTTTTCTGGGTTGATTTTGGGATTGATTGACACTTCTTTAGGCAATCCTGTAGTCTTCTGATTTAAACCAAATACAGGTATCCCAAATACAAGTATTTCACCAGTTTTGGGCTCACCTAGTAGCAGGCATCACAGGCCTGCACCATTATGAGAGGCTTCTCTCCCTGATTTTCAAAAGCATTTCATATTTTAGTTTCACATTACATTTCTGCCTGGTTTTTGCCACTACTACCCAACACCAATTCTCTACTCTCTTCCCCTGTTGTTTTCACCTGTGTGGCATACTTGTGCTTTTCTCTCCACCCTTGTCTATGGTATTTTTCTTTGATGCTCAATGCATTGCTTTATTGTCTCTTCCATTTGTAATTCTCTGCATCCCTCAAAATCCGTCTCAAATTAGATCAACTACTCAAACCCTTCCTGATTTTTCCTTCCTTTCCTTTTATACTGTAGTAATTATCATACTTTTTAATGGGTAATTTTTCTCAAATTATCTCTCATTGGAATCCTCTGTGGGAGTCTAAGCTCCTTGAGGACAATGACAACATTTAGTAGTAGTAGTAGTAGTTGCTGTTGTTTTCCATATCCCTCTCTGGTGCCTATAGTAGTGCTAGTTTTGATGGACACGTGGAAGGTACTTTGAGGCAATGGTTAGATCCACAGACATTTCTCCCCCTGAATTGCAGCTGTTGTTTTACTTATGGGTTTGATTGAGTTGAATTTCACCCGGCCAAGAGGTTCTATCAGGGTCCTAGTCGAAGTAGTAAGTCATTCCTATCTTAATATTACAACAAAAATACTTTAGGATCTTCTTCACTTCCAGGACTATGGATTGCCAATATCTGATTTAGATTCTGTGTTTTCTTTTTAATCATTTTTTCCTCTGTTTTTATCTTTAAATTTTCTCTATGCAATTGCTACTTAGTTTTCTTCCACCCCAAAGATGCGCTAATTGTCAATGCAATCACAGATAATAGCCTGGATCTTAGTCCATATCCTCTGTCCAGAGGGTCACAAAGACTCATGAATGTTCCCTGAAGGCATGCAGGTGCACTCAGCAATGGTTGCAAATGTTTGAGGCAGCTTGGAGCATCCAGCTGCTGCTGGATTCTCTCAAATAGAATGTAGACTAGTAGATTCTAGCATCTGAATGCACTTATACTAATGTATCAAAGGAAATTTTACAATGCAGATGCATTCCTCAGGATTGCCATTTCAAAACTGCCCGTGTTTTTCCAACTTGACCATGTTTTAAGAAGTTACTTACACATACACACATCTGAGATGAATATGTGGAAGACAGACAACTGACAATTAGGGCAAATGACACTCTGAGAGTTTAACTCCCAACTACAACAGCCTTAGATATTTATTAATAGTTTTTTCTTATGTAAATCATTTGAACATTGATCAGTATATGGTTATTAATGAAGCAGAAGAAAAAGAATCAAATCTCAGGATTCATGATAATAATTACTAACTGTGACATAACAATAGGCTATTATTGGAGAGGTATATGAGATGAACTGCTTGTAACCGCTTCCATTTTTTCCCACACATTCCAGAAAGGAGTCAAACTGCTGCATCTGTGATTCACCTAATTAATTAGTTAACCACCTGTTGTTCCCCATGCACAGCTGAGAATCATGGGTAATACAATACAATATATGAAAGGTTATTCAGCTGAAGTAAAGTGATTAATTCCTCCTATGTCACATTTTCCTTCACCCATTCTTCTTCTCCCTTGCCCTAGGGGTAAACCTAGCTTATTAAAAATAATTTTAAAACCTACTCAGGTGAATACTGAGTAGGTGGATGGTAGGGGATGGAAGAAGGGCTGCATAGATGAAGCTTAGAACACAGTTTACTCCGATGTTAATAACTCTTTCTCTTTTTCTGTGTTCCAAAGTATATTTTATACATGTAATTCTTTAAGCAGTGTTAATAGATGGAGATATTGAAAATGAAATATATTATTCTTTTCTCTTGTAGTCAGGCAGAGGAGAAACTAAAGCCATGTTGGGATTAATATATTTGATAGGTCTAATATCAGAGTCATAGATGGAAAGGATGAATATAGGCATATAGGTTATCATGTTGAAGGAAGCCATTGCCCATTCCCTTCATCATCAGTGTGGAATATATGGATTAATAATCAACACCAATAGAGGAAGATGTATTTTTTCCTGAGGAAGCAGGCTTCCAGGACATTTATAAGAGTATGTCCCTAAAAGTGGATCTCTATGTATTGGAAGTGTATTGGGATTTCTTTCCAGCCCTAATTTTTAGCTTTTCCATTTTATCCATACTTATACACTAGCTCAGGTTCATAGAACATGCAGTCTGTTCTATTATTACCCCCGAACTCCAGCATCAGAGGCCTTGCCTTTTCATGGTTTTCTGTCAGAGGGAAAACCCAAGATGGGGCACATAGGTATAGCATTCATCTGTTGAACAGTGGCACTAGCCATAAATAGAGACAGGTGACTGTTTCCTACTTTCTCAGACAGCTAATTAGGTGCTGTGAAAGCTTATGTTGGTGAAGGAAGGGGAATTGGAAATAAAAAAGAAAAATGAGAACAAATAAAAAATGGACTTCCATTTATAGAGTTTTCTACTTGGAAACAACACTGAGTTTCAGATCCTGCTAGAAACAGCACCGACTATGCTAAGAAAAGAGCACTCTTTCTATTTAAAGCTATTCACAAAGCAGAAATAAAACTATTTTGTTGACAGCCATGAAGTGGAGAAAATTCCCTCTCGAATTGGGTACTGCCTTAGCCACCGAGAAACAGAATGCCCCCATTCATGTCCTGTTTTATTTTTGTTTTCAAATATCCATGACAGAGATTTATATCTTCATAAGAAGACAATTAATTCTGTTCTGCAAAGGCAGATAGCATATGTATATGAGAAGTTCTTATGCTCGAACCATATGTATGGTTGCTGATTTACAAATACGTGGGCTCCCAGGGCATTAGAAACTAAGGGAATGGAATCATTTTATGTTCCTCAGTGTTTCCTGTTGGTGGTTAAAAATGAGTTGCCTAGCATTCATCTCTGGATGGAGTTGCACAGGGGCATTATGACATGGAAGAGAAGTCTAAACCTTCAATTTGTTTCTTTTAAGTTAACTGTCTCTCTCGGAGCTAAGAAGAAAGTACAGTGATGCAGTCATGCACTTGTACTGAAGTAGGAAGACAGGGGCACAGTAACACTGTGTGTCAGAGTTCCGCAATACTTTCCTCAAGTTGGGAATATAGTAAAGTCCTGGTAGATAAAAACAAACAAACAAACAAAAAAACCCCTCCCACACTTTTTCAAAACAAATGGAGTCCAATGTAGAATCATTCAACCTTTGCAATAACTTCTGTGCTCTGAATCTTAGGCATTTACTTATAGGTTTGGGGAAGTTTTTATCTATTAAAGATAGATATCCAATGCATAACAAAATGGAAATATTGCACTATGGAAATCTTAAATTTATTAAATTTATGGAAAACTTATTGCAGTTTGAAACTTATTGCATCATAGAATTTTGGAGGGGGGAAAATCAATTAATCAAAAAGTATTAAGTACCTAATATATAATTAGCACTGTACTAAGAGCTGGAGACACAAGATGATGATGATGATGATGATGATGATGATCTAGATGGCACAGATGTTCTCTTTGAGAACAAAGGACAAACAACAACAACAGATAACATTGTGGATAGAATAGTGGGCCTGGCAGCAGGAAGATCTGAGTTCAATCCAGCCTCAAACAGTTGCTAGTTTTATGACCCTGGGCAGGCCACTTCACTTCTGTATGCCTCAGTTTCCTTTTCTGTAAAATGAGGGTAATAATAGCATCTATCTGAGTTTTGTGAAAATCAAATGACATTGTAATTTTAAAGCTCTTAGCACAGTTCCTGGCACATAGTAAATGCCGTATAAATGTTAGCTAAGATGATGATGAGAATAATAAAGCACCTGAAAGTTTACAAAGCACTTTATACAGGCTATCTGCTCTGATCCTCATGATAACCTGTGAAATAATTAGTCTATTATTAGCCATTATTATCTCCATTTTAAAAATGAAGCTGATGGTGAGAGAGGTTAAATGATCCCCAGGATCAAACAGATTTTACAGCTCTAAAGCAGTATTAGAACTCTGGTCTTCCAGAATCCAATTATGTCATTCTTTCCACCTAGCTGCCAATAAATGAAGTAATTTATACTCAAAAAGATCTTAGAAATCATCCAATACTACCCTTGCAAATGGTAATAATTCTCTTGGAATGTGGTCATCTCTGCCTTAAAAATGGGCAATGAGAGGAATTTCACCTGCTGCCTTAAGCATTCCATTCTGTTTTTGACACATTAAATTGATAATAATTTTATTTTTTTTTTACTCTTATATGGAGCTGAAACCTACCTCCATATAACTTCCATCCCTACTTCCTTGCTATGTTCTCTGAGACCTTTTAAAAATACAGCTTTTCAAGTACCCAAATGCTAAGCCATTATTCTCTTTCCTGCAGTGAAATGTTATATAGCATGATTTTCCACTATCCTAATCATTCTGGCTTCCCTCTTTGAATCATAATCTACATTGTCAATACCTCTTTTGAAATGTGTTGACCAAAACTACACAGGACACTCCAGTATTGTTCTGCCCAGGGCAGAGCACAAAGGGACTCTTATCATCATCATTCTGGTAGCCTTTTGCAAAATTATCAAAATTACCTGATATCATAGCCCCCAATTTGCTTAAAGTTTTACTTGTATGCAATTTTCTTTGCATAGATGTAGCATAAAATTCTTTTCCAGTGACATATTTCTTTTGAAGATACATTTTAACATTAAAAAAGAAATATAAAAATAAGTTCTTTGATGCATACTAATAATCCTCATAGCAGAAGGAAAATCAAAGGCTAGCTGAAGCTAAAAAGAAAAAAAAACGCAATCCCTTTTGTATTGCTGAGTCTGGCTATAAGAGTGTCTAAGATAAACAGGGCAACATGAATATGCAAATTTCCAACAGGTCTATTTAATAATAACTTGTGAAGAGAAGTAGTGTTTTGGTTCCCCTTATTTCTAAATGAAGTGAATTACATCTAAACTTCTGATCAAATGTGGTGCAGTTGTGAACTAACTAAATATATACATCATGTAATCCAATACCTAAAAGTTTACAGTAAAAGTCAATGCTTTCTCAACTCTCCCTTTGAAAACTGACCCTTTTCATTCATAGCATTGTCCGATAAAAGAATTATCTTCATATCAAAAGCATCATTTCAAATACATTGACAGAAAATCTAACATGTTGTCGGTTGTTCTGCTATAATAACAGAACACAATTCTATTTAATAAAAATATTAATTTATCATGAACTTTGTCCAAGGTACTGTAGATACCGGTACCAATCCTTCAGTAGTTCATGTTGTTTTACTTCACTGAGGAACCATTGATGTGATTTTTTGCCGATGGTTTGGGTTTTTTCATCTATTTGCAGAACTAGATTTTTTAAAAACAGGTACTGTAGAGTTAATACAAAATTCATGTTAACATTTATGTCATTTAAAAATTAATAAAAATAGTAGGAATCTACTTACATTGTTTTCTGTTAGAGATGTGCTTTAACTGATGAATTCCACTTGGAAGAAACTATTTTTGGACTTTTAAAGATGTGTGTCTAAAGAAAAAATTAAATGTAGATATGTTATAATTAGTATGCAATTTCAAAATTAAATAATATGGAGTTACTACATCATAAATATAGAATAAATCCCAATGTCATAAAATAGCCAACAACTTTTATGAGTTTAGCTACTGACTCAATATTCAACAAACATTTTTGGATCTAGTTTTTCTGGAACATGGATACACATCCATAAATACATTTGATTTGTGGAATAGGTGGGAGCAAGCTCTATGTCTGTATTTATCATATAATGAGCAAGCATAGATTTTTTTATAAGAGTAAGGTTTTGGAGACTCCACTAATTCCCCTATAAAGCCTATCAGAATAGACTTTTTAAAATGCTTTAAGTACTGAAGGCATTATGGAAAATTTTCATTTCAGTAATATGGAAAGATTTTTTTTTAATTATTTGTTTGGTAAGAGGAGGAAGGGGCAGGATTTGCTCACAGGTCTTCCTAATTGTAGG
Organism: Vombatus ursinus; assembly: GCF_900497805.2. Lineage (NCBI taxonomy): Eukaryota > Metazoa > Chordata > Mammalia > Diprotodontia > Vombatidae > Vombatus > Vombatus ursinus. The sequence goes on from NW_020954867.1 coordinate 2,643,928, forward strand.
TTCAACGTGCTCTGGATTAAGACATAATACTTCTTAATTATCAGTGAGTTATAGTTATTCTTTATATGGCTATGATGCTTTGGAGTTAATAAGATATCTTCACACAAGTGATCACATTGGATCCCCACAAAAACTATGTGAAATAAGTAGGGGCAAGTATTATTGGCCCTATTTTACAGATGAGAAACTAAAGCTCAGAAAATCTAAAATATATGGGTATTTAGTGACAGAGATGGGTTACAAATCCAGGTCTTCTGAATTGTCTATTGCACCTTAGCTATGTTTAAAGCTTCTGAAAGAGACTAGCAACTTGAAATCTTTATCTGTTCAACCAAAGAATAGATTAGGAATAAAATGCCACATCGTCGGAGTCCTCAAATGCTTCCACACAGTCATGGTTTGTTGTTAGAGTTAAATCACAGTATAAATGCATTTCTTTGGGGTCTGGTCATAGACTAAAGTGGTCACTCCCCATCTCAACACAAGGTAGTTTTAGCACTCTGTCGTCTTGCTTTTTTTTTTTTTTTTTTTGAGAAGAGATGGTGTATCCTTCATATTGTTCCTTCCAAATGTAATATATCTCTTTGTATTTTTTTTGTTTTTGTTTTTTTATGTGAACCACTACAAAAGGGAAGTTTCTTTTTTTCCCCCAGTGGGGAATGTGAACCTGGTCCTTAGATAGAGCTGTCCAGCATCCCAGCAGTTGAATAGCAGTATGATCTCTGTCCTGCTCAATTAATAATGTCTTTCACCTTACCTACACCCTCATCCAAAGTTATTATTCTGCTGGATAAACATGCACCAAAGCATGAATCAAACAGTCAAATTTTTGACTGAATGATTGGCATGTAGTATAGGTGGTTAACAGATAAATGTTTGGTAAATGAAATCCAATTGAAGGCTATTTGGACTCTGTCATATAGCATATCAGGCCAGCTCCCTATGTCTCAGGAAAGAAGACACTGACTTCTTAATGCTATCTGGTTCCAAGATAAAAGCAATTTTGGATCAAATTTATTTGCCTATAATTCTTCTCCCCAGTTTTTCTTAATATTTGCTTTTATAAATTTCCAATCTAGGCAAGTACGGATTTTCCACAGAGCTTACATTCCTTTTCTTTCTAAAGCTGATAATTTAGCACATCTATTTTAAAATTTGTTCTCCCAAAGGTGTAGAAAGCAGTTTTGATCGTCTACCTGCAAAGCTCCAGAGACTAAGTAAAGTCTCTATGCTATTCCTATTTATTATACACAAATGCATTGTTATGGGTATATTTTTAACAGAAGGCAGAAAGGCTAGAGATAACAAAGACCAGTGCAGTAACTTGTCATAGAACTTTTTGTTTATATATATATGTATAATATGTATGTGTGCATGTATGTGAGTAATAAGCATATATGATTTTACTAGTTTTATCTTTTTGTATATCCGTTTCTTTATGTTTACCTTTATATCATTTCAACTTTTTTTTTCCATAAATAATAATCTGACCCTTAGTGGTGATAGTTTATTTTGGTTTATGGTCTCTACTACTAGTACAAAAGTGCCTCTTTTATTTACTTCTCTGTCTGTGAACTGTAGCAGCCCAAATTATAGCCTAATGGTGAAGTGAGTTGCTTATAATGTGTTATAATCAATACTCCAAATCTGCTTCCTAGGATGTGACATAAAGAGTGAAGTTAAAAAAAAAAACTACTGGTTTTTAGTGCTTAAAGTTTAAGATGCTCATATAGACCAAGCTCATGCTTTCACATTCAGGCTCAACTTAGATTTTTTTTTTTTACCATGACCACATTATTTTCTTTTTTTCCCTCCAAGATTTTTTTTTGTTACTTTTCTTTCTTTCATTTTTATTCATATTTAATTCAGCTAGTGTCAGGCAGACTATTTAACAGAAATGAAGGATTAGTCAAGATTAGAATAGAAAATTGTATTATGCAATTTCAAGGAGTCTATAGCTGTTGAAAAACTTGGAAATCCAAGCTCTAAAACATGTAAACATATCACTAGGCATAATGGATAGTGACTTTTTTCAATGTTTTTTTGTGCAGGATTGTGATAGGTGAATATCATAGTAGATATAGGAGCAGTTAGATTTCTGATTCTCAGGTCAACAAGGGTGAAGAGATACAAATTCAGCACATTAAACCATATTAGTTTAACAATCCTGTTGTAAACCCTGTCCTTTTTTGCCCCCTACACCTTAAAAAATAGAAAAAGTTTTCTAGAAAACCTCAAACTAGAAAACAAATGTAGTTGTCACAAATATCAACTGTGTATGATGACAGGACTTTGGGCTAGACATTACAAGGCCATAAATATTTTTAAGAGTCTGATAAATTCTCAATATTTGTTTGTGTGTATGTGTTTATGCAAAACTTAGAACATATCGACTTATTTGTTCCAATTAACTACAAACTAACTCTTAAAGTCTTTTGCATATGTATTTAACATATGTGTGTGTGTGCATGTGTGTGTGTGTGTACACTCTAGCCCATTCACTGAAAATAAAATTTAAAAACTGACCTAAACGAAAGTGAGACAATATACTAAAATACGTTTTGCCATTTTAGAAGTGTGAATGTTTCATGCTATGAAATATGATGTAATTTTCTATAATGTCACGATACTCACAAGCTTCCCTTTATAAAGGAAAGAACTTCATAAAGTTGAATTTTATGTCATTCTTTTTATATCTGGAAATATGTATATATTTGATATGTAAACCCAGATCTGGAATCTACCTTTGCAGTACTTTTTTTCCCATTCTGTATGTCACTTATGGGGTAAGGATATGCTTTTTATTTAGAAAAAACAAGCTATAGAAACTAATAGGAATTTTCTCTGTTATGGGTCACTTGAAGCTATTACTTACCATCAGTTAAAGAGTAATTCCTCGGATTCTCAAATGTGAAGAAGATCTTAGCTCCCTTATGTTGACATACATTTTTGCTTCACAAGGAACTTCAATTGACTCAGAAAGGATCATTTCCGTAGATTAAAGATCTAGGGCTGAAAGGGAATTCACATATTTTAGTTCAACCTCTTCATTTTGTGGATGACGAAACTGAGGCTTGAGAGATGTAAGGTGAGGTGGCAAAAGTCCCTTAGCAGCATATCAGCTTTCTAAAATCAAGGTCCTCTAGCTGCCAAATCAAATATTCTTTCTACATGAAAGGAGTAATTATTTTGGGCAATAGAACCAATTTAGACAACTTAGTGGGCCAGAGTTGCAGTTCAGAATATTAGGGTTAATGAAACTGCACAGGAAAGAGAGATTTTCTTTCATATTTTCTTGTTCAGCATCTTTGAAACAGCAGTCATTAAAAAAAAGTTTTATTTAGATACTCCATATGCCTATTGGCGAAACAGGGAAGCAACATTTCTTGCAGAAAGCATTATCATTTGAAACAGAATGTCATGATTTGTCATTCATTCTGAGCTCTCTCTCTTGAGCAAATCCATTTTCACATACTTGCACTAAAAACAAAAAGTAGGAGTGAAGAAAACTGATTACATGATCCATACGCATATCTAATAAAATACCAGTGTGCACTTTTTGACAAGCTTATTCATAATGCATTCTGAAAGAAAATTCCATTTCTTCATTCTCAGCAGGAAAAGTAGACTTTTTAAGAAAACCTTTTATTTTATGACTGTCACCCAAAATAACAATTACAAGCAAAGTGGAGGTAAAACATGAAAAACCAGCTTGAAGATTTTTATGAAAGTCTGAAAGTCAGTCATTGGCCTGTTATTTGATTTGAAAAATTAATCCAGATAATGCGTTTTGAGTTGCTTAAGTACTGTTCACCATTTTCTAAGATGAATTTTCCTGAACAAAGGCTAACTGATTTCTGCAGCAGATTAGTTTATGGTGAAGCTTCCTCAATTCTGTTGAGAATAATTCTCCAGTGGCAGCCTTTCCCTTCTTCTGGGCTATGGGAATTCTTTAATAACTAGAGAATCATGTTAAATAAAACTATTGTCTCAGCCTGAAGGTTTATGCAACCCTGCTGAAATGTTTTAATTATTGTTTTCTTTATTTTTTTAATTAAAAGACCAGAGGTCAAGCAAACCCACTGAGAGCTGATCATTGCCTCTGTAGAAATTTAAAGGGATATCTAATGGTTGGACTTGTTGTTTTCTCATTTGTTTTGCAGAACAAGAAGAGTGTGTTAATTGCACAGATGAATGCCGAGTGCTTGGTCATTCCGACAGATGTTGGATGCCACAGTTTCCTTCAACCAATCAGGCTGAAAATGCAGATTACCGCACAAATCTCTTTGTACCCACAGTGGAAGCTAATGTTGAGACTGAGACTTATGAAACTGTGAATCCTACCGGGAAAAAGACTTTTTGTACATTTGGAAAAGACAAGAGAGAGCACACTATTCTCATTGCCAATGTTAAACCTTATTTAAAAGCCAAACGTGCCCTGAGCCCTCTTCTCCAAGAGGTCCCCTCAGCATCAAGCAGCCCAACCAAGACATGCATTGAGCCTTGCACCTCAACTAAAGGACCGATAGATGGTTGTGACGCCAAACCAGGAACTCTGGCAGAAGCAAGCAACCAGTACCTGTCCGCTGACAGTCAGTATCTGTCTCCTAGCAAACAGTCAAGAGACACTGTGTTCATGGCCTCTGATCAGATGGCTAGGGTCTTTGCGGATGTACATTCCCGAGTGAGTCGAGACTCCAATGAGATGGACTCTGTTCTTGAGCAGTTAGACCATTCGAACCGGGATCTAGGCAGAGAGTCAGTGGATGCAGAGGAAGTTGTGAGAGAGATTGATAAGCTTTTACAAGATTGCCGGGGTAGTGACCCTGTGGCTGTGAGAAAGTGAAAGAAAAAAAAAAAGCATTGGCATTTTCTTGTCTCTTCTGTTGATTTAGAAACAATCCCCCCTGGTTATTACAGTTTGACAGGGATGAAGGAAGACCAATGCTGCTTTAAGGCTTTTAGTGAACATCTGAAGTGCCCACAAGTATGTTCTTTTCACTGCTGTTTCTTTTTCACAGATAACACTGGTTTCATTTTGACCAAACTTACAGCAGGACAGAGTCAAGTATGCTTAAAGAAGGACAGGAAAAAAAGAGAGAGGAGAAAAAAGAGGGAGGGAAACACATCTTTTGACAATCTGTTAAGAAGGTATAAGATGAGAGGAATGAAATCTTTCTGATCTTTGTAAGACTGTTCTCCATGGTTAATGCTGACTTTATTGTTTACCTATAACTCTGTGAAAAACAGGGTTGACAAATTTTGATGTGTGGTGGATTTCCAGCAGTCATCACAGGCCTCTACTGAAAGTCCTAAAAGATCTTTGCAGTAGTCCAAGCTGCGCCAAACATTAACACGCATTTGTGGTAAATGTTTCTGTATAAAGTTACCTGCCACACATGAACACACAAAGAACATTCCATATCATTAGTCAACAAAGCATATCCTGGTCATTCGTAATACACTTCCTGCCATATAAGAGTTAAGTGTAAAAATGATATAGTCCATTTTGTCCTGCACACACATTTACTATTTCACTTCATTAAAGAAGAAAATTTTTAGAGGTTTAAATGCCTATTTAGCATTTTAGTGTCCAACAAACATATAAATAATGATCAATGTTTTAAACTTGAAATATAGTAAAGTTTTCAGAAAAAAAATAGTTACCATTGGATGGTACTATACAGAGAAAATTAACATTATTAACACTTTTTTATCCATTTGTGGACACTAAAATAGCTCAGGAAGGTGAAAATGTCCTAGACATACATGAATCACATGACCATTTAAATGTGCAAATGTAAGAAGATTCAATGTGTTTACATCAAATGACATATTTTTATTGATTTATTTCAGATTCAGTGCATATGAGCCAAATTGTTGAGTGTATAAGAGCTATATTGTGTATTTTATTAAATTAATATATAGTTGTGTTGCAAAAATATTTGGGCTTATATTGTAAATGGCAAGTGTTGCCTCGGTAGCTGTCGAACTCTATGAGTTTTGTTTTTTCCTGCTTCCTTTTCCCCATGGAGTGTGGGAAGCAGTGCCTCAGAGCAAAGTCTCTTGTTTAATGTATGGTCTAGCAAGTACTACAGTACATAATCTGTTCAAAATGTGTTTGAGTGAGCTGATGGAGCTAACTGAAAAGGTCAGAAAATACATCCATCAGTCATGGTTATGTGCAAGTCCTTGTAGAAGCTTCTTATTGAAAATTCATGTTTAATATCAAAAATTACACTTGAACCAACACCTGGAACTTCCTTGGGTTCTTTCTCCCCTCACAACAATATGCTTAGCTTCTGTTTATGTAGATATAATGCCCCTTATTGATTGCTCCGAGTATCTTAAGGACTTCAAGACTTAACGCTGCCATTCTGTCTCCAGAGCATGAGAGTGCTTTTGTGCATGTCTAGGTACCAGCACTGTCTATGCCCATGGTTTTTTTCCTATGTGCAATCTCACTTAAGATTACAAGCTTTTACAACAAATAGTATTCTTTCTGATTTGAAGAGCTCATTTGCTCTCTTTGTTGGAGTAGTTTAAGAGTGACCAGTTCTTCTCTGTTTTCTTCCTACTTTCTGCTGTGGATTTTGGCAAACATCAAAGTACTTACAAATAAGAATGGAAGCCCTACAATTTCAGATGGTCAAAACATGAAATTAACCCATTCAGAGGAATCAGGAGATGAGAAAGTGCTTTGACTATTTTTTTCCCTTGAGTATTTTGAATATCTGGCTTCTTACAATTTCATGGAAGAATATCAGGACCATACCTGAAAAAGTATTGTGGAGTTAGATAAAAGCTATTTGTGCACTGGAACAGAGAAATACATTATTGTGAGAATGGTGGAGAACTCCGTGCCTTCCTTTCTGGTCACCAAGCCAGTGTAGAAACAATATAAATGTATTGAAGTCCTTACATTATTTTTTTTTTAATGATGTGAATTCAGTTTTGCAATTTCAGACCTCACAAAGTTCTATTTAAGCTATTTCCATCAATATCAGATGTGATTTTGGATAGTACCTCATTGCAAAACTGTTTTCAGAGGGAAGAGTGATCAAATCTCATCAGCCTTACAATCTTACAAAGAATTGTCTTTGGTTCCTGGTAATAGCTTTTCCAAAGCACTGCTCTTGTTTTTTTTTAATATTCTTAAATATTTAAATTAGAAAAAAAAAAACAAAACAAAAAAACAAAACAAAAAAAAAAACAAGGGATCTTGTACATGTTGAACCTAGCTGCTCTCTGTATTTTGGACAATTTATGTATCTGAAATGTGTTGTCTCTGTTATACAATATTATTTTGCCAGGAGACTACAGGTTGATTTAGCTTGATAGCTGAAATTTGATGGAGAAGTGACTCTGCTATTTAATTCTACCAAGCACTGTCTCTGTTTTACTAGCCACAGAGATCTACACAGAAAAAAATCAAAGGTGGTGTTTATAATGAAATCAACTGAGAGAGAATAGGGTTCATTTTTTTCAACACTCCTAACCCTGAATAACCAGCTATATCATTCATTGTATGTGTCTGAATATGTTCAAAACAAATGAACCGTGAAACATGAGATTTTAAGAATTGGTTGTGCCAATGTAAGAAGAATTTACCTTTAGGCTCTCTGTCACTAGTGATTTACTAGCTTTAGGTGTTTAACACATTATATGTATTTAGTAGTGATTATTTATTTACTTGACTGAGGTAATTCAGCACCCATGACTCTGAGCTTTCTAGCTGAGTTGAGGGAATCTTGCTTTTATTCATTTGGCCAGCAGCTACCTTTGTCATAGACCTCTGGTGCTTTGCTTCCCATGAAGCCATCTGAGATTGCCAACTTCACCTTTTTGGAACAGCCTGTATCAGCAGGCAATGCATTATCAACCAGTGGAATTTGAATGGGCCTCACATCATATGTAAAACAGGAAAAAAAAATCTCACATCCTCAAACTGACCCTCCTATACGCACATACATACGTACAAGTGTTTATAATTAGCTCATTTCTCACCTGCTAAAAAAACCCGCTGTTTTTAAGGTCAAGCAGAACAAATGGCTTTTTGTGGAAACTTTTGAAAGATAATGCTCCAACAGTTGTTTACTAATAATGATATTGCATATAATAATGTTAGAAGGAGGGAGAATCAGTGTTATTTAACTCTTTCTCAAAGTAAGTGCTAAAGGAGAATATCCAACAATTTCAAAGAATACTTTCATAACCTTGCTTCAGTGGCTTTAGTGAACCTTATTGTAGATAGTATGTTAAGGTTGACTCACCACACCATAAGTTAACTGGATGCATGGTCAGAAAATTGACTTTATGTTGATACTCCCAATTAGCAGAGACCTTTTTAACTATGATGTGCCATTAGAGCCTGTAGATGGTGCCCATTTAGAAATGTGGCCATAAAAAAATCATGTGATGACTAGTAATGGAGCAGGATGCTTTATTAAAACCAGCTTTAAAACAGAATGTTGCTTAATGGACTAGAAGAAGTTGATGAGGTCAACAAGTAGTCAGAGGTCTGGCATAATATACATGCACTCATTATTGTCTAATTACATTCTTTTTGACAACAGACAGCATTTATCAGAGCATTGATTCAGATGAGAGTTTTGGCTATCGAGATTTGTTGATTTGAAACATAATTGAATGAGACCTGATTCAAGTCTTGATTCCCCTGGCCCCATTCTTCCACAGGTTGGCAATTCCCATTTATCAGCTTCATCATCCCCATAAAGTTCTGAGCTGCACCAAGCGATTGGTGAACAAGGACAACAAAAGCAGCATACATTGTATGGATTATCTCAATGCTATTGTCTAATGGCTGTGTTTAATGTGATCTATCTGGAAAATGAGGACTACGAATAAAAAGCAATTACTAATAGTTGTGTTTCCTCCTCTTGCATTCATTAACACTGGAAGCAATGTGTTAAACACTGCATACCACAGGGAGCTTGGTGGTAATTACTTTGGAAAAGCAACTTGTGGCAATGTAACTGTTACTGCTAGTTCTCATCCAAAAAAAGAAAAGGACTGGACCATGAATCTTGCTTTTTCATTGATTAGAAGTGATGTTTCAGTGTTTTCCCAACATGAAGGTTTGAAATCAGTGGACTTAGGGGGTCCAGAATGCCAATCATGCAATGACCATGGGGCTGAAGGAATACAAAGAATTATGGATTCCACAACAGGTCAACCCTCAAAGAAATCGATGAAAGAGCAGTCTACTCTCTAGTGACATCAAGGCTGAGTGCTCAAATTATCAAATGACAGTCACTCTTATGGTTGGGATTTAGAAGAGGTACTTCATTGTTCAGGCCAACTTGAAAGTAACTAATGTAGTGAAGAAAGGAATGGATAGATTTGGACATTAATCTTTGGAAAGAGAGAAAAATAGCTAAGGTTTCCTAAGCATGACATATTTAACATGTGACTATGACTTTTGTAATCTCCTGGTAAAGAAAATCTATAAAAGAAAGGAAAATTTTAAAAATAAAACATTTTCCAAGTCATATCATAATCAGACCACTATGGCTAAGGTATAATTAGCATTTTAAAAACATTTAAAAAATTTTTATGATAGGTCTACATTTTATAATAGATCTACAGCATAAGGTAAGACTTTGGTTTCATCTAACAAGAAAAGTTACATTAGTATTCGCAAAGCTCATCTGAGATAATCGTATTTGGAAGTTTTAGAGCTGGAAGCAAGTTTAGAGATAATACATTCAAATTCCCTTATTTTACAGATGAGAAAAGCGTCACATAGAGAGGTCAAGTGATGTCCAAGATCACGAGAGTGAAACTAGAAAAAATAAAACTTCCTGATTCATGCAGCCCAATGGTCTGTACTTTATAATATGCTGACTTCCTCAGGTGTTTTTCTATTTTTGATTGCCATTTTGGTTTACTCAATTCTTTTGAACTCTACCTTTATCTCAATCCACATTTCAAATTCTCTTTTAACTTGTGGTACATAAGCAAACCTCCCTTCCACAATTCTACTACCAAAGTCATAGCAATATTAAAACTGACAATAATAATAATGAGGGGGAGGAGGAATTATGTCTTTGAGAAATATGTTCTATTGTTGTCTGAACTTCACAATGCAGTACTTAATTCATAGAAGTCAGAATCTAAGAGCCAAAGAGATCATTTTAGTATGGTCTCGCCAGAATGTTCTGTATTGTACTTGACAGTTATTTTGGTTTTTTGCTGTCATTAACTGCACGTATAATAGAAATGATTTGGCTAGATCCTTTATATAAAGGAAAGGATCATTTTATAGCAAACCAGTCACTGATTTTATGTACAGATTGAGCTCTTAATTCAATAAGCACATGAATGGTTCTTTGCACATCAAAACCATCCAGTAGAGAGCCCATTGCTTTGTAGTAGGTAGCCAATTAACTAGAGTTTCCTAGATCTTTACTTACTCAGAAATCCTATAGAGACTTACAGGTCTACTATCCCAGCTTTATTCCCTGTCAATGAAATATGAAAGCCATCTAAAGCATATATTCTCAGTTATAAGTACCCAAAGGCTAAATTTCTTTGACACTAACATAGAATATTCTTTGCAGAGATGTGCAGCCTGAATTCTTAAAGGTCAGGATGGTATCAGCAGTGCACATAGAAATGGATCAGAAAGTTAATGAACCATCTTTAAACCTTTTAAGACACACTTTCCAGGATGCTTGTAGCAGACTTCACAGAAGGAAAAATATCACCTTCTGTTCATTTTTTATGTCTACTAATAATTCCAGGTAACACTCATTTTATATTTCGTAATTAAATTCTGGCCTCTCCAGGACTGGAAGATGTAGTTTCCTAAGTCTTCATATTTCAGAAGTTAGTTTACAATAATAATTATTTTCCTCAAATTTCATGGCAAAATAAAAATGAATAGTGTTTTCTTATAAGAAGGATTAATTAAAGTGTGTAGATTGTTTTACATAACTGTCTTCAAGTTGCCACTTTTAATTTACATTATATTAACATCTATTTTCTCAAAATGGATATTCTTTTTCAAATCAAGCAAACAGAAAATTGAAACTAGAATCATGTAACATTTACTTCCCAAATAAGAAATGCTAACAATATGAAGATATATTTTTCTCCATTTATTTTGTTTTTCACAAATTCTACTCAAAATTCAGAAGACTTTTTGTAGGAACAAAGAATATTTTTTAATATTCAATATATAAATATTGTGGCTACTTTTAATTCCTGAGATGATTGGAGAAAACAGAACCAATTTTCTGCACATTTTTCCAGCCTAGTCTATATTCTCATCATTGCTTATGGAAACATAATGTCTTCCTAGTGATGTTTATATGAAGATACATGTGTGTGTGTGTGTGTGTGTGTGTGTGTATAGTTACTTTCCTGAGGGTTTATAGTCAACCTGTCAGGTAATTTAGGCATGGAAAGTAACAAATCTTAAAACAGGATTTCACATTCATGTACATATATATTCATACGTACACAAAGAGAAGAAGATAATCAAACGCATGTTCAATCTGACTAAGTTTGAATTGAACGAGACTAAAATATTTAGTCAGTTGGTTTTATATCAGCTTGTCTCTAACCAGAAGCACTAGATCTTTTTTTTTTAATTTTTAAAAAATATTTATTTATTTTATTTAGGCAACTGAGGTTAAGTGACTTGCCTAGGGTCACACAGCTAGTAAGTGTCAAGTGTTTGGTTTGAGGCCCAATTTGAACTCAGGTCTGCCTGACTTCAGGGCCACCTAGCTCCGCCCCCCTTTTTAAATTTTTTGACATGAAATACTGAAAAAATAATATTTTCCCTTGGGTTTCAATTACTCCTCCAAACAATAGATTAATGGATAAACTTCTTTTAGAGTTACATTTACCTTGGATTCCTAAATAAGTCCATAAGAAAGACTTTATATACTTTAATACTTTAATGATCCATCACTGATGACAATTACTTTTAAGATTAGAAAACAAAGTTCTACATTGATGAGAGGCGATATATATTGATTGATTTATCTTGTTTGACTGCTTGCTAAATTTCTCTTGGCCCTTTCTATTAGATTTTTAAATCTTGTTTTCTAACCCACTCTCCACTTTGGTACTAATATTGAGACACTAATACATTTCTTTGAAAGGAGTTGCTACAACCTTTTAGTTCTAGTTTCATCCAAAATCTCTTTTTGTTCACGATACTATTAATTGAATATTTTAAATGTATTCTGTATACTGCCTCCTATGCAACTTTTCCTTTCATCTTCCCTAATTTTAGTTATTCACTTTCAGTTTCAGTAAGAGGCATGTGTGCACATTGGTAACTATCTGTATACTTAAAAAAAAAATCTTTCCTTATATCCAAACAAGTCTCCAGGCCATGTAGGGAAGAAAATGTTCAATTCCTTTGCCATTATAAAGGGTAGAGTGGGGTCTAATTGGTGTTATAGACTTAGATGAAAACTATTAGTTGCAACCCAACCAAAAAAATATTTGAATTGATGAAGAAGATGGTTGGAAGGTTGGAAGGGCCCTGGAATTAAGGTTTGGGTTTGAGTTCCAATTTCACTGCTTGTTTAGCTAAGTGAATTTGTATAAATCACTTCAAATTTCTGAACACTAATTTCTTTGTGGAGACATGAGACATTTTCACTAGAAACCTCATAGAATTTTGTTGGGAAACTAAGTTTGTAAAGCATAGAGTATAATATGAATATCTAGTATTAGGATCATAGAAGCTATTAAATGAAGCTCTGAGAAGTTACTTGCCCCTAGTCACAGAGCCAATATGTGTAAGAAGAGGGAATTAAACCCAGTTCTTCCTGACTCCTGGCCATCATTGTATTCTTGCCTAGAGGCACTGTGGAAATTCACTCTTGTTTCTTTGTTGGAGGCATTTGGTTCTTGGTTATGATCAGGGCTAATGCCTTATATGAGTTGTTTTCTGCTTCTTTTCACATTTCAATCTCAACTATCACATATTTGGGGATGATCCTTTGTGACAAGATAGAATAATATAGATGGAATGTGGAGCTTATTACTCTCATTTTCACCAATCTTCTCTATGACAGATAGCACTGCAAAAAGATGAAAAATAGTGCACTAATTACATGTGTGAACTTGGGAAATCACTTAATCTCTTTGTGCCTCACTTTCTTCATCTATAAAATGAGGAGGTTCGACTCAATTGCCACAAAGCCCATCAAGACCTAAATATATGATCCCATAATCCTGGGATTATGGAAGTGGACAGATACCATATCTTCTAATCAGCAATCTGTACTTGATATGCACAGCCTAGGTGTTTTTTACACCTATGTAAATAATATGTATGTAATAATATACATATGTATATGTGTGTATATGTATGTGTGTATATATGCACACACACATACACATGCACACATATGACGTAAGATCTGCAAAGGAACTTTTCAGCATTAGAGAAGGAAGAATGCTCCTTAATCTCTATCACTGGAGAGACTCAAGAACCAACTATGAGAGAGAGTGTAGAAACAATTTCTGAAATACCAAGAGAATTGTAAGTAGAATAATTTTCATGACAAATTATATGATTCCATGATAATTCCCCCCATTGACAAGTCATTTAACTTCTCACAGTCTCAATACCTCAACTATAAAATATAGATAATAATACTTGCTTTGGTGATTGTCATAATGATCAGTTATAGAGTGCCAAAAACAGCTTAGTTTTTCTAAGTGAAATTGGGAAGATGGGATAAGGTAGGAAGTTTAAAAAAAAATTAGTCTCTCTTGATTACGTGTATTGTTTTACATATCTGTAGGGGTGATAGGCAGTTAAAATGCACACTTTATGAGTTTACCCTTGAAGTGACAGTGGTTTAAAAATAATAACGATAATATATTAAAAGGGTGACAGGATTGTACAGTGGCAATGTTAAAAGCCTGCGCGTTGGTAGCCCAGCATAAATATTAATCACCATCCCCAGTCCACATTAAGGATTTTATTTGGCATAAGATGCCCAAATATACAACAATTAGGTGAAAATGGAAGTTATTATAAACAGTAATTAATATTATGTCTTGCCATTTCACCAGAAGTGCTTTGCTCAGTACTTCCCGGTTTTAAAGGCTGAGTCCTAAAGTTCATACTAGATTCAGTAGTACGCATGACAAACCACTGGCGGTGGTTCTTCCGCTGGTGACTCACACTATTAGGCCAAATGTGTGGCAAACTTGTTCAGTTTTATTTGTCCTGTAATCTTCTTATTCAAAAACAAAAACAAAAATACAACAACAACCTAATTGTTGGTGTATCACCATTGTTCTATCTAATTTACTTCTTATTAGCCCCTTTGCATACTAGAATTCATATTTCATTTCCCAAAGAATATTATGAGTCGTCCTGTCATCCTTCAACAGTACACCACAGTAGAGCAGATCAGATTGGGGGTAGCTAAATTAGAAAAAGAAAGAAGTAAGACACACTCTTTCCCAGTCTCTATCTATATTAACCTTGTCACTCATTGGTGAAATCTAATAGGTCACCCATGATTTCGCATAAAGACAAAATGCTCATTTTTGTATTTTAGTGGTGTTTTGTTTTTAAGTTGGCAAAAATTCAGTACCGCACATTTTCTCAAATGTAACTAACGTACTCTGTCATTATGAGTGAAATGTGAAGGACAAGTGATGAGATAAAAACAGATAGGACATGGCTTATCAGATCTGAACATCATGCCAACTGAAGAACTGTCTTTTCTTGGTTTGGACCAGATCTGAACTTGTAGATAACAGTACCCTATAACATGGGTCTACTCTCTGTCCACAGCAAGTGATCAAAAGAAGGAAAATATGTTTTTTTTTCTTTTCAGCTAAACCATATTAATTATATTTTTCTTCTGCTTCAAGGTTCAAATCCTGGGGTGACAGCTGTCATTTTAAAGGTGACTCATTCCAGTCATTTAGAGAGTCCCCTAACAGATGGATAGGTCTTTGTTTCCCAGGGAACATTGTCAGGTTATGATTTTCAACAGCTTCTAATCATTTTAACAAAACTTATACACATCTGTCAATTACCCTATTCAGAAATGCTAATAATACAGCAATCTGGGGATGACAGAAAGCTTTTATTTTTTTTAAATCTATAACATTTCCCTTCTATATGGATGAAGAATATAGAAAAAACATACATTTAAAAGTTATCCCCCCCTTTCCTCAGGCAATGACTTCAGGCATTTAAAAGGATACATTTCATTTTTATAATGTTGGTTATTTAATATTCTTGGATCCACAATAAATAAGAACAAGAAACCATAACATAGGACATTGTAAATTGTTTTAATGCAACATAAATAAAATAGCCATTCTCTAGATAGGCCATAAGTCTGATGATAAAAGGAACCTCATAACCATCTTACGAACCCGTCTCATTTTTCAGATGATGAATCTGAGGTCCAATGAGGTTAAGTTACTTGACAGAAGTAAGAGTTCTCTGAGTCCAGTACTTTCCCCTGTCACGGGTGGCCTGTCTTAAGGGATGTTGTCCTATGTCACATTAAGGCTTCCAGGTAAATGGAAGTGGAGGCTGTTTCAGTTCTAAAGGGACTATATTTCAAGGTTTTAATAGAAAATGTGCCCTAAGTGAATTTAAAAATCAATCAAACAAATGTGGTGCTTATACAAATAAATACATGCACATTTCTCTGAGCACATATGGTTAAAGTTCTCTTTTAAGACGCTCATTAGAATAATCTTTGCCATCTTACGTCAGTATCCAATTTTCTTGTTGTTAATAAGATCACCCAGGGCTTTCCTGTCAATGCTCACTATGTCATGGCCGTACTCCCCACCATTTTTCCAAGAACCTCCAAGGCCTTTGCCTCACTTGCCACTGGTTCATAGGAATTAGACACTTTCTGGTCAAATGCTCTTCAGTGAAGTTAAACAAGTGGCAGCTGGCACCATACAGCTCTGTTATAATGAAAACATGAGGTGGTTGCCATTACACAGTCCTGCTCTAATGAGAACAGTAGGAGGCTAGCATTACAATGGTCTAATGAAAACAGGAAATGGCTGGCATTAAATTGGTATAATAAAAGCAGGGGGTGGCTGGCATTACACTGGTACAATGAATAAATTAAGAGATGTCTGTCCCTACCAATCTCATCTGCATTATATATGACCTCAGCACACACAATATAACCCTTGTCCACTCAAAGTCACACTAGTGGCCACTTCAAGAAGCTGCTCTGGGTTGTTCTTTGGAAGACTATTTTAATTCTGTTTGTGTTTACTTCAGAAAAATGTGACTGTACTAGCAAATAATGACGAAACTTAGACTGAGATCTTTCTCTCTTCAAAAAAAGCAGGATAATTCCTGACATCTAATCTGATAGAATGTGGAAGTTAAAGAAGTTTAGCTAGGAATGCAATCCAATACAAGTTTTTCCTTTGGTCTCCTGCCTTCTTGACCCACTCTTTCCAGTTAAACATACAGGGTGACAAACTACTTAAGAGTATTTCACAAAAGGAGCAGAAGGAGAACAGAAAGGGGGAACAAAAATAAATGCTGAGGAGGAAAAACAAAAAAGAATTTAAGAACAAAATCAATCATTCAACTAATGGGCTTTCTTGTCTGAACAAAAAGGTCAGGATTTCTTGTGCGTTGTTTTTCAAGTTAGCCTCCTTAGTTGAGAGTTTTTGTTGTGGTTATTTTTAATTATTACTGCAGCAGGGGTCTTGTGTGTGGCTCCCAGACCATAAATATACAAGAGTTGTCTCTTTTATTGTGACTTTTACGGCCATCTGAATCTGATTCATTCTTGTCTCCCTAATCTGGGGTGGGTTCACAAGCAAGTTCATAGGGTTCAAGGACAGTACATTAAGACAGTCCATCAATCTACTATGTTTCCCTGTTGCTCTAACCCTCATTTATCATTTGGAATATCAACCACATTAAAAAAAATTGGCTAGCTCCCCTCTAATCTAGTATATAAGAATGAGGAAGAAAGCATTGATTTCTTCCCCCAAACAAGGCTTAGTATACTGCATAGTTCCATTTGAAAATGTTTTGCTTCCAGCAAGCTTATACACGCTCCCAAAAGCCTTTGCTTCTCTTCCCAGATGATTCTAGGGAGAAAAAATATTCCAGTCAGGTACCACTAAGTAAAACAGCATTATGATGCAAATTAGGCACCCATACAGATAATCCAATCAAACTTTCTCAACCATTGTTTGGATACTAAAACTCATTTCTTTCTGGTCTTCAGTTTACATGTTGTTTTTATAACTCTTCAGAATTAGCTTAAAGAACCAATGCTTGAGATTTTATGAAAGGCTTTTATGTCTAACATATATTGGAGGAAGCAAAGAACAATGGAGAATAATGACAAATTCTTTCCCTATATATTTCTTATTAGAAACTCCCTTAAATAAGTTGTACGAAAATTTAGTATGGATGGGGTGAGAGGAGGGGAACAAACCAGGAGATCTGCTGTTCCCTTCCCAGTCCTTAAACACACACACACACACACACACACACAAACCCAAAACACTCAACCCAAACAAACCCAAAAAAACATATTGCTTTATACTTTCAGGACTCAAATGGAATCTCTGATGACCAGTACCTTAATACGTATGTTATATAAAGCTGTCACTGAGTCTTGCATGTAGAAGCACAAATATGGCTTAATTGAGACCAAGCAATGCATGCCACGCATTCAGAATTAGAAACTGGCTCTAGGCCACCAATCCTGGCAACCCAGAAACTGATTTAATCTTTTGCCAAGTTTCTGCTAAGGCCTGAAGCAACTAAATCCGAATCGCAGTGTTAAAGCCCCTTCAAGAGAATAAAATCTCTTTGAGTTCCTTGGGCTGAGTAATGTGAAAGTGAAAGACTACATTTCAAGTAGAATATAGAGACACACAAGGCAGAAGATTTTGGATCAAAGAAATACCAACAGCCTCAGTGGTGTCCAATTAGAGTATAATATGGATTGCTTCCTAGTCAGTCCTTCCCCTCTATCAGGATTGTTTATTTTTTTGCAAATATAGTGGGCACAATGCATGTTGCCCATGTTGCCAGCCTCTGTAAAATATGTGGTAGCTTATGAATATTGTGTACCATAAATTTGTTTGACAGGTCTCATCACTTTGTAAGCAATATTTTTCATTAGCCAACTTAGCAGGCAAATGGCATTTTGCCCTATTTCCAAACTAACAAATTCTGTCAGGGTTGGCATATTTATTACATTATTAAATACATCAGTCAATACCACCTGGTGTAATTGAGTCTTGTTATGTGATTCAGATAGTTGTTAAAACTATGGATTTTTCAAAGTCAAGTCAACTACCAGAAAAGAATATTGTTTTAATGCAATTTTAGATAAATAAGTATTTCCACAGCATCTATTCCTGATTTAAGATAATAAATTGACTTTTCCTCAGATTCTACTTAAAATTATTTATAATTGTGTTGTGCCGAAAGTAGTATATTAAGCATCTGATTATCCTTGATTTCAGCTTTGTGCAAAATCCAGTACCTGCAATTACAAGATCACAAATGAATGAGGTGGTGACAGTAAGAATCATCCAAAAGTATATGTGCTTGACAGTGTGTGTGTGTGTGTGTGTCCGTTATGTGTGTGTGCATGTGCATAGATATGTATCTGTCATATAGAATGATCTGGAGAAGGAGATAGAGGGTACTTTTCTTTTTCTTTTTTTTCTTTTTTTTTTTTTGTGAGGCAGTCTGGGTTAAGTGACTTGCCCAAGGTCTACTTTTCTTTTTTTTAAAGGACAATATTATAGAGAAAGAAACTGGTAAAATATTTTTTAAAGTAAGGAATATTTGAAATGCTAACAGGGAAAGGAAAGCCTATGGTGAGGAAAAATGCAGCTACTTCTCTTGCATTTCTTTACTAAGCATTGACTTCTTAAGATGCACACTAAGTAAGCAAATATGATTCAGCTAAGTTCCAAAGGGAGAAAATTAAAAGAAAAATAGAATTTCAAAGTCACTCAGAAATTGAGAGACAAGTCAGGAAACATAATCTTGATTGATTTCAAGGTCTACCATCCTACCTCCCCGTTCCACTCCACCCCCATCTCACAAAAGCCTAAGGTCACATAGCATGCTCTTTAGAGTAAGGAAGATATTTTGTCATTTCAGCATTCTCCTAATATCCTTTTACAAAAATAACTAAAACTTGTTAGAAGAAATCTTATAAAATTTTCAATATTACCCAAATTTAATATCAAAGACTAACCTTAAATTTGAGACTTCTAGGTGGTGCAGCAAAGAGAGTGCTGGGCTTGAAGACAGGAAGACTCATCTTCCTGAGTTCAAAGTTGACCTCAGACATTTACTAGCTGTGTGACCCTGGGCAAGTCACTTAATCCTGATTGCCTTGCAAAAAATAAAACTGAAGAAAACTATCTCCAATCAATACTTCCACATCGTTTCCTGATTTAATCTCCCTATGGTCTGTTTTCTGACTTTATCTTTCAACTGAAAGTGGACTCTCCAAAGTTACCAAGGATCTCTTAATTATCCAAACTATGGCTTTTTCTCATACCTTATCCTTCTGATCTCCTAAAACCTTTGACCCTGTCAATCATGCTCGTAATTTTGAAATTTTCTTTTTAGTTTTCATGCCATTGTTCCCTACTGGTTTTCCTCCTACCTTTCTGACTCTTAATTATCCTTTGTTTGATCTTTACTCAAATTGTGTCTTGCTAATAATGAGCACCCCACAAGATTGTCATAGATTTTCTTCTCTTCTCCCTGTCTCCTTCCCTTCTTTTCCCTTTATGCTACTTCTTTTCTTGATCTCATCCGCTTCTATTGATTTGACATTTATGTCGATCAAGATAAGTCTCAGATCTATTTATCCAGCCCTAATTTTTCTCTTGATCTCTGAATTGGATGTCTCTGTGGAATCTTAAACCCAACTTATACAAAGCTGAAATTTCACCAAAGCCCTTTCCTCATCCTATCTTCCCTATTACTATCAAGGGTGCTACCAATCTTCCTAGTTACTCAGGCTTACAACCTATGTATCATCTTCAAGTCCTCATTCTCATATCTTCCCCCACCCATATCCAATCTGTTGCTAAATGGTATATATTCTACCTTTTCAACATCCCTTCCATACTCTCCTTTTTCTCCTCTGACACTGCCGCCATCCTGGTGTAGACCCTCATCACTCCCCACTCCAGTCTATCCTCCACTCAGTATAATAGTGATCTTCCTAAAGGCAGGTCTGACTTTGTAACCCTTCTCAATAAAATCCAGTGACTTTATTTTACCTTTGGGGCCAATTATAAAATAGTCTTCTTGGTTTTAAAGCCTTTCATAGTCTTGTCCCTTCTTACTTTAACAGTTTTCTCACTCCTTACTTCTCTTCACATATTCCACGATCCAGTGACCTCCTTGACATTTGTTGAACAAGACACTCCATCTCCCTTCATTTTAACTGGTTGTCCTCTATGACTGAAATTCTCTACCTTCTTACCACCCCAACCCCCAATTCCTTCAAATCTCACCTAAAATCCCATTTTCTGCGTGAAGCCTTTCTTGGTCCACATTAATGCCCATCTTTATTCAGAAACACCTTCCACCTACCAATATAAGTACATACATGTATTTTATATGTACTTAGTTATTTGCATAATATTTTCCCATTAGAACATTAGCTCCTTGAGAGTTTGGGATTACATTTATCTTTGTTTATTTTCTCCATGTTTTGCACAGTTCCTGGAGTACAGTTAGGTGCTTAATAAATCATTGTTGATTGACTGACCAACTTCTACTGATATTCAGCTTTTAAAATTATCACCATTTTTACTCCATAACTGTGTATATATATATTTTTAAGAACTTTGAGATATAACTCAATTCCTCCTTTGGGCTCAAAGATCTCTATAGTCACAAAATACTTCTTAAGGCTGAAAGAGGGATGTTTGTCCCTATGAACTGAAAATTCCGTGACACCAGTCATTTCTCAAACCATATTACATAAGGGAAGGATTTCTAAGTAAGTAGTGGAAGTGGAAGGGACACATTTGGAAATTATGGTAATTTTAAAAAATATATTGATTTAAAAAAATATAACAAACACTAATCCATTTTGTGGCAATCAATATGTAACTAACTTTTAGTGAAACTTATTTTAAAAATTCTGTTTCACACAAAAAACAAATTATATGTGATCATTCCTATTGTAAAATGATTGTTTGCTTAACACAAGTACCCTCAGTAGGATTCCTTTAAATGGCAAGTCCCAAGTAATACAATATGACAAAATAAAATAACCCACGTTCCCCATCCCCACCTCAGGAGAACTTGTACTACATAAAGAAGAAGATTTACATGAACATAACTATTTTAATCATTAAGATCATCCACTAAATAATGAATTATAAATATAACAATTGAAGGACTGATAGACTTGCTATTCATAACAGTCTTTAAAAGTAGATATTACTGTTCCCATTTTACAGCTGTGGAAACGGGCTCAGAAAATAGTGTGACTTGTGCATGTTTACACAACTAATAAAAGCATGAAATGTACTGAAACCCAGGACACATCTGTGACCCAATCCAGCATTTATTTTTTCTACTACAGGATACATTATCTATTGGTAACATTGAAAATATCTTTAATTATTTTGTATCATTATCAAATTGAAAACATACTTTAGTACTAAAAAAAAGAAAGAAATGACCAATAGGAAGTAGCTTGGTGGTATAGTGCTGAACCAACCTTTAAATCTTGTTGCTATCACCCAAGGAAGTAATTCTGAAAGGGTGTTCTAGTGTACTAATATGCACAAGGTTTCTTTAGGGATGCTGTGCAATTTTGCTCTCCATATATCCATTTATAACATCATGAATTATTAACTACCTGATTTGGCCTTGACTATAATTTTAGGTACTTTTGAGCTTACAGTTTTAATGTTATGGATCATCAGAGACAAGATTTAAAAATGCACCTCACTTGCTTTTCCAACCTGACATTAGGAATTGATCTATAAATTAACATATATTTATTAATTACCTACTACATGGCAGATGCCGTTCTGTGAACTAGGGATATAAGTACAAGACAAAGAAATAGCCTCTTCTTGGAGGTGCCTTACATTTTAATGGGATTCTAGAGACAAAAATTATAAAATACATGCCTATACTTACATCTCTGAATATATTATATGTATATTTATATTCATCTTTATCTACCTAAATCTATATACATATTTATCTGTAACTGTATCTATATCATATCTGTATCTATATCTATATCTATAGGCACATTTATATAATTATCTATATAGAAATAGTGAGTTTCTATAGATTGACTGATAAGGCTAGATAGATGTATCTATAGATATTTGTATAGGAATATAGAGATAGCTATATCTATAGATATTTAGCTATCTGTCAAAATAGATGATATACAGAATAAATACAAATAGAATACATATAAATATATACAAATAAATTAAATGCAAGATAGTTTGGGAAGTAGGGCCCTATTGCTTGAGAGGACCAGAAGCAGTTCATGCAGAAGATGCTGCTTGAGTTTCACCTTAAAGTAAGAGAAAAACTCTATGAGGCAGGGGTCAGGAAAGAGTGATTACAGGCATGCGTGAAGACCAATGAAAAGACAAAGAGATGGAGATTCAGTGTTGCATGTGAGCAAGTGGGATAAGGCCAGTTGAAATGGATCTCAGAGTATGAGAGGATGAATATCCCATGAGGCTGGAAAGATAGGTTGGGACCAGGTTACATAGACCTTTAAACTCAAAATGGAGGAGGCAGAGTCAAGCTGGAAAAGTGGAAATAAGAGGTACAGCCAAGCTCCCAAGAACAAATCTTCCACAAATATCTAGAAAATGAACCAGACCAAGTGAAGACCAGGCATCTAAAGGGAAATATATATATATATATATATATATATATATATATATATATATATATATATATGCCATATTTTCAGCTCACAAAAGCAGAGGGAGATAGACAAATAAATACGCAGACAATGGGGCATGGGGATCTGGCCAGCAGTGTGCTACATGGAACATTCCAGTGTTTATAAACTGAAAGAAGAACCAAACTGTACCCCAAGGAAATAAGTGGGCCCAGACCTATAGAGGGGACATGACCTTGTGTAGGATGGAGGAATAGATGCCAAATGACAGCTCTACCATTCACTACTGAGTTCTAGACCACAGATCCAGGGCAGAATGAGAAGAAGACCTGTGCCTAGGTATGAGGAGGTCCTTCAGTCATTCTCAAATGAGGAGAGGCCAAACAAACATTAGATATATGGTTTTGACTCAAAGTGTACAACAAGGTCTTGTTTCTATTCTCTAGTAGCTAGAGTCTAGCCCCATCTGAAGCCTTCAGCAGAAAACTAGGGCAGTAGTCTCAGAATAAAGAGTCTCAGAACCCTGTAGTTCTATTCTTCTAAACCTAAAGAGTTTTCCAGTTGGCTGATAGTGGCTAAGTCCAACAGCAATTTACTGAAACTTCAAGGAACAAGTCAAAAGTTGTGTCAGATAGACTCAAACACAAATCAGGATGTTGCAGAACTCAGACCAGTAGAGTAGTGGTCAATTTTTTTCCCTGCATCAGACCACTTTGGAAGCATTGAAATCTTACAGGTCATCAGCCTTAGGTGTTCCTAAGATCCTATAATAACACAACACATATTACCCTATTTAAACAGCACAAGGATCCAGGAGGACACAAGTTCAAACCATATATTTTTTTTCTAAAAACATGCAGAGCATAGCCCTAACATAAAGTCTGAAGTTAGGAAGTAGACTATAAGAATGAACAAACAACCACACAAACAAATCACCTCATAAAGGACTATTTGGTAACAGGAATGCTCAAAACACAACTGAGAAGAGAACAATTCCAAAGTATCTGTAAGCCAAGTCTTAAAGAAAAATACAGTTAGGGCATAGGTTCAAATAGAATTCCTGGAAGAGATTTAGCAATATATATTTTTTCTTTTTTTTTGAAGTGCTAAAATTATTTAAAAAATCAAATGAAAACACTAGAGTAAAATTGGGAACAGAAATGAGAGTTATGGAAGAAAAAAATTGGAAAGAGAATTAACAACCTGGAACCAGAGATACAAAACATTATCCAAGAATTTAATTCCCTGAAAGTTAGAATGAATCATATAGAAGTTTATGACTCCACCATATAACAAAAATGTTAAAGGCAAAAAAAACCCCTAAAATAGAAGAAAATAAATGTATCTTATAGCAAAAACCACTGACCTAGAAAATAGTTTGAGGAAAATTTAGCAATCATTAAACTGTCTGAAAGCCATGACAAAAAGTACCTAGACATCATATTTTAAGAAATTATTAAACTTCCCACATCTCTTAGAATCAGAGGGCAAAGAGAACATAGAAAAAAATTGCCAGTTACCTCCTGAAAGAAAACTCAAACTGAAAACTCCCAGGAACATTATAGCCAAAATCCATAGATTTCAAATTTTAAAAAGTGCTGCAAGTAGCCAGAAACAAAGAATTCAAGTATTGAGGAGCATAATCAGGATCAAATATGATTTAATGGCAATCACAGTAATGGTGGAGAGAATTTGGAATATCGTATTCCAGAAGGCAAAGGATATAGCATTGTGTTGTTCAATCATGTCCGACTCTTTGTGACCCCATTTGGAGTTTTCATGGTAAAAATATTGGAGTAGTTTGTCATTTCTTTCTCTAGATCATTTTACAGATGAAAAAACTGAGGCAAAAAGGGTTAAGTGATTCTCGCACAGGTAGTGTCTGTGGCTAGATTTGAACTAATGTCTTCCTGACTCCAGCCTGGTGCTCTATCCACGGTGCCACCTAGTTTTACTAAAACATAATTTTGTTGGGAGTGGAATCTGAACACATGCCTCCATTAGAAGACCAGAAAACTCCTGGGCACAAAGGAAGTTCCCTTTTGATAGACTCCTTAGCCATCCTGACAGCCTGAGTGCATTGTACAGAAAAGAATGACAGGCAGTGTAGCGATAGTAAGTGTTTCATTGGTCTTGTTCACCCTACCATTGTAAAGAGCTCTTTGAACATCCATTGCATGTTTTCAATCTTTGCCTTTAAAACTCAAGTCTTGTGCACCAATTATGCCTCCAAATTGTAGTGCAACTCCGTTGAGCTCTAAGCCTAAGTGTGCAAAGTCAGTGATGTGGCTTATTGAGAAAATAAGTGTTACATGCACTTCATGCTGGAATGTCTGAAGCCACTGTCAAACTAATCGACCAGCTGGCTAGAGACATAAAGGCTATGGATCCCTTCATTGATCACAGCCTCAAGGTTAAATCAACTCACCTCTGCTATACTCCAATATTTTGAGACTCTTAAGAATTTTAAACAGTGCAGGAAGCAGATGTTGCTGCTGGATTATTTCAATCTGGTGTGTTGTTCATGATCTCCAGTGCCATCCACCAACAATGAAGGACAGAGTGTTGAAGGTCATGTTGAGAGCTTGCCAATCTTGGCATCTTATAACAACAACAACAACAACAACAACAAATGCCAGCGATTTCTCGCTTGCTGTATTTAGATGTTATATAATTTGGTACAGTACAATACCCTCATACCACCATCTGACACAGTGGAATGTGAGATTCAGATTTAAAAAAATGGTTTAGCTTTAAGGATTTTATTTATTTGACAGTATTTATGGACAACAGATTTCATGTGTTACTAAAAGTGAATATTGTCTGAAATTATTTTTATTCAGATATTAGCACCAAAGTTCACAGAATTCTAGGGAATTACTAGTAAAAAATGTTTTACATGTTACCAGTTTTATTTCGTGTACTGCATTTTATGGGTTATTTCATGGTTATTATGTTAGGGAAAGTTCATATTATCAGAATTAATGTTTTGTTATAAAGAATTGGATGGAGAAAAATATTTTTCATCAATCTCTAGCAGAAAATTGCATTTTGATGGTCACAGAAATCTAACTCTCTATTTTCCATGGGTTCAATGTGTCAGTATTTACATTTTTGACATTCACACTGTCTTCTATGAACATTACCCCCACAAAAGTTGAAGATTGACTATATTATTTAAAAGAAACATACTTGAAACAGAAATGTAACTGTCACACAATTAATATAAGGAACTGGTGCAAAATCTATTATGATCAAGCTGAAGTAAAAAATGAAGGGATAGCAATTATGATTTCATACAAAACCATATCAAAATAAGAGTTAATGAAAATTGATAAAAAGGAAACCATTTTGCTGAAAAATATTGTAGGTAATGAATTAATATCAATACTTGACATAAATGTATCAAATCATCTAACATCTAAATACACAAAGGAAAAGTTAAATTAATAATAGGGAGAAATAAATAGTAAAACTCTGTTAGTAGTGGGACGTCGGTGTAGAATGTAGCAAAAGTAATCCTTAGGGGAAACTTTATATTTCTGAACACATTCATCAATAAAACTTAGAATGATCAGATCAATGAATTGGGTATTCAATGAAAAAAAACAAAAAAGGAAATAAGTAAATTAAACCTCTACAAATTAAACACTAATATATAAATCCTTGAAATCAAGAGTTTTAAAAATTGAAAACAAAAAATCTTATTGATTTCTTT
Organism: Vombatus ursinus; assembly: GCF_900497805.2. Lineage (NCBI taxonomy): Eukaryota > Metazoa > Chordata > Mammalia > Diprotodontia > Vombatidae > Vombatus > Vombatus ursinus. The sequence goes on from NW_020954867.1 coordinate 2,670,556, forward strand.
AAAAAAAATAAAATAGAAAAAATAGTCATTTTGATTTTTAAAAAGAAAGAAGAAAATCAAATTACCTGTATCAAAAATAAATAGTAAATTCACAGCCAGTGTACAAGAAATAAATTATTAGGAAATATTTTGCCTAATAATATGCAAATATAACTGACACTTTAAACAAAATGAATAAATATTAACAAAAATATAAAATTATCAAATTAACAGAGCTGGAAATTCATGTCTTAAATAAACCAATCTCAGAAAATAAAAAAAAATAGTGATAATTTAACTCCTATAGAGAAAAATGACTATATTAGTTTATTAGTTGAAATAAGTTTATTCCAATATTACAGAAACTATTTGAAAAAAAATCATAAAAGTAGAGACTCTTACCAAAGTCTTTCTATCATACAAAATTATTCTTGATACCTAAATCGGAGTCATAACAAAGAAAAAAATAGACTAATATTCCTATTGAATGAATCCTGATAAAGAAATTAAGTAAAACATTAACAAAGATATTAAAATAACATGAGAAAGATAATACAACTAGAAAGTACAGATACTAGAAATATAGACTAGTTCATTATTAAAACTACTCTAAATATAGTCAACCATATTAATAATAAGGACAATAAAAATCATATGACTGTCAATGGATGGAGATCTTGAAAAGATGCATGATTCATTCCTGTTTAAAAAAACAACATTAAAATGTCTTGGAATAACATAATTTTAAAAATATGATAAGTAATATCTAATTTATACCAAGATCCAAAATTATCTGTACTGTGATAAACTAGATGACTTTTGTAAAGCAAGGATGTCCACTAGCATGATGACTGTTCAACATAATACTGGATATGCTAGCTGTAGCTAAAAGAAAAGTAAAAAAGAAATTTAGAAAATAAGAATAGACAAAGGGGAAGAAAAATCTCTCTTTTGTTTGCAGATTATATAATAGTTTACTTAGAGAATTCTAGTCAACTAAAAAACTAATTGAAATAATTAACTGGTAAAATTGCAGTATATTAAAAATACATATAAATCATGAACATTTTTTTCTATCAACAAAATCCAGGAGGAATAGTTGGAAAGATAAATTCCATTTAAAATAATTACAGAAAATATAAAATATTTGCAAGTTTACCTGCCATGACTCACACAGGTGTTATATGAACATTGCTATAAAATACTCTTCACACAAAAAAGACAGATTTAATAATAAGAGAAATATGACTTGCTTATGGGTAGACCAAGTAAATACAATAAAAATGACATTATCCAAATTAATTTACATATTCGGTGTTATGTCAATCAAGCTACAAGGTATTACTTTGTAGAGCTAGAAACAACAGCAACAACAATAAAATTTATCTGGAGGAGCAAGAAGTCAAGTCTCTTAATGAGAATAATAATAATAACAATAACAACAATAAAGTAGAGGGAGGTAGGGGGAAGAAAGATAGGAGTAAAAGCTTTTAAGTTATATCACAAAGTAGTAATCCTTAAAACAATTTGGTACAGATTAAGAATTAGAGAGATTAATCAGTAGAATAGGTTAGTAAACAATATCCAGAAGGAAATGAGCACAGTAGTCTTATGTTTAATAAATCCAAGGATCCCAGCTGTTGGGCTAAGAACCCTATTTGACCAAAAAAAAAAAATTGGGAAGAAACAGGAAAGCATTCTGGCAGACCAACATCTCACACAGGAAACCAAGATAACTTCTAAATGTGTACCTCACATGGTCATAATGTAACAACATAAACAAATTAGGAGTGCAAGGGGAAAAAAAAATTACCATTCATTCATGACCAGATAAGCAGATAAGAAATAGAGAAGATCACAGAAGGTAAAATGGACAGTTTGAACTCCATAACTCTTTTTAAAAAGATTTTACACAAACAAAACTAATGCAGTTAAATGAGAAGAAAAACAGATAAATTGGAAAATATATTTGCAGCAAATTTGACTGATGAACATCTCATTACCAATATTTATAAAAGACTTTGGAAAATCACTATAGCACCTCGATTCTCAGAAGTTCAAAGTCCTTGAAGCAACAAAGAAAAAGATGAAGGAATGTATCAGCAGAAAAAGAGGGGTGGGGCAAAGATGGCAGAGTAAAGCAAGGTCTCGCCTGAACTCTCCCAAATTCCCTTCCAAGTAACTTTAAATAACACCTCAAAAACAAATTCTGGAGCAGCAGAACCAATAAAAGGATAGAATGAAACAATTTCCCAGCCCAAGACAACTTAGAAGGTCAGCAAGAAAGGTGTATCTTAGTGGGATGAATGTGGAGAATAATTCCCACAGGCCATGCCTGAGAAAGCCTGCAGTAAGCCTTGTGGGCAGCTAAATCTGCAGCGATGGCTTCCAGAACTCTCATTTGACAGACAGATAATAAGGGAGATGGACAATAAAGGGGTCAGATAACTGTTCAGAAGAAGATTATGGGGAACCATTTGCTGTCAGTAAGTGCAGGACTCTGTTGCATATATGATTCCAGATTCCAGTCCCAGGGTGAGGAAGAGCACTAGCACAGTAAAACCTGAAGCAGACAGGGAGTGGGGTCCTAGTCACAGTTCTAGTTCACAGACTAGAGTGCAGGCCAGAAAAGCAGTGACCATACTTCTCCTCAGATGATACCATCTTGGGCAAACTGAAAACTTACAGACCCACAGAGATATTTCTGAAAACAGTAGCACAAAAAAACTTGAAACTTAGGACAGTACCCCCTCCACCTTGGCAGCAGAGCCTAATTTTAACATAAATGTAAAAGTCAAGAAATAGACTAGAAAAATGAGCCACATGAAAAAAGAAGAACCTAACAATACAGTTATTATGGTGATAGGGAAGATCAAAACACAAGCCCAGAAGGCTACAAAGTCAAGAGAATTATATCAAAGCCTCAAAGAAAAATGGGAATGTCTGAGGCCCCAAAAGAATTCCTGGAAGAGCTCAAAAAGGATTTTAAAAGTTAAATAAGGGAGGTAAAAGAAAAATTAGGAAAAGAAATGAGAGTGATGAAAGAAAATCATGAAAAACTGTCCTGAAATACTAAAACCAGGGTTAAAATGGAAATCAAAAGAATCCACTGATCACCTCCTGAAAGACATCCCAAAATGAAAACTCCCAGGAATATTATAGCAAAATTCCAGAAGTTCCAGGTCAAGGAGAAAATAGTTCAAGCATCCAGGAAGAAATAATTCAAATATTGTGGAGTGACAGAATAACACAAGATTTAACAGCTTCTACATTAAAAGATTGTTGGTGCTTGGAATATGATGTTCTGGTGGGCAAAGGAGCTAGTATTACCACCAAGGATCACCTATCCAGCAAAACTGAGTATAATCCTTCAAAGTAAAAAAACAACAAAAAACCAGATATTTAATGAAATAGAGGACTTTCAAGAATTCCTGATGAAAAGACCAGAGATGAATAGAAAATTTGACTTCAAATATAAGACACAGGAGAAGCATAAAAAGATAAATAAGAAAGAGAAATCTTAAGAGATTTAATAAGGTTAAACTGTTTACATTCCTACATGGGAAGATGATACTTATAACTCTTAAGTACCTGAATCGATGAGAATATATCTAAATAAATAAAATTATGACGTGAGAAAGAGGAATATACTTGGAGAAGGGGGAAAGCAAGAGGTAGAATGGAGTAAATTATCTCACATTAAAGAGGCACAAAAGAGCTTTAATAGTGGAGGGAAAAATAAGGGTGGCAGAAAACACTTGAGCATTACTCTCATTGGAATTAGCTCCAAGAGCCAATAACATATATCCTCAATTAGGTATAGAAATCTATTTTGCCCTACTAGGAAGTAGGAAAAGATAAGAGAAGAGGGGCTCTGATAGAAGGGAGTGAGTTCTGAGAGAGGTGGTGGTCAGAAGCAAAATAATTTTGAGGAGGAAGAGGGTGGAAGAGGGGAGGGGGAGAGAGAGAGACAGAGACAGAGACAGAGAGACAGAGAGAGACAGAGAGAGAGAGACAGAGAGAAAGACAGAGAGAGACAGTGAGAGAGAGACAAAAAGAGGGATAAGGAGAAACAGGTTAAAAATAGGATGCAGGGAAATAAACAGTTATCATAATTATGAAAAAATATTTTTCAGCAAGTTTCTCTGATAGAGGCCTCATTTCTCAAATATATAGAAAACTGAGTCAAATTTATAAGAATATAAGTCATTTCCCAATTGATAAATTGTCAAAGGATATGAACAGGCAATTTTCAGATAAAGAAATCAAAGCTATCTATAGTCATATAAAATGCTCTAAGTCATTATTAATCAGCGAAATGAAAATTTAAAAATACTCTGAGGCACCACCTGACACCTACGGGATTGCCTAATAATATAACAGAAAAGACAAATGTTGGAAGGGATGTGAGAATATCGGAATACTAAAACACTGTTGGTGGAGGTGTGCATACCGTTTGACCCAGCAATACCATTACTAGGTCTGTATCCCATAGAGATAAGAAAAAGGAAAAGAACCTATATGTACAAAAATATTTATAGTAGTCCTTTGTGTGGTGGCAAAGAATTAGAAATTGAGGGGATGCCCATTAATTGACACTGAACAACTTATGGTACATGGTAATGATAGAATACTTTTGAAAGCAGGATGCTTTCAGAAAAACCTGGAAAGACTTAGATAAACTGATGCAAAGTGAAGTGAGCAGAACCAGGAGAACATTGCACACAGTTAACAACAATATTGTAGTGATCAACTGTGGATGACTTAGCTATTTACAGTTATATAATGATCTAAGACAATTCCAAAGCACTTAATGATGAAAAATTCTATCCCCCCCTACAGAGAAAAAACTGATGGAGTCTGAATGAAGATGGAAACATACTTTTTTCATTTTTTTTTGTTCTGTTTGCTTTCACTACACGACTACTATGGAAACATGTTTTTTGTGACTGCACTTGTATAACCCATATCAAATTACTTGCCTTCTCAATGTGTGGGCAGGACAGAGAAAGGAAATTTGAAACTCATTTGTTAAAAAGGAATGTTAAAATTATTTTTACATGTAATTAGAAAATGTAAATATTATTATTAAAAAGAAAAAAAAAGTCAAGGAATTCCAAGGTTCATGATTGCATCTGCACTCTCAAACAGCATGGAAAACCTCCTTCCTTGTGAACTTAAATGTTTAGGGTGCTATGAGAAAAAAAAAAGTTTGAGAACCATTGACCTATGGCATCAGAGAGATAACATTATACTTTATTTCAGATTCATTTTCAGGAATCATCTAAAAATAAATGTGTTGACTTTATATGAGAACAACAAGTCCTGATTGTAGTTATGAATATGGATGTCTACACATTGTTTCTGCCTGATATACTAGCAACATAAAGGAGATTTCTATATGCAAGGAGCTTGGGTGCTCTCTCACTAGCATAGACACTGGAATTTCATTGTAGTTTCTATTAGAACATTTCAGATTTAGGGGCTAATCAGTTCACAAAACTACTCCTAATCCATTTTTAAAATTAATTATTTGATTTCTGAGATTTTACCTATGCAAAGTGGCTGACAGAACACCTTAATAACTAAAAGGACATATGTAGCCCTCTTACAATTTAATAGTAAACTCCATACAACTTCATGACTCAAGTCCTCATCTGCTCTTGGAACAAAAATAGTGGAGTGGCATAAGGGCAATTTGACATTCCAATTGTAGAAGGCCATACTATGATGTGCCACACTCCATGGGTGTATTTGGAGCATGCAGGTAATGTGATGGTATTTAGTATAGCAGGGAGGAATGGGATAAACCCATCCACCAAACCAATATGCATTTGCATTGAGACTTCACTCCATATACTGTGCAATATAGTTAATTAGTTTCATCTCTCAATACATAAAGGCACCAAGCAGCCCAGGAATTATTAACATTTTTTTTTTGTATTGGAGTGCTTTGGCAATCTGGTGAAACCTATGGAACCCTTCTCAGCATATTGTTTCTGTTTTATTTCATAAAATAAGATACATAATATTACAAATAAAATCATTTATGCTAAATTTTAATTAAAATATAAGAATTCACAATGTAGACACTAGAAATTGTCCATCCTATTTAGATATCAAAAGAAAAATAAATAGGGCTACTGTTTTCCTGTGAATGCGTGCAAAAATGTCTTGTTCATACTTTGTGTGCAGGAGGAAATTAGACTCAATGATTGTGAAAGAGAAGGTAAAAACAGCCCCCCAAAATAGGACAGAATAACAGGAGCAAAATTTTACTCCATATGTCCCCTAATAATTTAAAGGAGGTGAAAGAGGCTCTATTGTATTTTTTTTTAAATAAGGCCTCTAGTATTGATTGTCCATAGTAGTTGATCTAAGCCTAGCTTTAAAAGAAACAGAAAGAAATTATAATCACACGAAAGGTTGAAGAGCTTTCTGTTACCTGGATGGAGGTCTGTGATTTAAATTGTGTGAACACTCTTACAGAAAGAACTACAACGTGATAGTTTAAAAAAAAACCTTTTATTTAATGAAAATAAACTCACATTTCTAGCAACACAAGAAGTCCCCATAAAGACCCGCCAGACCTTCAGACATCCTTAGTTCTTCAACAAACCAATAAAGGCATTCCCTTATTGTTTAGATATGCAACCTAAAGAGTCACACAGGCAGGCATTTATTATTAATTAATATAATTATAATTGTCTATATCATCATAGTTATATAGAATTATTTGTTATAGTTACGTATGATTATGTGTTATAATTATATTTCATTGCAATAGATTTACATTGGCCAACCACGTTCAAGCCAAGGTCAGTACCAGGTAAACAGGAGTAGATAGTTCTGCTGCCTTGGTTCAGATAGCTATTATCACTATAGCTAAAAGTGAGAGCCCCTTTATTCATCCTATCTTTCCAAATACATTTGTCCAAAAATCCCTTCTTTTCTATATTCTCCAAAAAGGTTTCCTGAGACCTCAGGTCCTCCTAGTTCTTTTGTCTCTTCACTCTTTTACCTTGTTCCTTAGTTATTTTTTCCTCAGGAGAGAAACACGCTAAGTTCATGGATTGCAGTATATGTTCTATAAAAGTGGCAAAAGAACAAACGCCTTTACTATCAACAAGTTAAGTTAGTTTGGTCTTTGCAATATGTGTTAAAAAATGCACTCTTTTGAATTGAAGCAGAACTAACGATAATCACTTGGGTAAAGTCAATTTGATGTTCCAAGGTAAAGTCTGTGTTGAAAGAGAAATGCTTCTGTGGACTGATGATATTCCAAGAAGAGTAGATGAGATATGACTTAGACTTCACCATCCACATTTCTCTGCTTTGGCAAAGCTCCTAACAAGGACAAAAGAATAGGCATTGAAGTATCTTATTCTCACCTTGACGAACACTTAAAATGTAATTTACTATTTTTCTCAATTACAATATATTCCGCAAGTGTTTACTATTTTTGGCATGCTACAAACTCCCAGGCAAATGATGATGAATGAATGTAATGATCTCTTCGGTTTGACCAGAAACCTGGTGTTAAGGAAAAATAAGATATTTAGACTAATCTTCATGGCTTCAACTTGAAGCTTTAATCAACTGCCAAGAAGATGTGCTAACACCACAGTGAAAGAGATATTCCAAGATGACAGACTTTTTTTCTAGGGAATAAGTTATTTCTCTCAAAAGGAAGAGAGCAAATGGTTATTTGTATTAATTATCTGGAAAGCTCAACTTAGTTCTGCTATGAAACCTAGTCACTTAGCAAGGGTTCCCATGGTTTCTAAGGAAGAAGAGTAAAATAACTCCCCATTTCCATTCAATTTCTCACTATTCCTTAAAGTATGATACATGCATTTGCCAGCTGCTTAAGGCCTTATCTATATAATGGACAAACAAAAATACCCATCCTACTCCCAAATTTTAAAAAGTAACACTATACAAATGACTAAAAAAATATTTTGGCAGAGTATAAACTGGTGCATATGGAGGTGGGTGGTAGTGTTTGAACAACAGAACTGGTTGTCCCTGAGGAAACATTTCAGGAGAATGTTTACTCCATACTGGTACATTATGTTCCATTAAGAGAATAGTTTCCAACAAAATATTTCTGTCCAAAGTGCCTGTGATATGATTTTCTGGCTTAGGGCTAAGTGTTCTAAGAATCTTGGGCAGCGAGGTGGCACAGTGGATAGAACACTGGCCTTGGAATCAGGAAGACTCATCTCTATGAATTCAAATCTAGTCTCAGACACTTACTAGCTGCGTGACCCTGGGCAAGTCACTTAACCCTGTTTGCCTCAGTTCCATATCTGTAAAATGAACTGGAGAAGGAAATGGCAAGCCGCTATAGTATCTTTGTCAAGAAAACCCCAAAAGGGGATCATGGAGAGTTGGTAACAATAAGCCCCAAGAACTTTACCTCTATGATAGATTCAAAGATGATCCCTTAGTTCCTGTTTATATCCCCTATATAAAATTTAATTATTATGCATGAAATGAAGCCATGATTTTATCATACAAATATGTCATTCTTGACTTTCTGCTTATTACTAATGCCATCATTTTCCAATTATCATACTTTTAACTTAATTTAGAATTATCTTCAGTTCTCCCTCACCTTTAACCCTCATGACTGGTTTCTCATGTTAGAAGGCATTGATGATCTCTCATGTTTACTTCATCCTCAGCATTCCAATTTCCAACAGTTACTGCTATGCAGTGGTAACAGGACAGGATTTGGATTTAGAGGTCCTGAGTTCAAGTACAAGACCTTTCATCTCTTGACCTTATGACTATAGGAAAATTTAAATCTTTCTGAGACTTAGTTTTGTTATCTGTAGGCTAGAATCTAGATAACCTTTGAGGTATCTTCCCAGCTCTAGCCCGTGAACTACAAAATATGACCTATGAACCCTAATTGCCTCTGTCATGACAAGAAAAAAATTGGCAAAAATAAGTTTATTCTAAACACTAAGTTACAAGCTTAGAGAAAAGTAGCTGTTGAAACATAGGAAAGTGTGTCTCTGTTCCCAAAGGTATCTATATCATACAGGAAACACATAGTCATAATGGTTTTACAACCAACCATTCTCTGACTCTTAAGGGGAATTTGTTATCTTTTGGTGGAGGAGATGCGATCTGGTAATCTGACATGATCCTTGGGAGTGTGAGACAGTGAGGATTCTGTTTATTCTTTGGGTGGTCTTGTATATGACATAATGAAGGTTAACAACAACAACAAAGGAAGCCAAAAATATCAACTTAGATGTGATTTCCCATTTATACTGAAATGGAGGGTTAATATAAAAAATACTCATGGGTTGAAAGGGAAAATACAATGAACCCTATTCTCTGCCACCCTTTATTTAGAATAGTATGACAGGCTGCAACCCAGTCTCAAATGCCTTAATTCATTCCCTTCTCTCGTTCTCTATCTTCAACACTGTTTTGAACTGATTTTTTTAGTGTGCAGTTCTGCTTAGAACACTTTTCTGCTCAAAGATTTTAAATCAATATCACCTCATTTTGTAACGAATAAAATCTAAACTCTTTAACCTGACATTCAATACCACCATCCCATCAACACACACACACATAGACACAGACACAGACACAGACACATACACACACACACACGCACACACACACACACACAATCTGGCTCTGACTTTCCTTACCAACTTAATCTTCTCCTCCTCCTTTTCACATTGTCTGTCTTGAAATCGAATTACTTGCTATTCTTCCAAAGAAAGTTCCATACTTTCTGACCTTTGTGGCTTTGTTCATGTCTCTCAGAGTTAAAATGTATTCAATTGCTTCCCCTTGGCCCCATCTACTCCTATTGCAATTCTACCTATATTTCAAGGACTAATTCAAATACCACTTTTTTCAGGAAGCTTTTCCTTAACCACCACCCACCCCATCAGCCAGAAGTTATTCTTCTAAATCCCATAGTGTACTTCATCATTAGCATTCCAATTTCCTTTGTGTGCTTGCCCAACTCTACCTTTGAGAGGTAACAAGTATAATAGAGAGAAAGATAAAACATTGAATTCATAACTACACAACCAAGTTTTTAGCCTTAGTCTAATACAGGTCACAGTCAACGAGCAATTTTGAGCTAAGGTTCACCTGTACAAGAGGAATGACAATGCTTGCATAAACACCTCACAGATTGTTGTGAGGAAAGTGATTCAACTGATATAGCAATTTTTTTTTTGAATTTATGTAAAGAGTGTTGGTTGGTGGGAAACACACTGGGTGTGTATGTGGAACACGTATGTTGGCCTCAAATTGCCATTTACTAGCTGGAGACCTTCATTGAATCACTGTACCTCTCTCAACTTAAATTTTTTCATTTGTGTGTAACAATAGAATTATTCTACAATATGTACCATCAGTATTAAATGAAATAATGTAATGCAAAGTGCTTTGGAAATCCAAAAGCATTATATAAATAAATCTCAACAATTCCCTTCTCCTCCTCCTTCTCTGCCACATCCTCCTCCTCCTCTTTCTTCTTTCTCCTCTTCCTCTTCTGTTTATCAATTCTCCCCCCCCCAAAATATAATCTCAGAATTTAAGCTGAGTTTGACTTGGGCAGAGAGCAGTTCTCTACTCTGAAACACTCTGCATCTATTAGTATACCTTAAGGTTCCATTTTCTTTTTCCTTTTTTTTTAATTTATAGTTGATTGCAACTGTTAAACTATTGTCTAATCTAGAGTTTGCAGTCCACTAAGATTTCCAAATCTATTTTAGATGAATGTTCATCTAGCCACATCTTTTCCACCCTGTTCTTTCAAAGTTGATTTTTGAACCCAAGTATAACACGTTTTGGGGGATATTGAGGGATGAAAAGCTTTCTAGTCCTATGATATCATATGTATAAGGAACTTGCAGAATCAGAGTACTTAAGATTTGGCAGGGGTCTCTATGCTAATCTTTATATTCAAGCTCAGATAGAAACTGGCTTGTAACAAATTATTATCCTATTATTGTTCCTTTATAATTAATGTTTGGAATATTACTAAGTAGGATAGAAAAACTGATTTTTAAAAATTAAAATGAAAGCATTTGGTTGTAAACTAATCTATAGATTCACTGAAAACAGACCCATGCTAACTCTAGTAGCAGACACTAGAGTGTAGAAATTAAATAAAAATTAAATAGAAATTTACATGTAATTTTCCTTGTTCTAGTATGGTTTTAATTTCTTCTGCTCGTTCTCTGCATTTTAAGAGTTTTCATGATACATAATTTGGAATTTTTGTATGTAAACATCTCTGAATAAACTATTTAAATTTTTTTCATGGTTTAATTTTGTGTCCAGATGATTGTAAGAAGACAATTTGATTCTCCATCTCCACACCATTCTCCATCACCAGTCCAATTTATCTCCAGGATGTTTGTGATTTTTTTATTTGTAGTACTGAGATTTGTTGACTTAGTTAATTAAGAATAGGAACCTTCTGGTATATAGGCCACCTGATCATGAAATTCTAGATATTCAACAGGTATAAACTTTTGTATCCTGAAATTATTTTTTTCAGTTTCTACTATTTCTTTACACAATTTTCACAATTAATAAGTGGAGTCATTAAAGATAAATTTTTTTGGTAATTTCTGATGGCAGTGATATGGTCTTATGTCATTATCATGAAGCAGCTCATTATTGCATATGAATCTGCTTGATTCAGCCTTTTCAATGAATCTTTGTTGACATATCTTTTGTTATATTCATGTGAATATTAATCATGGAGGATCTTTTCTTTATACTTTTGGATCTTAGCCTTCGCATAGTCTCCATTTGGAGATAAAGCAGTATCATTTACATTCTATATGGTAGTGTGTATCTATTATCATCCTTCACAGTAGCTCTGGAAAGTTGCATCGCCTTATTCAGGAAGTGTGACTGTAAATGTTAAAATTGTTTTGAAATCTGAGAGCATGAATAGTCTTCTTCCATCTTTTGGATAAGGAAGTATTAATCTTCTGATAATATTTTGGAGGGGTGGGGACAGCAGACTCTGCTTCACTAATATTGTGTGAGTTTTTATTTGGATACTTGATAAATCCATTTTGTTCCAGAGTAAGAATGGTATTGTGAAGGTATTGATTGCTTGAAACATGATCTTTCCATTGAGCTTTGACTTTGGGGTCCCAGTAAGTTGCTTGATTTATATAGCTAGAACATTTTCCTTGATAGCTTGATGCTTGGTGTTTCTTTCCTTCAAAGGACTATGGTGTTTAGTCTAGCCTTCTTGTATTACTAGTACACAAAGGAGTGTCACTCACTCCATTGTCCTCCATATCAAGCTGATCATCACAATGGCTTAGAGTAGGGCTTTCATTCTTTGGAAAAATTACATTCCATTGATAGAAGTGATGACCCAGTTAGTCATACCATCAAGACCCTATTTCCTGATGTTTCTCTGTCATGCCTTCACAGATACCACAATGATCTCAGGGCACATGAATTCACCAATGTATCATCAGACTTTCAATTCCAAATTGCTAGACTGGAAACTTTTCATTTCTGCATTCCCCCCACCCTCACCTACAAATTATGTGGATAGTAGTCTAGAACTAAATTATTATCAATAATAATATTAGTATTAGCATTATTTCTTATGTGTAAATTAAATATTGAGATTTAAATAATTTGAATTTAAATAATTTAAATATTTAATTTAAATTTAAAGAAATTAAATTTAAAGAATTAAAAGACACAATCAATCAACAAGTATTTATTAAAAACTTATTATTTTCCAAGTACCATGTGCCAGGTTTGGGGGAAACAAATGCAATGGTAAAAACAATCATTGTCCTTAAGGAAAATATGCTGACTTTTTCTAGTCATTTTGTTTAAAGGCAAAGTTCCCCATGGAATCATATTAATTCTGGTCATAAATATTCTGTAATTATGTTTACTTGCCCAACAATAACATCATTATTTAAGTGTTTATCCTTCAGGGATTACAGTGTGTCTTTTTATTGTCCCATGCTTTTTTCACTGTTTAATTTTTATTATTTTGATGGATGGCTGAAGGTTGCCTCATGAATCTATAAGCCTTAGAATGTCAAGGCAAAGGTCAAATGCCTGTAGATCGTGTTCTATTTGTGAAAACTGCCAGATGTTGGATATTTAAAGTGCAACTGTTGCTATCTGAGTTTAAACATAAGCACTGAAGATTAGAGAGGACAAAAGGAAATAAAATTAGCAAATGAACTTAATTAAGATATTATTAGAAATGTATAAGCAATCTAGAGAAAAAAAATCTATTCCCAAATTCTAATATGTTTCATGCCTTGCAAAAATTTTATCATGTTAAAATAAAGAAACACTAGTAGAAATGACCAGCACCCACTTTACAATTGACAAGGAGTTATTAATCTGGGGCCTTTGATCTTTTTGTTTTTAATATTTTGATAGTGATATTTCAATATATTGGTTTCCTTTGTATGCCTAAGTGTTTTACATTATGCATTAAGAAACATTATTCTGAAAAGAGGTCTATAAGTTGCCAAAGGGGTACATGACCTACAAAAAGGTTAAGAACACCTGAGCTGGATGTTAGTCATCAAAAATTTCTATAGATGCATGCTGTATCTATGGAGTAGAAAAAGAAATCACACACACCAAACCATCATTATGTATATTTCCTTGAAGTGACAGTTTGGAATGATGACTATTGTGCTCTACTTTTAGATGATTCTTCATGTATATATTCCATGGCAACAATTTTGTAATGAAAAATTATGCTTACATAGTGTTTTACAGTTACAAAGTGTTTTGTAGACTTTATTTTACTTAATTCCCATAGCTCCTGAGGTTGATAGCTTAACATTATTGTCCCCATTTCATAGGTGTGGAAATCAAAATAGGTGTGCAGATCAACAAAGAGATTAACTGACTTATTCAAGATCACACAGCTAGGAAATTTAAGAACCAAGACTCAAACCCAGGTTTTCTGATTCCAAGTGCAATGATTTTTCTTACAAAAAAAGAATAGCAACATAAACTCTCATCTCTCAATAAGCTTCTGTCCCTCTGCCCCCATATAGTCCTCCAAGAGAATGAAGAAGTAGAGCTAACTAAAATAAAGCATCATATTGATTATATCTGGCAGCATATTTTGCGTTTTGCATTGGTGGTTCCCCACCCCTCTATTATGAACACAGAAGTATGTTTCATTGTCAATTTTCTGACATCAAGATTAATCATTGAATTGATCTGTGTTCTGGTATTTTTAAATGACACTTTTTCTGGAGTTTCAATTATTTTCAGGAATGGTTTGAGCACTTCACAGCTACAAAAGGTATGAGTCTACCTTTCCCAATGGTTTTTCTGCTAAAATCTGTTTCCTCTTATATTTACACATTTCACCCCAAATAAACTAGGATCCTTGCCCATCTCCACAACAAAGGAAGAAGAATTTTTGTTACTCAATGTATAAATAGATCCCATTTGTAAAGAATATCTAAGTAGGAAATATCTTGCGATCTGTCCCAAGCAACTACATATTTGACCTCATGTGGAATTACTGTTTTGATATATTCCCACATTTATTTATTTATTTACATATTTGTTTGTTTATTCCTTCCTTCCTTCCTTCCTTCTTTCCTTCATTTATTTATTTATTATCAAGAGACCAGTCAAGGTACAAGGCGAGAAAGTTCTGAAATATTACAGAAACTATCATTTATCTCTATGACAAAAAATTAAGAAACTTTTAAAACATTATAATTTCAAAAAGACAAAGTGCAGAATGCATTGATTATCAAGGTAATGATTCTTTAGTGATGAATTCAAGACCAAATAAAGAAAACTGCAGTCAACATTTTTTCTCTCTCTTTGATTCAACAGGCATTTATGATGTACCTTTTATGTACCAATTGTTGTCATGTATGTCAGAAACAAAGATCAAATAAGTAAATAGATAGATAGACAAAATAGTTGCTGACCTCAATGAGCATACATTCTTTTAGAGATAAATAACATGAACACAGATATATAAATGTGAAATGTATATAAAAAATATTAAGCAATTTCTGGGATGGGAAAAGATGTTAGTAACTGAGGGTGGGGAGCACAATCAACATGGGCTTCTTGTATGTGGTGGTACTTGAGCTGAACCTTAAAGAAAGCTCAAAATTCTAGGAGACACTGGTGAGGAGGAAGTGCATTCTAATAACTGGAAGGGGGACAGCCTCTGGAGAAACATGGAGATGGGAAATAGAATGTTTCATTTGAGAAACAGTGAGTAGAACAGCTAGAATGTAAAGCATTTAAACAACATAGTAATAGAGTTTCCTGATCTGTAAAATGATCTGGAGAAGGACATGGCAAACCTCTCTGTTATCTTTGCCAAGAAAATTCAAATGGGGTCATGAAGAGTCAGGCATCACTGGAAAAGCAACTGAACAGCAACAACAATATGCAATAACCATGGACAGATAGCCAGATTGTGAAGGACTTTAAATGCAAAACTTAGGAGTTTATATTTTATCCTGCAAACAATTACAGCAACAACAAGAACAACAGCAACAACTTACATCATTCAGGTCTTTAAGTTCTGTAAAGCAATTTCCTTGAAAAAGCCCTGTAATGAAGATAGCAAAAATATTTTATCCCCATTTTACAAATATTCTCTGGTTCTAAGTAATGTATACTTTCTACTGCAGTACACTTCTTCCAGTTTGAAAGGACACAATGAAATGAATGACTGACCCATTCCCTGGATAATTTGGAAAATGTGAAGAGTTAAATCAAATAATTTCCCTCAAAACCTTTCTCTCAATGATTCTATATTTGACTTTAGCCTTGAATTATCCTTGATTGCTTCCATTGAATTGAATTAAAGTAAAATATGTTAGGCGCTATTCTATGCAGTCACTGAAGATGTAGTTAACTAAAAGTCCCTGTCCTCAAGAAGCTTAATTTTATTGTGACATTGTGCAAACTATTACTTAAATACAAGTTAATTTAAAGAGCTGAAGATCATTAATAGGGTGGGAGTGGGAAAAGCAGCAAAGGCTCCATATTCTAGAACTTGAGGTGATTCTTGAAATAAACTATGGACGCTAAGAAGCAGAAGTGGGAAAGAACACTTCAGGGTTGGAGGCTAGCTTATGTGAGAATAATGTATGAGGAATTCACTGTTTACTTATATACATATCCACATGTAGCCTACTTTACTTCCACACATCAAAATACCTATAATTTCATTTGTGATTCCTTTTTCCAACTTAAATTTTCCTCTCTAATTCTTAGTAGATAATTCATGAGGTTCTATAACATAATAATGATGATATTGATGATAAAGATCATGATGATGATGATGATGATGTATCCAACCTATTATTATAAGACACTCTGAATTTAGCTAGACTTGTCATCAGATGACAAAAATAATCTGTCTGCCCATAATCAAAATATTTCCATTTTGGTTGGATTCACAAGAGTTTGTGTATTGCTAGAATAGTCTTTCGAAAAGGTAATATTTACTCCACCATAAGGAAGTGGGGGGAGACTTTGGTCTTTAACCTACCTTCTTTCTCAGTATTCAACAACATGAGATCTCTGTTCTCGGCAGGATTGTCATTGCCAACATGTAAACAGATTATACTTTTATCTGTATTTCCATGATTTTGCTCATGTTGTCCCTATGTTCAGGAGTACTTTTCTTTCTACTGCCTGCTTTTCTAAATCCTCCCAACTCATCAAGGTCCAGGTCAAATACATTTGTGATAGTCCGCTTCTCTCCTCTGTCATTGCCACCATTCTGGTGGAGGTCCTCATCATCTCATGCCTGGGCTTCTGTAATAACCAATTGGTGGATCTGCCAGCTTCAAGTCAGTTCCCCATTCCTGTCTATGCTCCATTCAACCTAGAGCTCAGTTCGGGCCATGTGACACCCTACCTACCCCACTCAATCAACTCCAGTGGCTCCCTATCTCCTCCAATATCAAAGACAAAATCCTCTATTTGGCATTCAAAGCTCTTTAGAACCAAAATCCCTTGCTCCCTCTTCAGTCTTCTTACAACTTATTCCCAGCTACATACTCTTAGATTTAATGACACTGGACTGTTTGCTCTTCCACAGACAAAATACCCCATCTCTAGGCTCCAGGCATTTTCACAGGTTTTACCCCATGCTTGGAATGTTTTCTCTCCTCATCTCTGAATACCAGTTTTCCCAACTTCCTTTAAGTTCCAACTACAGAAAGCCTTTCCCAACTCCTCTTAATTCTAGTTAAGAATTGGCTATTTATTTCCTATTTATCCTGTATATAAATTGTGTGTATATATTTGTTTGTTTGTCTCTCCCATTAGATTGTGAGCTCCCTGAGGACAGGGACTATCTTTTGCCTCTTTTTGTATCCCTAGAGCTTAGTATGGTACCTAGAACATAGTAGAAGCTTAATGAATGTTGAATGATCGATTGATTCTCTTTTCTTGTTTCTTGTTCTTTGGATAAGGATATGCTCTGAGAACTGACAGGAGTCTGAATAAAGGCAGGCCTGCAAGTCATGGCTCCATTACTCTAAGACTAATCCCTCTAGTATATCAACCAAGAAGGTCCCATAAGTCAATACCCTTCTCCCAGGCATGTGAAAGACAACACTTGCTTACCCTGGTGAAGTGCCAGTAGCTCTGATCAAGGCTAGTACATAAATAATGTGCAAAACTAACAATACAAGCAGTGAGCATTCAGAGTTCCTGGGCAAGATATTTGCCACAAAGGTATAATGATGACAACCTCTGTTAAAACCATCACTCTGAAGAAAATACTTTTAATATCTTAATAGATGTGATGGGGGTGGGGTATGGTGTAAGTGACTACCACTAGCTGACAATATTCATTATCAGCTTATGTCACTTACAATCATTTATATCACTTATAGTTATAGCCTACCCTGGCAGCTGTCAGAATAAGCAATGTTCTAGCCCTGCCTAAGTAGCCCCGCTTAGGTACTGTTGGGGTTTACTTTTTTACGTCAGTGATGAAGCAATGGGGGCCTTGGCAAAACATGGACAGTAGTCTGGCCCTATGGCCAATGACACCAACTTCTTAATAAAATCTTCCCTAGCTTCTAATACTCATTGATTTGTCCCTCATCTAAATACCTAGCACACACACACACACACACACACACACACACATCACCATGCTATTCAACGTGGCACAGTGGTTAGAACACAAGGCCTGGAGACAGGAAGACCTGAGTTCAAATTTGACCTAAAATACTTACTAGCTGCGTGACCATAGGCAAGTCACTTAACATTGTTTACCTCAGTTTCTTCATCAATAAAATGAGCTGGAGAAGAAAATGGCAAGTCACTCTAGTATCTTTGCCAAGAAAACCCCAAATGGGGGTCACAGAGTCGCATGTGACTAAAATGACTCAATGATACAAATTTGGTATTTAATTATATATTATTATTTCAGTTTTTCTAGCTACATTGTTAATTCATGAAGCCAGAACCATAGTTTTTTCATTGTTCTGTATTTCCATGATGCTCAATAAATACTTGCACTGATTACCTGACAGGATTGGGATGACCAAAAGAGATAATATATGTTAAGTGCTTTGTAGATATAAGGCACTCTATAAATGTCAGCATTTTCAGGAAAAACCTTCATTCTTTAAGGCAGTACAAGTTCTCTTTCTGTAGGCTGTATTTCTGGATTTATGCTGCATTTGTGTTTTGTCTTCTTTCTCCTCATTCAAAACGAAACTCAAAGTCCATTTCTTTTACAAAGTGTAACCTGAACAAATCCTTCAACTTCTAATAGAGCTATTTTTTTTTAAACATCACATAAATGAAATCATTTTATCTCTTATTTTTAAAATTGTGAATTTCTAAAATGCACAGACCATAGTGCTCATTCTCCTGTTTAGTATCTGGCATAAGGTGGAGGTTCAATAATCAATTGTGTTTATGCCTATCGATATAATGCATATACACATTCATCATTTTGATGTACTCTTTTCTGTCAAACTGGAAACCACTTGAACTAGTTAAATAATCAAAACTTGTTAAAACTTTGGCAATATTGTCATTTCTATGGAAATATTCAGAACAAAAATGCATCTGGCTATGGAAGAAGATACATGATAACAACAGGTCCCTTATTTGAATATGTACTTGAAGATTATGGGCATTACATACTCTGCTTCCTCACTACACAGATATAATGGTGTTATAAATATTTCAGTACTAATGTAAATCTGTTCATCACTTTGCAGAACTGATTTCGTTTTCCCTTGCTTTCTGAGATAGCACCAATTGCCCAGCTTTCCACCTTGCAAACAAAAGCAGTCCAATCCCCAGCAATTTTTTATCTGATGCTATTCAAAAGCAGCCAGGAAAAATGGAATCTTCCTGTTAATGTCATCATTTGCATGGCTATTAGTATTCCAGTCCCTTGCATCAGAAGCTGGGAGAAAAAAGTAACATAGTATTTTATCCAATCAAGAAACAATCAGTATCAAAAGCCTTATGTCCAAAACCAACCTTTTAATTATAGTTCCTTTCCATATGGCATGCTATTGTGAAGAAGAGAGACTTATCAGTTGATATCCTTCAGTAAAAACCAACAAGGGTTTGCACACCACAGGGGACATACACAGTAAATCTACTCTTGAATACCAGAATGGAAATTAGGTACAAAGTTCTCCAGGAAACTTTATTGCTGTATGTTGCATAAATCAAGTATTTCTATGAAAATTCACTGAAGATGTGATTGCCTGCTTTGCTGCTAGATTAGGTCAGTAGAACTGTTTCAGTCTGCTCATCTCCACTAGTATGGCTATTTCACACAATTGATTCAAGAAAGAAAAAAGGGAAAAACAGTGAAGGAAGAAAGGAAGGAAGGAAGAAGGAAGGGAATCAGGCATAGACTGGCTACTTTTACAACTAGTAACCAGTAGCCTTCAGCAAATTGTATATTCAGAATTATATGCACAATCACAACACGTGTTCACACACACACAGACAATACACACACACATAAAATCCCAAAATGACAATGGAATTTGATCCATTTCTTTAACTATGTGCTTCTTGGAAACAAAACCAACACTGTTAAAAGCAAGGACTGAGCTCCCACTCTTCTAAAGGTGCATCTACACACATTGGAGATTTAAGATTGTGGTTGTGATGTATGAAGTTAGGGTGAAAAAAAAGTAAAATGCCGGAAAGTCATAAAGTGTAAAGACAAAATCTCATATCTAATTTAGAAGGTTTGGCAAGCACTGTATACATTGATTTTATAGTTATTTTCTGTCCTCTTTTATGAAGTTAAAAGGCCACACAGAGTGCTATAAAGTATAACATAAACTCTTCCCTTTTCTTATGTGGACACACTTTACTTTTTGGACATCCTTTTACTGTCAATACTTACATCTGTTGTTTAAAAAGCTATCTGTAGTGCAATTGCTTTTTAAATGCAAACCCATATGTGAGATCTCTAGAGGAACTGGTAAATTTCACCAAATGGGCATTCCTAAATTACATGCCATCTGTAGCTAGTGAAGAGAGGACTAAACCCGCTCAGCTGTGATTTTGCACCAATGTTTCCATCATTTTGATTGGCCCAAGGGAAATCAGCAGCTTTTGGCATGAACTTTCTCAACCCCAACAAGTTATTATAGGCTGCTTGACGTGCACTGGTGAAGGGAATAATATCTTTAGGCACATTTTAGTGCCCATTTGGCTTTTCCAGTTGGTTTTTGTATTACTGCAGAGCTTTATGAACTAAGCACTGTTCTAGATTTCTAACTACTGAGGATATGGTGAAGGTAATGCCATTTCCCATTCAGAGTGGCTTAAACAGCTGAAAGAAAAACATGTGAACATCTCAGAATGCACATTCTTACAAGAAAATTGCCTAAGTAGGAATTACTGTACTACATAATTGTGGGTATCATGTTAAGAAAAACAAAAGTCAAAGAAAAAAAGGTCAAATAATGGCTTTACTTAGTACTCCACCACAAATTAAAAATGACTACCTATATGCCATTTATTTTAGAAAGATAATGTTCTTATTTCATTCATTATTATGTCTGAATTTAGTGGGAGGACTGACCAATGAGGGTCCAGTCCTGGGAGAATACTATGAAATGGAAAGGCAGATCCCTCTATTTTAGGTCATGATGAACTTCCAGAAGCAGGATCAGAAACTGGGATAGTAGCTTATAAATGTGTAGTACTTTATAGTTTATCAGGCAATTTACATCTCATTTGATCCTCATAACAATGGGTACTGTAACTATTATTATCTTGATTTTATAGATGAGGAAATTGAAAGGGAGAAAAGTAAAGTAACCTAGCCAAGATTATGTAATTACTAAGAGGAAGAACTCAAATTTTGGAGTCATTTGACTCCAGATCCAGTCTTCTTTCTATTACACTGGGATGAGAAACCAATTTACTCTTTTATTTTTCTTATCAAAAGTCATTCATGGCTCTTTGCCAGTAAAACATGAATAAAGTCCAAATCATCAGATTTCCTCTTCAGATCTTGAAAAATCTCCTTAGATGATTAAAAACTATCTCAGTGTGCAACTAAACAATTTCTTAAATCTCACTTTTAGTTCCTAAAAAAATAAGTGTTGATGGATGGATTGGCTCACTGATTGTAGTTGCCCTTTAATTGCTTCAGGTAAATTAGATTCTGGTAGATTAACTAGTCTAATGTTGAAATTCAGTATTGTTCCACTACCACTAACCCTCCTTGCTCCCTTTGCCTTTCCCTCTTCTTTTCACTTCCCCTTTCCTTCCCTCCCCTCCCCTCCTCCCTATCACTTCTTATTATATCCTCATCATTTATTTTTTTTCTTTTTTGTAAGTATATAAATATGTGGCCAAAATCATAAACTCTTCAGGGAAAAAGGAAAATGTGATCGTACACATCACGAACTTATACTTCTTTTCTTTTTACATATCATGTGCTATTCTTAGGACTCTGTCCTTTGATAATTATCAAGAAATAGGATATTGTTGTTAAATAGATCAAATCAAATATCAAAATTCTACATTTCATATAAAGTGTCTACTTTGTTGCAAGGGAATATGTTTAAAGGCACAGATTTGAAATTAGCCACATGGGAGCTTTTTTAGTTTATACAAGAAATTTCTTCTTGAAAGAAGTGACATGGCTCTAGGACCCTGACATGATGTGACTCATGTTAGAAATGATATGGGAAGTGTCCTTTTCTGATTAAAACTCAGAACTGAGGGTCAAGTTTTACATCAATAGACTTTGAATGCCTTAACATATCTACTGTGATATATCAAGACTTCAAAATTCAGGTCTTACATACAAAGGATAGTGTGCTCCATTCACTCTTTTATTATTCATGGCTACTCAGTATAAAAAAAAAAACAGATGCTTTCAATTTATCTTAATAGGAGTTGAGTTGCTACTAAAGCTATATTAAAGTTAAAATCAGAATAATTCATTCAAAAACTCAACGCAGGCATAAAACATTGTGGCATATTCTCACCTATGGCATTCACAGCATTGAGCATGTCTCCATTATGTATTATTTAACCAATCATTGGACAAAATAACCTTCCTTGTTGTGTGTCATAGAGTTTTGTACTATTTCGATGCGAAAGATGCTTTATTTTAGGAGATAATTTAAGATTGTATTTTGTCCTGATTAATTTTTAGAAGTTCCCAGCAGACAGCAAGACCACATATTTTTTACACCTCTCAATTATGTGACTATAAAGATGTAGTCTACAGTTTAAAATCATCTGTGATTTGATGTTTTCACCAAGGAAACCCTTGATATATGCGTAGACCATATTATAAAGCATCCTCCCCACTTTTTAAATGAGAACATGGACTAAAATATCAATAGCCACTGGTGTCTTCTCAATCACTGTATTTCCTCAATAATACCATTGGTAATCCTTTCAATTTTTTTGGAATCTCTCCCTCTGAATTATTTTGAAAATTGATTTCTAATTGTCTTTCAAATTGGATGGCTTCAAATACAGATATCTTCTGTAAGTGGTGAGGTACCACTGTTCTAAACTTAGTATTTTGTATCATAGCCATTCCCAATTGAATTCCTTAAAGGCAGGGGCTCTTTTAGTTTTTTCTTTGTATTTCCCATTAATTAGTAGAATAACTGGCAAATATAGGTGCTAAATAAATGCTTATTGAATTAAATTCCTCACATAGTGTGCAGTACTCTGTAATAAACTTATAGACCACAATTTCATTGCTCCACTTTAATTAAATATATTAGTAGCAATATTGGAAATCATATTTTCTTAAACAGCAACAATTTGATTATGTGGCCCAGAGCTTCATGCCATGGCAACCCTGCTTCCACTTCACCCCCCCCCCCCTTCTAGTTCTCTATTATGTGTTATCTTCTCTCTTTAGAGTGAAAACTCCTTTTCAAGAAGTTACCATTTTGTTTCCTTTATTAGAGCTTAGTACGATGCCTGACATAGAGTAAGCATTTAATCAATCCTTTACCTATCTAAATATATGCACATGTTTCTACCTATATTTGCCAGTTATTCTACTAATTAATGGGAAATACAAAGAAAAAAATAAAAGAGCCCTTGCCTTTAAGGAACTTTCATTCAATTGGAAATGGTTATGATACAAAAGACATATGATCCTTGAGGTCTTTATATCCACAACACCTAACAGCATGGGTGTTTAAGAAATATTTGCTATTTGATTATGGAATTTTTTGAATTTGAATATGTCAATATTATAAGAATGCTATGCATCAAGTATATTATGAGTTAAATAGGCTTTTGTGGGTTAAACTGAAGAGCATAAAAAAAATTGGTGACTTCTTTTCCCCTGAAAATTTATTGCCAAGTTAAAAAAAAATTCAGATAAGCTTTTAGAATGCAAAACATTCATAAACCTAGGACAGCATGAATGTGTAAAAACAAATCTGAGTCAGAGATATGAGTGTGATATGGTTATGAAATGCAGGTCTATTGTTTACTTCCTATCTCACATAATCCACATACTCTTATGTTGCCAAAAATGTCTGAAGGGACACAGACTAGTTCATTTGGAGTACAAAGCTAAGATGCCTATCTTTTCTGATTGCTGAAGTCAGAACATCTTGAACAATGAAACCTCTTGGACTTTGGAAAAAGAATTGTGCAAAATGTTTCTCCACAATCTGAATGAGCCAAGGATATGTCTTAGCAACTTTTCCAGATTATATATTTTCCTCCAAAGCATTGTTAACTTAGATGTGCAAACTGAGCCAAGATTTTGGTATTGTTAAAAGGTTCTGAATTTGTTTTCTTGTGTTGTTCTCTACACATTCTTGAAAGACATATGTTTCAGACTCTATACAGCTTTTCCTCATTACATTTATTTATTATATTTACTGAGAAATGCTTATCTTTGATATCCTGGACACACAAATATGGCTGTCTCTACAATATTAAAGACTTATATTAGGATTTTATTTTTTAAAAAAGCACTGACATAAAGGAATACAGATTAAAAAAATTTTGAAATGCATTTACATTTAAATAATTCACATAATAAAAATTAAACTAAGCATAATAAGGAAAATGATATAGGGTGTCCCAAAAATCTTAGTGTTGTTTTAGCTAAGACTTTTTGACTACCCTGTATATACAGTGACTATAAACATTTAGAGTAAAGAACAACAAAAAATAATAACTGAAACCAACTGCTATAAAATTGTAATGCCTGAGATTATTTACAAAGAAGAGATTTGAGAATGAGTCTCCCTCTCTTCTTTTGCAGTATGGAAGACTGCATATGATGTCAAACTTGCTTGATATTTGCTGAATTTTTTTTTCTTTTAATATTTTTGTCCTGTTATCAGAAATGGTACTCTTGAATAACACTCCCTTGTGAGGAGAGGGATATGTTGAGAAATGTAAGTGATATAAAGTAAAAGACATCAATTAACATTTTCAAAAAAATGCATTAAGATGAAAAATAGAACTTTTAAAATTCTATCATGATGCAAGTAAAATACGAACTTGTTCAATTGTTTCGCAAGACAAGGATCATAAAGCTTTCTATTCCAATCAGTATTATCACAGTTCAAACCTAGGTCTTTTGTTGCTATGAATATAATACCTCTATACAGATTACCTGTTTGTCTCCACAACATGAACACTTGTTTAATAAATCATCATTCAATTCTTTTTTTTTTCTTTTTGGTGAGGCAATTGGAGTTAAGTGACTTGCCCAGGGTCACAGAGCTAGTAAGTGTTAAGTGTCTGAGACTGGATTTGAACTCAGGTCCACTTAACTCCAAGGCCAGAGCTCAATCCACTGTGCCACCTAGCTGCCCCTCATTCAATTCATTCTTAACATGATACTACTTAGAAGCTTAGATATTGTCTATTCTTCTCCTCTTCCTCCTCCTGATCCTCTTCCTCTTCTTGTTTTTCTTGTTCTTGATCTTTGTTCTTTCTATTGTCTGGTTCATCTTCTTCTTGTTGTTTTTCTTCTTCTTTCTACTTTTTTTCCCCTTTTCTCCTCTTGTCACTCTTCCTCCTCCTCTTTGTTTTTTGTTCTTTTTGTTTTTGTTCTTCTTGTTTCTGTTCTTCCCTTGTCCTCCTTTTGATTCTCTTTCCCCTCTTCTTTCTTTTTTTGATATTCTTCTTTTCCATTTCTCCTTGTTCTTATCTTCCTCTTCTTTCTTTGTTATTCCTCACCATCCTCTTCCTCCTATCCTTCTTCATCTTCTTTTTCTTTCTACTTCTTTCTTCTTCCTTTTACTATTCATACTAATGGCACACAGTGGACTCCAAAGTTCATATTTCTAGTTGCGGTGTCTTTTTTGAGCTTAAGTAATGCACCTGCAAATATCTGCTGGATATTTACACTCAATATGTACTAAAAAGATACTCATTAACTCCCCCCCAAAAACCCTAGAATTTCTTCTTTATTTCCTTATCTCATCAATCTCACAATGTCAAAAGTCTTAATCATCTTTAACTTCCTTCTTTCTCACCCTCTTCATCCAAAGTTCCAACTCTTGACATCTTCCTTCATGGGGATTATTGCTTTTTCCTTCCATTTTCAGTGCCATTATCCTAGCCCAGCCATTCGTCTTCTCTTATATGGTGTGTTTCTTTTTTCAGCTATCTATTTATGATATACTTCAGAATTCTTGCCTCCCTTTCCTTCCATTACCCATTCAATCCCACTTTCACAGTGCTGATATATGTACCTTCCCAAAGTATTCTTCAAAATACAAACCTTCATTAACATTGCTGAAAATGGCCCACTATTTCATACAGAGTAAGATGCAATTTCTTATGCTTTTAAAATTCATTACCCACTATTTCCTTATATGAATTATGTTTTGGTCTAACTTGTCTAATCATTGGTTATCAAAATACTCCATGTACATCTCCAGCTCAATATTTTTGCTTATCTCATTTCTCATTCTTAAAACATCCACTTCATCCCACCCCACTTCTCTGCTTGACCAAATTCTGCTTATCATAGGATTGTAAGATAGATTTAGAGCAGGAACTGACCTAAGAGTCCATTTAGTATAAGCCTTCCATATTAAAGATGACGAAACTCAGTTCTGTAGTAGTTAAATTATCTGTCTCACATCACACAACTAAGAAGACCTAGGGGTGGAATTTAAGGGTAGGTTCTCTGACTCCAAATCCACTCTATCATGCTTTCTCCTCAAAGTATATTTAGTGTTTTAGTGAAAAGAAAATGGACTCAGAACCATTAAATTTAGGTTTGAAATCCATTTTTCTCTATGTAGAAAGATAGTGGAAGTTATTGAAACTTTCCATGCCTCAGTTCTACATTGGAAAAATAAGAAATTAGACTAGACGATCTCTAAATCACATAATTCACAGTAAGGGCTCAATAAATTTCCATTTAGAGAATGAATAACCATTTTAATCTAAATTTAATGTATGTCTATATATATACTACTATATATGGCTAAGTTAATCAATTCATACATGAAAACTCACTTCAAATATGCAAATCAGTTGTTGGCATTCCATTGAAAGAAGTTCTTAACCATTTTTGTGTCATGATTTCTTGTGGTAATCCAATGAATCCTATGGACATATTTCTCAGAATAATGTTTTATAATATACAAAATACATGTGATTACTAAGGAAATTAATTATAGTGAAATAGTTATCAAAATATTTAAAAAATAATTTCACAATTGTAGGTTTAAGAATGGTCTAGAAGTAGAAATTATTTGCTAATTAGCTAGTTGAATTGGACAACTAAATTTAGTTAACCAAAGACCCCATTTTTTTGTGAGAATGTACTGGTGGTGGTATAGAGTATGTAGAGATCAAATCAATGTTTCAGAAGCATATAAACTGGACAATTATCATATTTAGTTTTCTACTTTTCAAAATAGATTTATGTTAGTGCCATAGAGACTAATCTTTTCAGTTATTTTTTTCTTTTCTATTTATTTCTTTGTTTTGGGGCATCAAATTGACAGAGCCCAACTGTAGATAGAGATGCAATGAAAGGACCACAACTTATGCAGTGACAAAACACAGTGGTCTTTAGAAGCCCATGTAAGGGACTATAATTTAGAGTATACAATTGTTTTAAACACATCTGCACACATAGATAACAGTCACAATTAGTAGCTTCATTTTTATTACATTGAACAGTAATGTATATATATAAACATATGCATGTTTACACATACATATACATGCATACTTCAAAAATGCATATACATGTAAAATGACAAAAACATTTTTGAACACTTCAACATGGTTCAAGAGAATTTTTTTTTCTATTCATATATTTGTGCTCACTCTCTTTGACAGAAGGAACTCTCACATTTCTTTCTTGGGGTTTCTGAGGAGATTGCTTAGGAAATATAGGGAGAAAGAAAGTAAGGAAATAACAAAAAAAGGAAGAATTTAAAAACCTGGTTTTGTTATCTGGAAAATTGAAAAACCACCAGGGTATAAGGGCAAACAAGAAATATCCTGAAGGATTATATTATAATGTATTTGATGATGTGTTGTGGGTTGGGCTTTGGTGTATGACTTCTCTCTTTTCATTTGGTTTTTCTGTTTTATCTGGGGCACATCAGGTAAAATTGGATTTACCCATTACTGTAAATGCAAACGTAAGACATTCATATATAACTTGTATTTCACTCACTAGTGGCCTGTGACATGCCAAATAAACTATTCCTGGGAGACCAACTCTTGCATAGTCTTCTTATCCTAGGTCAAAAAATAGAACTCTTAAATTTGCTGTTGGACATAGGATCTATAATTGTACAAAATTTTGCTCTGTTCTCTTTGTTGTTGTTCAATCATTTTTCAGTCATGTCTGACTCTTCATGACCCCATTTGTTTTTTTTTTTTTGGTTTTTTTTTGTTTGTTTAGCAAAGCTATTGGAGTAGTTTGCTGTTTCCTTCTCCAGCTACTCTTACAGATGAGGAAAGTGAGGTAAACAGAGTTAAGTGACTTGCCCAGAGTCACAGAGTTAGTAAGTGTCTGAGGCCAAATTTGAACTCTTGAAAATGAGTCTTCCTGAGTCCAGACCCAGCACTCTATCCACTATACCACCTACCTGCCCTGTTCTCTTAGTTACCCAGAACAAATATGACCCCTTTATGAGAGTTTCCTGCTTGAAACTTATTAGTGTCAACAAGAAATAATGTTCTGTCTAGTTCACAGGGTATTTTCAGTTTGGGCTCTGGGCTACAAAGTTTGGCAACTCCTTGATAATCTTTAAATTTCCTTCACACTCTTTAATTTGACCTCAGTAGGGAGACAATGAGAGAGCACTCAGCTGCCTTGAATGAGCTTAATCACTAAAGTTCAAAAGAACTCCATTCTTGGAGGACTGAAAGAAATAGTAGTTGTGATTGGTAAACCACTGCCAATTGCCAATGAAAGCTTGTGAAGAATGAAAAGGATTCAGAATGACAGAAGAGTAAGCCTTATCCTGATTTCTATCCCCCCTCTCAAAAAAAAAAAGAGTTGGATGGAAGAATTTGGAAACTAAAAAAGAATGAGCTTGACTTTGATTATTCTTGCCAAAAATTGTGAAACTATGGAACATCCTATTGTCACATTCAAATCACTTTAATCTGTTTAGTTCAATCTTCTATTCAAAACCTCTGCTCAGGACATTCCTCCCCTCTCTGCCCCACATACATTATACACTACACGCACGCACGCACGCACGCACACACACACACACACACACATTTTCTCACTAAATCTCATCAACCTAGTACAAACTGTCTAGGAATGGGAAACAAATAATTAAAAATTTACTAGGAATACTAAAAGTATTAAAAATACTAGTCCTTATTTCCTCAAACTAGCTTCCATTATGTCTCCAGTCCTATTTTACCATATTTTCACTTGACTAAAAGGAATGGTAGGTAGGTGGCACAGTGGATAGAGTGCCAGGGCTGAAGTCAGGAAGACTCCTCTTTGTGAGTTCAAATCTGACCTCAGATACTTACTTGCTGTGAGACTATGGGCAAGTCACTTAACCATGTTTGCCTCAGTTCCTGATCTGTAAAATGAGCTAGAGAATGAAATGGCAAACCACTCTAGTATCTTTGCCAAGAAAATCCTAAGTGGGGTCATGAAGAGTCAGACATGACTGAAACAACTGAACAACAATAATAATAAAAGGTAGGGAAAAAGAAAAGGTGATGATGACTTGCCCTATTGATGAATGCTGACAACTCATTGTCTAGGATGCTATTATATCTTGACAATGGCCTAGCAAAATCTTGAACTCCAGACACTGTTACTTCCCACATTAAAAAAAAAAAGTGATAAGGCCATAATTTCCAAAAGGTGCTGCTGTTTCAACATCTAAAATTGTTAGCACTGCATGAACAGAGGTAAGTTAAATGGTAGCCCAGCAGGAGTAAGATTCATCCTAAATCTCTTTGTTTCCTCTTCCCTCTCTCTCTTTGTCTCCCTCCCTCTGCCCTCCAGTTCCCTGCCACTTTCTGCAAGAAATTAGAACTGTCTCCCACTACAGACCCTGAAAATCTTTGACATTGCCTATACCCAATGCCAGGTACCTATGGTCAAATTGCAGCTCTACTGAAAGTTTCCATTGCTGGCAGTCATGGTATCTGCCCTTGGACCATTGCATATTTTTTGCAGAGAAGGTTAGTGAAGATCTAGGAAAGATAGCAGGCATCATAAAGTACCACCATGCCTTTGTCAAGAGAAGGTCATGCCAGCATGAATTCATTTCCTTGTTAGGGTTGCTAGATGGGTAGATCAAGGGAAGGTTAGAGTTTGCTACATTTTATTAGTAATTTGATAAAGTAATTTAGGAGCATTTGATAGAGTCTCTCATGCTAGTTCTCTGGCAAATATGGAAATATGTGTTCTAGGTGTTAGCACAATGAGATAGATTTGGAATTGATTGACTGAATGTAAAAAAAAAATATTGGATCAATGTCAGCTTGGAAGGAGGTTTCTAGTGGAGTGCCCAAAGAATCTGAACATGACCCAGGGACATTTAACAGTTTTATCAAAGATTATAAATTATTATATTATATTATTATATATTAAATTTTATTATTATAAAAGCATAGACGGCGTGTTTATCAAGCTTCCTGAGGGCACAGTGTTGAAATTAATGGTTTTGGCATATTGGAACAATGAGCCAAATATAATGTAAAATTTAATAGGGATAACTCTAGTGTTATGTATTTGTATTCTAAAAAGCTATTTCACAAGTGCAAGATGAGTGTGTATGTCTACATAGCAGTCCAACTGGAAGTATCTCAGGGAGTTTTAATGTATTGGAAATTATGTGTGAATAAACAGTGATGTGATTGCCAAGAAGAATAATAAAATCATAGGCCACATTAAGGATAGCATAGTGTCCAGAATAGGCAGGTGATAGACTCACTGTGCTTTACCCAGTGAACCAATATATGGTTCTTTGTGTTCAGTTCTCAGTGACACAATTTAGAAATGGAAGTGAGAGACTGGAGAATATTGAGAGGAAAGCAACCATGATGTTGGTTGATTTTAATTACTTCTATATAGGGATATTTCACTTGGACAAGAGAAGACTCAGAACCCTCAAGTATTTAGTGGGCTATAACTAAAAACAGGGGTTAGATACCATCTATTTCAACACAGGGTAGGACTAAAATCAAAAGCAGAAGTTGCAAAGAGGCAAATGAAGGTTTATAAAATCAATACAATTATAAATGAGCATATATTTATTAAGCACTTACTATGTGCCAAGCATTATGCTAGGTGTTGGGTTGGGATACAGGGGAAATAAAAGAAGCACCTCTCCTCCCAATAAACTTAGATTGTATGAAAGGAGAAATTTATATACACATATAATATATAATATATATATACATATATATACATATACATATAGGATAAATATTGAACAAATAAAATGTAGTTATGTTTTATAAAAAACACAATGTAGTCATGGAGGGAGGACACTTGAAGTTGGAAGGGTTATTAAATACTATGTATAAAAGGTAGCATTTGAGCTAAGATTTGAAGGAAAGAGGGGAGTGAAAACAATATCCTGATAATTACAACTAGGGCAAAATGAAATGAGATTCCTTGGGAGGTGGTGGAATGCTCCACACTGGAGACTTCAAGCAAAGGTTGGATGAACACTTGTTTAAAGGGGTTCAATACCCCAACATGTCAATTCTATTTTAGGGATTCTTGTTTAGGTATAGATTGGATGAAATAGACTGTGAGGTCCCTTGCAACTCTGAGATTTTTTGATTCTGTTTCTGGATTAGAATTTGAAAATGTATGATAATCTATATTCTGTTTCTGTAATCTATAATTACAAATTTTATTTCTTTACTCAATGTAAATTTGGTCCTTCATTCCTTTCTGTACTCTATTCCTAACTGTCTGGAAATCTTTCTCTACCATATCCCAGCAGCCTTCTCATCTTGGAAAATAACTCTACCCTCTTATGCTAGCAGCCTTCTAGTTTGGACATTTCCCTTTCCCCCTGTAGTCTTCTCACATGGGAAAATCCTTCCATCCCATAGCCCCTTCTTCTGATTAGTCAGTTCCTCTGAGAATCTTCATTTTAAGAAAGAACCTATACTAACCATGTTCAGTCCCTTCAATTCTTTCTGATGTCCACTTCTGCCTCTACAGAATCCTGCAAACCCTGATTATTTTTTGTTGCCTTTCATATATTTTCTTTCCCCATTAAGCTTTAAGCTCTTTGAGGGGAGGGACTGTGTTACTTTTTGGTTACATTTGTATTCTTAGCACTTGGCAGAATACCTGGCTTAAGGTAAACTCTCTCCCCTTCCTCACTTAATAGTATTTTTTTTCCAATTACATGTAAAGATAATTTTCAACATTCATTTTTAATAAGATATTGAGTTCCACTTTTTTCTCCCTCTCTCTCTTCTCCTCCCTCCCAAAAAGAGCAAACAATCTGATATAGGTTTTCTGTCATATTAGCTAATCTGAAGTGGTATCTCAGAGTTATTTTAATTTGCATTACTCTAATCAACAGTGATTTAGAGCATTTTTCATATAATTATTGATAACTTTAATTTCTTCATCTGAAAACTGCCTATTCATATCCTCTGATCATTTATCAATTGGGGAATGACCTGTATTCTTATAAATTTGACACAGTTCTCTACATATTTGAGAAATGAAGCTTTTATCAGAGACACTGGCAGTAAGAAGTGTTTCCTAGCTTTCTGCTTGTTTTCTAATCTTAGTTATATTGGGTTTGTTTGTGCAAAACCTTAATTTAATGTAATCAAAAATTATCCATTTTGTGTTTCATAATGTCTTCTATGTCTTGTTTGGTCATAAATTTTTCCCTTCTTCATAGATCTGACAGGTAAACTATTCTGTGTTCTCCTAATTTGCTTATGGTATCACCCTTTATGTCTAAATCATGTATCCACTTTGACCTTATCTTGCTATACAGTGTAAGATGTTGGTCTATACTTAGTTTCTGCCATACTATTTTCCAGTTTTCCTAGCAGTTTTTGTCAAATAGTGAGTTCTTATTCCCAGAAGCTGGTGTCTTTGGGTTTATCAAATAGCAGATTACTGTAGTCATTGACTACTGTGTCTTTTGTGCCTAACCTAGTCCACTGATCCACCAATTCATCCAGTACCAAATAGTTTTGATGATTTCCACTGTATAATACAGTTTTAGATCTGGTATGGCTAGGCCACCTTCCCTTCCATTTTTTCCATTAATTCCCTTGATATTCTTAAACTTTCATTCTTACAGATGAATTTTGTTATTTTTTTCTAGTTCTATAAAATAATTTTTGGTAGTTTGATTGATATGACACTGTAGAAGCAAATTAATTTAGGTAGAATTATCATTTTTATCATATTAGCTTGACCTACCCAAGAGCAATTGATATTTTTCCAGTTGTTTAGATCTGACTTTATTTGTGTGAGAAGTGTTTTGTAATTCTGCTCATATAGTTCCTAGGTTTGTCTTGGCAGGTAAACTCCCAAATATTTTATATCATCTACAGTTATTTTCAATGAAATTTCTCTTTATATCTCTTTCTGTTGGGCTCTGTTAGTAATACATAGGAATACTGATGATTTATGTGGGTTTATTTTACATCCTGCAACTTTGCTAAAATTGTTAGTTATTTCAAGTACTTTTCTAGTTAATTCTCTAGGATTCTCTAAGTATACCATCATATCATCAGCAAAGACTGCTAGTTTTGTTTCCTCATTGTCTATTCTCATTCCTTCAATTTCCTTCTCTTCTCGCTAAAACTAACATTTCTAGTACAATGTTGAATAATATTGATGATAATGGATAACCTTGTTTCACCCCTGATTTTTTGGGGGGCAATTGGGGTTAAGTGACTTGCCTAGGGTCATACAGCTAGTAAGTGTCAAGTGTTTGGTCTGATGTCAGATTTGAACTCTGGTCCTTTTTTACTTCAGGGCTGGTGCTCTACCCATTGTTCCACCTAGCTGCCTCTTTTCACCCCTGATCTTATTGGAAACACTTCTAGCCTATCCTCATTACATATGCTTGCTAATGGTTTTACATAGACATTTTAAGGAAAACTCCATTTGTTCCTATTCTCTCCAGTGTTTTTTATAGGAATGATATTTTGTCAAAAGCTTTTTTTGCATCTGTTGAGATAATCATATGATTCTGCTAGTGTTGTTATTTATATGGTCTGTTATGCTAATAGTTTTTTTCTAATATTGAATCAGCCCTGCATTCTTGGTATAAATCAAACACAGTCATAGGTTGTGATTATCCTTATAATAAATTGCTATAATCTCTGCTAAATTTTATTTTTATAATTTGCATCAATATTTAGTAGGGAAAATTGTTTTATAATTTTCTTTCTCTATTTTGGCTCTTCCCAGTTTAGGTATCAGCACCATATTTGTATCATAAAAAGAATTAGGACCTCTTCTTTTCCTATTTTTTTTTCAAATAGTTTATTTAACATTGGAATGAACTGTTGTTTAAATTTTTGGTAGAATTCACTTGTAAATTGTAAATATCACCTGGATCTTTTTTTTCTTAGAAAGTGCATTGATGGATTATTCAATTTCATTTTCTAAAATGGGGCTACTTAAGTATTTTAGTCCTTTTCAGATAATCTGGGCAATATATATTTTTCTGAATGTTAATTTCACTTAGATTGTTAGGTATATTGGCAAAAAGTAGTTGGGCAAAATAGCTTCTAATTATTGCTTTTCTTTCCTCTTCATTGGTGGTGAATTCATCCTTTTCATTTTTGATATTGGTAATTTGGTTTTCTTTTTTTTTCCATCAAATTAACTGAAGGTTTATCTATTTAATTTTTTCCATAAAACTAGGTCTTAGTTTTATTTATTAGTTCAAGAGGTTTCTTACTTTCAATTTTATTAATCTCTCCTTTGAGTTTCAGAATTTCTGATTTGGTATTTAATTGGGGATTTCTAATTTGTTTGTTTTCTAGCTTTTTAAGTTGTATGCCCAGTTCACTGATCTCCTCTTTCTCTATTTTATTAATGTAAGCATTTAGAGATATAAAATTTCCCTTAAGTACTGCTTTGGCTGCATCCCACAAATTTTGGTATGTTGTCTGATTATTGTCATTCTCTCTGATGAAATTAGTTATTGTTTCTATGATTTGACCCACTCATTATTTAGGATTAGATTATTTAGTTTCCAATTAATTTTAATCTATCTTTTCATGGCCATTTATTGCATGTAATTTTTTTACATCATGACCTGAAAAGGATGCATTTAATATTTTTGTCAATTCCTTTTTCATGTCTTAATTTTTTTCATATCTTTACATCAAAGTCAACTTATATCCATACCTTCTGTGTATGTATAATCCTTCTAACTGCCATAATACAGATACAGTTCTCAAGAGTTACAAGCATCTTCCCATGTAGGGATTTATTTATTTCCTGTTTACCTTTTCATGCTTCTCTTGAGTCTTGTATTTGAAGATAGAATTTTCTGTTCATTTCTGGTTTTTTCATCAGGAAAAATGTAAAGTTCCCTATTTCATTGAATGTGTATCTCCTCCCCTGAAAGATTATGCTCAATTGTGCTGGGTAGTTTTTTTGGTAGTAATCCAAGCTCTTTTGCCTTCTGGAATATCATATGCTAAGCCCTTTGATTCATTAATGTAGAAGCTGCTAAGTCCTGTGTAATCCTGACTGTGCCTTCTTGATATTTGAATTGTTTCATTCTGTCTGCTTGCAGTATTTTCCTTTTGACCTGATAGTTCTGGAATTTGGCTACAATATTCCCTGGAGTTTTCATGTTGGGATCTCTTTCAGGAGGTGATTGTTGGATCTGGTTCTAGGACATCAGGGCAGTTTTCCTTGATAATTTTTTTTTGCTTTTTGGTGAGGCAATCAGGGTTAAGTGACTTGCCCAGGGTCACACAGCTAGTAAGTGTTATGTGCCTGAGACTGGATTTAAACTAAGGTTCTCCTGACTCCAAGGCCAGAGCTCTATCCTCTGTGCCACCTAGGTGCCTCGATAATTTCTTGAATGGCTCTCCACACTTTTTATTTTTTTTTATCATGGCTTTCAGGTAGTCCAATAATTCTTAAATTATCTCTCTTGGATTTATTTTTCCAGGTCAGTTGTTTTTCCAATGATATGTTTTATATTTTCTCTATTTTTTCATTCTTTTGATTTTGTTTGATTGATTCTTGATGTCGCATAGCATCATTAGCTTCCACTTGCTGAATTCTGATTTTTAAGGAATTATTTTCTTCAGTTATTTTTTTGTACCTCCTTTTCCATTTGACTGATTCAACTGTGTTGTTTTTTTTCTTTTTTTTTTTGTAGGCTATGGGGTTAAATGACTTGCCCAAGGTCACACAACTAGTAAGCGTCAAATGTCTGAGGCTGGATTTGAACTCAGGTCCTCCTGACTGCTGGGGCCAGTGTTCTATCTCACTGCCCCTGATTATACTTTTTAAGGAGTTATTTTCTTCAGTGATTTTTTTCCCCATTTGGCCAATTATATTTCTTAAGGAATTGTTTTCTTTTGTTAATTTTTGTCCTTCCTTTCCCAAACTATTGACTCTTTTTTGCATAACTCTAATATATTTTCCCTGTTTTTCTTCTACTTCTATTATTTGATTTTGAAAACCCTTTTTTGACCTCTTCCAAGATGGCTTTTTGAGCTTGAGATCAATTTATATTCCCTTTTCAAGCTTTGCATGGAGGGATTTTGATATTATTATCTTATTCTGAGTTTGTGGTTTGATCTTCCCTGTTGCCATAGTAGCTTTCTATGGTTGGGGCTATTTTCTGTGTTTTGTTTATTTTAGACTATTTCATGACTTTTAAAGTTGACCTCTGCTCCTGAGACACAAGGGACACTGTCCCAAGCTTCATGGGTTAGGGGCCAGGGGACTGGTCACTGGCTTTCTGTGCCAAGGCCTCTGTTCAAGGGCTTGCCCACTGCGCTGAGGTGTCCTGGCCTAGTCAGGCCTTTTGTGCTGGAGGTTTCAGGGCTGCTAGTTTGCCTTCAGTGCTGGGGCTGGTGGCCTCACAGCTGGCCTATTGAGACAGGACCAAGGGCCTCAGGTGCTGATCTGTGCTGTGGCTAAAAGCCTCCTGCTGGCTTGCACAGACACTGTATGTGCTGGGCTGCACTCCCCTTTTACCCAAGTGAGACAGACCTTTCCTGAAGTCCTTCTAAGTTTTCTTGGGCTGGAAAATTGTTTCATTTTGTCTTTTTGAGGGTTCTGTCACTCTAAGATCTGCTTAGAGGCTTGATTTAACATTTTTTTTCCTGATGATATTTTAATTCTATACAAGGTTTTTCTACTACAAAGAAATCCCCAACTGAGGTGAATTGATTGGTGAAAAGGCCAATAATTTGGGGCCTATATTATCTCTTCTGGCTGCATAAACTAACCAGATTCATTAAATTACTCCCAACTTTCCACTTTAGTTTGTTCCAGGAAGAAATACCTGGCAGACAATAATCTGTTAGATTTTCAGGAAGCTTTTGCAGGATATGTTCATTCAGCAACATTATTTTTAGGGTCTATTAGTATGGGTTCAAAATTTTTAGCTATCTTTATGTGTAACTAGCTGAAATTTCCTAAATTATAAAATTCTGAAAACTGTGTGTCTTGATACCACTGACCATTATACAAATAGTGGATCATAATATAAGTCATAAAAAGTATCAGGAGACATTGGAAGAAGGTTTAGAATTGGTTGAAGATAAAACTGTCGCCCCCTACATGTCTCAATGAGATTATACATCTAAGGAGATTTTGAAAGTCTATAATTACAGGGAGAAGAGCCAAGGTGGCAGAAGAGAGGGAGCATTCTAGCTAAACTATCCCAACAGTCTCCTCCAAATAAATTTAGAATCATGTGTTACACCAAATTCTGGAGAGACACAGCCAACGAAAAGTTAAGGTGAGATATTTTTCTAGCACAAGAAAACTTAAGAGGTGAAAAGGAGAGGTCTGTGAAACTGAAGTGGATGCTGACCTGGGGTGCATCTCTCAATACATGTAGAAAAAGCTTTCAACAAGATGCAATGTTTATTCCTATTTAAAACACTTGAAAGGAATAAATGAAAGCTTTCCTTAAAATAATAAAGCAAGAACAAGTATTTTCTAAAATGGTGATAAACTCAATCCCTTCCCAATAAGATCAAGATGAAGCAAGGATCTTCATTATCACTATTATTATTCAATATCATACTGCAGATATTAGCCTGGCAATAAGACAAGAAAAATAAATTGAGAGAATAATAGGCAATGAGAAAAGAAAGGTATCGCTCTTCATAGATGATATAATGGTGTACTTAAAGAAACCTAGAGAATTGAGTAAAAAAAGAAAGCTACTTCACCTCAATGAACAACTTTAGGAAATTTACAAGATAAAAAATAAATCCACTCAAATCATCAACATTTTTATATATTATTTCCTGTTCCCCCCTCCAAAAAAAAAAACACAGCAGGAAGATATAGAAAGAGAAATTCCACTTAATATAATTGAAGACAGTGTAAAATCTTTGGGAGTCTACTTGCTAGGACACATACAGGAACTATATGAACACAAGAAAATACTTTTCACAGAAAGAAAGACAGATTTAAATAATTGGAGAAATATTAATTCCTCCTGGGTAGGCCAAGCCAATATAATAAAAGTTAAAATTCTATCTAAATAAATTGAAATATTAGTGTTATACATATCAAACTAACAAAAAATTCTTTTATAGAGCAAGAAAAAATAACAAAATTCATCTGGAAGAACAAAAGTTCAAGAATATCAAAGAAATCAATGAAAAAAAATAAAGGAAGTCATCCTAGAAGTACCAAATTTCAAACTATTCTGCAAAGTGGTAATCATCAAAACACACTGGTTCTGGCTAATAAATAGATTGGTTGATCAATGGAATAAATTACGTACATAATACATGGAAATAAATGACCACAGTAATTTAATTTAAAAAGCCCACTACATTTTGGGGGCAAGAATTCATTATTTGAGAAAACTGCAGGGAAAAGCTGTAAAGCAGTCTTGCAAACTATTATAGACTATTATAGATAGATAATAAATAGATAATAGATAGATAATAAATAGATAATAGATAAATAGATAATAAATAGGGCAAAACTTCACACTGTATGTCAACATAAAGCCAAAGAGGTAAATTATTTAGAAATAAAGCATGTTATAAGCAAATTAAGGAAGCATGGGGAAAAAATTACCTGTTAGATCTATGGATAAGGGCAGTTTATTCCAAAACAAGACATATTGAGGATCACAGGAGACTAACTGGATAATTTTGATTATAAAAAATCAAAAAGATTTTGCACAAACAAAATCAATGCAGTCAAATTTAGAAGGAAAGCAGGAAAATGGGTAAGTTTTTATAGTAAGTTTATCTGACAAAGTTTTCATTTCTCAAATATGTCAGGAACTGAGCCAAATTTATAAAAATAAGAGCCATTTCCCATAGTATATGAACAGAGAGTTTTCAGAAGAAGAAATCAAAGTCATCAATAGCCATATGAAAAAGCTGACTACTAATAATTAGAGAAATGCAAATGAAAACAGCTATGAAGTACTACAACATATCTATCAAAATGACTAATGTGACAGAAAAGGAAAGTGACAAATGCTAGTCCCAAAAGGGGAATGGAAACTTTTACCCACCAATACTACTATTAGTTCTATATTTTAAAGAGATCAAAGAATAAAGAAAAGAACCTATAAGTTCAAAAATATTTATAGCAGTTCATTTTATGGTGGCAAAGAATTAGAAATTGAAGAGATGCTCAGGAATTGTGGTATATGATTATGATGAAATGGTATTATGCTATATTGGTGACAAGTAATGAGAATTGACAAAGGGGTTGGTTTCAGAAAAAAAGACAAAGATTTATATGAACTGATGCAAAGTGAAATGAACAGAAGCAAGAGAACATTGTACATAGTATCAGCAATATTGTAACCACGATCAACTGTGAAATACTTAGCTACTCTGATAAATATAATGATCCATGACATTTCTAAAAGACTCATAATGAAAAAAATATTCTCTTCTTCAGAAAGAGAACCAATGAACTGAAAACAAACTGAAGTTTTCTTTTCCACTTTAGTTTTTTTGCTTTTTTTTAATGATGGCTAATATGAGAATATGTTTTGCGTGACTTCATGTGCATAATGGTTATTTTGCTTGCCTTCTCAATGGGTAGAAGAAAGGTTGTAGTGAGGGATAGAATTTGGAAATGAAAAATTTAAAAAGAATTAGAAAAAACTTGAAGTATTATGGAAATCATTGTTGTTGTTGTTACAGTAGTTCTTCCGGACCTGACAAATTTATTAAATGGATAAAAATGGGTACCAATGTTTACAGTGGAGATGATGATGATGATGATGATGATGATGATTATCATTATTATATTTTGGTCTGGATCCCTTTGGAATTCTCACGAAGTTTCTGGACCCCTTTTCCTAATAATGTTTTTAAATGTATAAAATAAAATGCATGGGATAACAAAGTAATTACATTAAAATATAGTCTGTAGATAAGATGACTATAACCAATTGTGATCTAACAACTAATTTAATAACTATAGCAATAGCAAATAGTACAAATGAAATATCAAGATATGTGCAACAACTATAAGGTAATATGAAAATATCTGTGATTTATATTGGTGACAAGTAACAAATGCTATTAATATTATTATGTTTTATTGTCTACTTTAATTATTTAAAGAAATGCTAAATTTCAGGTAGACATTAATAAAAAATGATATATTTTTTCCCATCCAAGTTCACAGACCCACTGAAGTTCATCCATGAACTCCCTGGAGAGGAGGACCTCAGGTTAGGAAGCTTTTTGATTATATACTTAGAAAACTTAACCAGGCTATTTACCACCTCTTCTCTCAGCATCATATAAATTATAAACCTGTTATAAATCTTATTATGATTAAACAAATGCAGGTTAATGAAATGTTTGCTAAGAGAAGCCTCTTAAAATTTCTCAGTAAATGCATCTATTTAGATGTTTAGAAACATTTCTCATCAAAGATACCAGTTTTGATGTTTATCCACAATACTTTTTATGTGAACTTTTACCAACTTCATACTTTTCCCTTTCTCTATTACTCCACAAGATTTATCTACTTCATAACAACTATCAAGGCATGAAACCATTATTAAGCCCCTAACATATATACAACTTTTCCCTCTTGAGGAAAGTTAGTTGTTGGACACATAGTAGATGTTTAATAAAAGTTGGACATGCAGTAGATATTTAATAGAACCTGTTGAAAATTCATAAGGAAAACAAGGTGGCATGAGGCTGACAGGCATTCACCACTATGCAATGACAAATTGGTTTTTCTATTTGTAAAGAGTGCCATTCTTATGTATAGATGATTTATGTTATATTTTTCTGTCATAGAAATGGACAATAGAAGATTATGACGTATAGCTAGCCAAGTGTGTTTATAAGGAATTGAGGTTTATTTGACCTTGACAAGGTGCAAAGGGAAATATTATTGAATGATTTTAAACATAATAAGTGATAGAATTTAAATCATAAGCAGCCCTCTACCATTCAAGTATAAATTTAATGATTTAATTTGATGAATATTTTTAGGCATCAATCCCTGTGTAAAACAATGTTGAATAGGGAGAGTAAGGTGAGATATGGAACTAAATTTGTAAAATGATGGTATATGTTAATTAAAGTGATTTTTCTAACAATTACCTGGAACTGATGACAAAGGGTTTTAAAACCTGTGTCAAGGTAGAATAAAGAATCATAGAATCTTTGAGTGGAAAGAGACTTCAGTGATTATTTAATCCTGATTCTCTACCTGGTTGTGAATTCCCTCTATAACAACCCTGACAAATATTCTTTCAGTCTTTGCTTGATCAGCTTCAGTATGTGGGAACTCCCTACATTATGAATGATCCCATTCATTTCTTGGATAATTATTAGGAAATTCTGTTGTAGAGTGAGCCTTAAGTTTCTCTCCTGTAAACTTCGAACTGGTTGCACCTTTCTGGAGTCCAGCAGAATCAGCCCAGTCTCTCTTCTGTGTGATAGCCTTTTGATGGTTTGAAAACAGCTAATATTCCCTCACTGAATCTTCTCATCCCAGTTTCTGTGGCTCTTCTAAATACAAAATAGTTTTATGTCCTCCTCACCATGCTGGTTGCTGAAGCACTTTCAATTTTTTCATATCTCTCTTAAAGTGCAGCTGAACTGAACACAGTAATTATGTTATCTTTTGGCCAGTGATAAATGTGACTCTTACATGTCTTATTATGAATACTATACTGTTATTAATATAACCACAGATCAAATAAATTATTTAACAAGTGTTTGTTAATTATTTTGTATGTGTTAGGCACTGTGCTAAGTTTTGGGGATACAAATACAAGGAGAAAGAAAAGTAGTCCCTGATTTCAAGGAGCTTATATACTTTTTTTTTTTTTTTTTTTTGCTTTTTGGTGAGGCAATCAGGGTTAAGTGACTTGCCCAGGATCACACAGTTAGTAAGTGTCAAGTGGTGTCCGGGCCATATTTGAATTCAGGTGCTCTTGACTCCAAGGCCAGAGCTCTATCCACTTTGCCACCTAGCTGCCCTAAAGAAGCTTTTTAAAATTTTTTTTAGGCAATTGGGGTTAAGTGACTTGCCTAGGGTCACACAGCTAGTAAGTGTCAAATGTTTGGTCTGAGACTGGATTTGAACTCTGGTCCTCCTGACTTCAGGGCCAGTACTCTATCCACTGTGCCACCTACATGCCCCAAGGAGCTTATATTCTAATGAAGTAAGATAACACATAAAGTAAAGATATAAATGAGGGGGCTAGAGAAAGGTACTCAGAATGAAAATGGTAGAAAAAGTCTGGAGTGCAACCTGGGAAGGAATGAGACATGTCACACTGCTGCTTGACCTAGAGTTTTCACTCAGCTGTCATATAATCAATAAGCCACTTACTCATATTTTCTTTTTTTATACTTATTAAAAATAATTTTACTGTGTTAGAAACACAGAACACTACTTCTTATAACTGCATCTTATTTTTGTCAAATTTAGTCAATTATTCTAAACTCTCTAGAGTTTATTGAATCCTTTTATTTTTGTCTAATGAATTACCTATTCCTCCAAATTTCATGTCATGACATAAATTTGATAAAAAAAAGTCACCCATAGTTCCAAACAAGTGCAATTGAATGTTGAACAGAAAATGGTTGATGACAGAGCCCTGTAGCATATCATTTAAGACCTTGTTCTAATTTGACGTGATTTAGAAAACAGATACATTCCTTCAACCAACTGGGAATCTGCCTAATCTGCTGTAGGCCCAACCTACTTTTCTCTTATTTATTGAAAAGCATCTTGTATATGTTCCAACAAATTTATTGTTTCATTTTCAGATCTTTTAAATAATAAACTCTCAATGGTAGTTGTATTACAACCATGACTGGAGGTAGGGGCCAGCTAACTG
The DNA here is from genome assembly GCF_900497805.2 of Vombatus ursinus. Taxonomy (NCBI): domain Eukaryota; kingdom Metazoa; phylum Chordata; class Mammalia; order Diprotodontia; family Vombatidae; genus Vombatus; species Vombatus ursinus. The sequence continues at coordinate 2,714,052 of NW_020954867.1, forward strand.
GGAACTTCAGGGTCTGTACAGTAATGATTTGTTGATCATTGTGCACGTGACTTCTCTGAAATGAACAGAGCTATTCGTAAAGCCGAGGATGCTGCTTTTTCAAAGATGGAGGTTCCAAGATCTTCTGACAAATAGATTAAAAATATTCTCACTAATCTTGGACACAATCTTACACAGAATGGTCCTGGGGAAACATTGTAGCTCTTTAAAGGCATACACTATGACAAGTTTTTCCTTGGATATCTCAATAATAGTCCTAGAAAAACCTTTACCCTACATGCCAATGTGTATAGCCAAATATTTCTTCTCGCTGAGCACATGATATCAGATAATGGCACAATGCCAAGCTGGATATACAATGCAACCATGACTAATGTCCTTTCTGTCTTGCATGTGGAACAATTCTGCTTCTGGGAAATAGCTGACCATCGCCCAGATTTCCAACAGTTGTGGAGAACTTGAAGATATTACCAGCCAGTTGCTATTTTTTTTCTCAGACAAATGCTCCCTAATTGGCTTTTGAAGAAGTTGAAAAATGGTTTCTTGCATCCCAGCCATTTATTCTCATTGGGCTCCCAATTTAGAGTCTAAAATGGAACCAATACTAAATATAAGTTATAAAGGACTAAAACATTCTGTGTTTTATGTTCTCATGTCTTAATAACAAGAAGCCTTTAAGAAAAATGGAACTGGAAGCTCTAGATGAATCTTAATTCAACTATATTGCATTTTTAGCTTCAAGCTTGAAGGAAAAAGTAATTCTCAAAAGTTAATAATATCCGTATTTGTAGTATTGAAAACTTATTTACTTGGTGAACCAATCACCATGATTTTGTCATGGTGGCCTGAAGATGGCCTGAAATGAACTTCATCCAATGTTTCTTTGATCTATTAATTCTACAATGCCATGTGCTGTTTTTATGTTATTTATTAAATAATCTTGTACTTCTTATATTTATATAGCATGATTAGCATATCATCTTCTCTTAGATTTCATTTGGCATCATAAAGCATACCCACGTAATTATTTCAATTTTGGAAATTTAAAAAAAACTAAAACAAGTTGAAGTTAAGTGACTTTTTACAGGATACAGAATTAGGTAAGTTTTCAGGTTGCAATTATTGATAGATAAGAACAACAGTAACAAATAATTTCATATGAATTTTTTGGAAAACTTTTTTAATTCTATGTAAAAAAAATTTAATATTCATTTTAAAATGTTGAGCTCCAAATTCTCTTCCTCCTTAACCCCTCATTGAGAAGGCAGGTAGTTTGATGTACATTATACATATGCAGTCATGAAAAACATATTTACATATTGACCATATTGCAAAAGAAAACAGACTAAAATAATCTGCAAGAAAAAATGTAGTTTTAAAAGGTGTGCATTGATTTGTATTCAGACTCCATCAGTTCTTTGAGTGAAGGTGGATAGCATTTTTTATCATAAATCCTTCAGAATTATTTTATATCATTTTATTGCTGAGAATCGCTCAGTAATTCACAGTTGATCATTATACGATGTTGGTGATTCTGTGAACAATGTAGTTCTGTTCATTTCACTTTGCATCAGTTCATGTACACCTTTTCAGGTTTTTCTGAAAGCATTCTGCTCAAAATTTTTATAACATGATAGTATTCCATCACAATCATAAACCACAAATTGTTCAGCCATTCCCCAGTTGATGGACCACCTTTTAATTTCCAATTCTTTGTCACTATAAGCAAAAAGCTGCTATAAATATTCTTGTACAGATAGGCCCTTTAAAAAAAATCTCTTCTGGGATACGGACCTAAAAAAGGTCAAAGCCATGCACAATTTTATAGCTTTTTGGGCATAGTTCCAAATTGTTCCCCAGAATGGTTAAATCAGTTCATAACTCCACCAAAAGTGCATTAGTGTCCCAATTTTTCTACGTTCCCTCCAATGGTTGTAATTTTCCTTTTCTGTCATATTAGCTAACCTGCTAAGTGTAAGGTAGTACCTCTGAGTTGTTTTAATTTATATTTCTTTAATGAATAGTGATTTAGAGGGTTTTTTCACATGACTATAGGTAGCTTTGATTTCTTCATCTGAAAACTGCCTGTTCATATCATTTGAACATTTATCAATTGAGGAGGACTCATATTCTTATAAATTTGATACAGTTCTCCATATATTTGAGAAATGAGGCTTTTATCAGAGAAACTTGCTATATTTTCCCCAGTTTTCTGCTTGCCTTCTAATCCTGGATGCACTGTGTTAAAATTGATTATCTGAAATAAAAAGGAAACTAAAAGTTACCAAGTCATCTATGATTTAATTTGCAAAGCTACCATTTGCATATTATACCAGGTCACCTGACTCCTCAGAGGTCAGAGACACAGAGTTATTTATAGAAATGATTTTTATAATAAAAAGAAGAATAGGAAAAATTACAGAAACTTGTTTTAAACATAATTTTATTAGACAAGGCAGGTCACCTGACTAGTTAGCTTCTCCCATATTTACCTAATCCTATGTCTTTTGTCTTTTCTTCCAGATGGTACCTTTTATAACTGAAAAGTGTACTGGGAAAGTGGAACTTGTGGTCAGTAGTTAGCAGTCACTCCTCTTCTTCCTTAGAATAGTCCATTACTCAACTTTGATTTTAGCTCAAGGAAAAAAGGGGCTTAACTTAATCTCTGACTAACCAATCTTTAGCTGCCAGAAACTCCCCTTTCTGTTAGAAAAACCTTATTGAAAAAGCCTTTTGAAAAACATCATAATCTTACGATTATTTTATTCTTCTAAATTATCTGCTACTAAATGATAAAGTCTTCTCAATCTGTCTATTCACTAAATCTATAGATAACCTAGACTTAAGAGACAATCTACATTTGTTTGACTTAGCCATTAGGGATAGCTTTTCCTAGAGAAGGGAGCCTAATCCTATAATCAAACTAGAAATAAATCAAAGTAATAAAAATAACTGATTTCTTTTTCAACTTGCTTTGTTTGTGAAGAATTTTTAATTTCATGTAATAAATTTAATTTAATTTCATGTAATAAAACTGATCCATTTTACTTCCTGTAATTATCTCTATCTCTTGTTTTATCATAAATGTCTGTAGATCTGACAACTAAGATATTCCATGCTCCTTTAATTTGCTTTTAATATCAACCTTTATATCTAAATCAGGTACCCATTTTGACTTTATCTTGGTGTAAGGTATAAAATGTTGGCTTATACTTAGTTTCTCCAAACCAGGTTTCTCCATTTTCCCCAGCAATTTTTGTCAAATAATGAGTTCTTATCCAAAAAACTTGGATCACTGGGTTTATCAAACATTTGATTACTATGGTCAATTTACTACTGGGTATTGTATACCTAATCTATTCTGCTGATCCACCACTCCATTTCTTAGCCAGTACCAGATTGTTCTGATTATAACTTTTTTGTTTGAGATTTAGTATTGCCAGACTGCCTTACTTCACATTTTTATCATTAATTCACTTGATATTCTTGACCTTTTGTTGTGCAAGATGAATTTATTAATTATTTTTTCTAGCTCTATAAAATAATTTTTGGTAGTTTCAAAAGTATGGTACTAAATACTTACTCTAATTTAGATGTGGTTGTAATTTTTATTATATTGGTTCAGCCTACATGTGAGCAATTGATATTTCTCCAATTATTTAAATCTGACTTTATCTGAAAAGTGTTTTGTAATCTTGTTCCTATAGTTGCCAAATTTATCTTGGCAAGTATATGCCCAAATATTTTATACTGTCTACAGTTATTTTAAATGAAATTTCAGTTGCTAATTCTTGCTTCTGGATTTTGTTGGTAATATATAGAAATGTTGATAATTTATGTGAGTTTATTTTATATCCTGAAACACTGCTGAAGTTAATTGTTTCAACTAGTTTCTTAGTTGATTCTCCAGGATTCTCTAAGTATAACATCATATCTATGAAGAGTGATAGTTTTTTTTCTTCATTGCCTACTCTAATCCCTTTAATTTATTTTCTTCTCTTATTCCTATAGCCAGCATTTCTAGTACAATATTGAATAATAGTGGTGATTATGGGCATCCTTGCTTCACTGCTGATGTTATTGGGAAGACTTTTAACTTATCTCCATTACAGATACTGCTTCTTGATGGTTTTAAATAGATACTACTTATCATTTTAAGGAAAGCTCCATTTATTCCTATGTTTTCTAGTGTTTTCAAATAGGAATGAGTGCTGTATTTTGTCAAAAGCTTTTTTTCTGCATCTATTGAGATAATCATATGATTGTTTGTTATTAATGTGGCCAATTACGCTGATAGTTTTTCGTACAGAGAATTATCTCTGCATTCCTGGTCATAATGCATGATCTTTGTGGCATATTGCTCTAATCTTGCTAGCATTTTATTTAAAAATTTTGCATTAATATTAATTAGGGAAATTGATTTAGAGTTTTCTTTCTCTGTTTTCACTCTTCCTGGTTTAGATATAGGCACCACACTTCTGTCACAGAAGTATTTGGTAGGACTCCTTCTTTGCATATTTTTCCAAATAGTTTATATAGTAATAGAATTAATTATTTTTGAAATATTTGGTAGAATTCCCTTGTGAATCAATCTGGTCCTGGAGATTTTTTTTCTTAGCTCATTAGTGTCTTGTTCAATTTTTTTTAAAGATAGGGTTATTTAAGTATGCTATTTCCTCTTATGTTAATCTGGTCTATATATATATATGTATATGTTGTAAATTTTCATCTGTTTTGCTTAGTTTGTCAGATTTATTACCACATAATGAGGCAAAATAGCATCTAATAATTGCTTTAAATTCCTTTTCATTGGTACTGAATTCACCATTTCCATTTTTGACCCTAATAATTTGGTTTTGCACTTTTATAAAAAAAATCAAATTAACCAATGGTTTATCTATTATTAAAAAAAAACAACTCCAACCTTTATTTATCAGTTAAATGTTTTCCTTACTTTCAATTTTGTTAATCTTTCCTTTGATTTTCAGGATTTCCAATTTGATGTTTAATTGGGGATTTTAAATTTGTTCTTTTTCTGGTATTTTTAGTTGCATCCCCAATTCATTGATCTGCTGTTTCTCTATTCTATTGATGTAAATGTTTAGAGATACAGATGTTATCTTAATGTTGTCATTCCTCTATTGAAATTATTGATTTTTTCTATGATTAGTTCTTTGATCCATTAATTCTTTGAGATTTGATTATTTTGTTTATTATTTCGTTTATGTTTCCACAGACCTTTAGTCCATGTAATTTTATTACATTATAATTAGAAAAGGATGCATTTAATATTTTTGCTTCTTGCAAATGGTTGTGAGGTTTTTATGTTCTAATATTTGGACAATTTTTGTGTAGGGGTCATGCACTGCTGAGGAAAAAAATATATTCCTTTCTATTCCCACTCAGTTTTCTAAGAAGTCTATCATATCTAACTGTTCTAAAATTTTATTCATCTCCATAACTTGTTTCTTGTTTATTTTATTGTTAGTACTATCTAATTCTGAGAGGGAAAAGTTGAGCTACTCTACTAAGATAGCTTTACTTTCTATTTCATTCTATAACTAATTTAATTTTTCTTTAAAGCATTTGGATGCTATACCATTTGGTGCATATATGTTTAGTATTAATATTACTTTATTATCTCTGATACCTTTTAGCAGAATGTAGTTTCCCTGCTTATCTCTTTCAACTAGATCTCTTTTTGCTTTTTTTTGAGTTTGTTATTGCTATCCTTGCTTTTTAAAATTTTTACTTCAGCTGAAGCATTATAGATTCTGTTTCAGCCCCTTACCATGACACTATGTGTGTCTCTCTGCTTCCAGTGTGTTTTTTCTAAATAGCATATTTTAAGAATATAGCTTTTAATATATTCTGATATCTGCTTCCATTTTATGGGCAAGTCTCTCCCATTCACATCAAAGTTACAATTACTAACTGTGCATTTCCTTCCTTCCTATTTTCCCCATGTTTATTCTTCTGTCTCCTTTCACTCTGTGACACCTCATAAGTGTTTTATATCTGACCACCTCCTCCCCAAGTCTGCCCTATTTTAAATAAGTCCCTCCACCTTGCCTCTCTCTTTCCCCTCTCCTTCTACTTTCCTATAGGGTAAGATAGATTTCTCTACCCAACTGAGTGTGTATCTTATTTCCATTTTGAGTCAATTCCAAAGAAAGTAAAGTTCAAGTGTTGTCTGTCACCTTTCCCATTTTCTCCTCCATTTAAAACCTCTTCATAACATTCCTCTTTTATCCGAGGTAGTTAACCCCATTCTGTCTCTCCTTTCTCCCTTCTTCCATTGAATCCTTTTTCCTTACCCCTTAATTTTATATTTTTTATGTCAGCTCATAGTCAATTCACAAACACTCTCTCTGTCTATATATACTCCTTCTAACTGCCCTAAAAGTGATAAAATTCTTAAGTGCTACAAGTATTATCTTTCTATGTAGGAATGTAAATTAACTTTATTGAATCCCTTATGATTTCTCTTCTGTTCTTTTGTCTGTATTGAAAAAGAACTATTTAATTTATGCTCCTTTCTCCTTTTTTGGCATCAATATCATTACCCCCTAACTCTCTACTTGCCCTATAAAAGCTCTTTTGTAACAAATAATTATAATCAAGAAACACAAATTCACACATTGATTATGTTTAAAAATATGTGGATCCTTATCTCTTTGAGGAGGTGGGAAACATGCCCCATCATTAGTCTTCCACATCATGATTGCTCATTCCATTGATCAGAGTACTGCAGTATAAGCATCTTAAAGTTTTATAGATTTGTAAGAGTCCTTAAAACATATTTAGTTCAATACCTTCATTTTGTAACTAAAGAAACATAGACTCTTGGGGTGAAGAGATTTTCCCCAAATCACTCAAAGCAACAAGTAGCAGAGTTGGAGTCTAAGGCCATTAATATATTATTATTCTAAATCTATTTCTTTTTACTTTATATAAATACATGTATATTATATATGCATGTAGGTATATGTTTTTGTATATATACAGACACATACATGCATACTCACAAACACACACACACATAGGTACCAGAATCCTGGTAAAATCATCTTGGCAGATGGGCTAAAAAAGGTTGAAAGTACCTGACAGGTCTGAAATTCATTGGTAAGTTAGAGGCATGTCTACCTCAAGCATGTAAAACTTCCTCCAACAGAATGGGCAGATGAGAACAATTTGTTGCAGTGGCCATGAAGGCGGCTAACACATGCACTGTGGAGTGCTTAGAGCTTGGTCTGACATTGAAGATACCAAGGTCATCCACTGTATCCCTGGCCATCTCAAGTCATGTTGACTTTTGTTTTCCTACTGGACTTCGATGACTCTGGTAAAGAGAGTAAAGCTTTTGGTTTTGCGTAACTCTGCTTCACTTAAATCCAACTCATGGGTAAGACAAGACATTACCCTGTGAAGTCATTGGTCCTCTTTGAATTGAAAGGATGAACAACAATAGTAGATGCACAAATAGACTAAATGATGTCCCTACTATTTCTACATTAGAAACTCCATGAAAGTGTGAATTAGTCTGGAACATTTTCATCATACCATTCAAAGTATTGTCATGTTTCATCAGTTCTCAGATGCTGAAAGATGATGATGTAAAGATGATGAGGTAGCATAGTGGGGTGGAGAAGCATCAAACAAGGGGCCATGGGCTTCAAAAACTCCTAAATGTGTCCCAAAGCAGATTAAAATGCAATTGGGAAATATTAAGCAAAATAAATAAAACAATAAAACATCAATAATATTACATTTTAAAACTAAGTCAATATGCTGCCTTTAGCGAACCTTATGTATGGATTAGTTATGTATGGATAGTCTTAATTCTATTTGAGTTTGACATCACTAACATACTGGATAAAGCACTGGACTTGGAGTCAGGAAGACCTGGCAACAAATGCTGCCTCCAATTTTCCAGTTTCTACCACTATGAGAGCTCTTATATCTGTTCTCTACTCACACCGCCACCATACAAGATCCTCTTATCACCTCTCTCCTAGACTGTTAGAACAGCTTCCTAGTTACTCTGCCTGACTCAAGAATCTCTTCTCTATAATACATACTGCAGAGCTGCTAAAGTTATTTTCCTAAGACCCGATCTGATTGTGTCATTTCCCATCTCTATAAACTCAATGGTTATTTTTTTTTTGCCTCTAGCAATACATAGAAACTCCTCTGTTTAGCTTTGAAATCTTTTCAAAACCTGGCTTCTACCAGTATTTCCAACCTTATTAGATATTACTGCCCTCATTCTCCTCTCACTCTATGGTCTAGTCAAAATAGTCTCTTGTTGTTTCTCATACAACACTCTATCTCTCATCTCCCTATGTTAACAGAGATTGTTCCTCTTCCCTGGTGTAACTTTTATTCTCAACACTTCTTTTTAGAATCTCTTATTTTCTTTAAAACTCACCTCAAGTATTACCTTCTACATGACATCTTTCCGGATCTCTCCCAACTTGCCCAACACATCTTCCATAATTGACATATTTATTTTGTATAATTTTATACACTTAAATATATGTTTTCTCCTTGATATAATATTAGCTCTTTGAAGGGGGTTAGCTCCTTGAAAAAATCATCAAAGACTGTTTCCTTTGTGTCCTTATATCCCTTTTAGGTGTATAAGTGTGTGGTACTTAGTCTGCATTTAATAAATATTTCTCGATTGTATGGTTTATCAATTGATTGATTAATTTATTGAGGATCTGGGAGAGAAGCCAATCAAATGATGTATTTCCCTCAAAGGAAGTCTGAATATCAATATAGTTCTCATAGGGAGCCATGTGTTCCAAGAATCCTTCTGCTTCAGGGAACCATATAGCCTCAGGGGCAAGCAATAAATGGAGGCAATAGTTTAGCCACAGGGATTACCTAGAAAAAAACTGAGCTCTGTAGTACTGAGGGCAGGAAGGTGGTACAGTGGTTAGAGTGCTGGGCCTGGAGTCAGGAAGATTTCTCATCCTGAGTTCAAATTGGGTCTCAGATACTTACTAGCTATGTGACCTTAGGCAAGTCATTTAACCCTATTTGTCTCAGTTTCCTCATTTGTAAAATGAGCTTGAAAAGGAAATGGCAAACCACTCCAGTATCTTTGTCAAGAAACCCCCAAATAGGGTCATGAAGAATCGAACACAACTGAAATGACTGAATAACAAAGTAGTAATGAGAGGCAGCAGCTATGATGTAGCAGTAGTGAAGTGACCAAGGAGTTCCTTGGAGTGACCAAATGGGATCTTAAGCCAAGGAGTAGCAAGAGATAAAACCATTGTGTAGAGGAGGAAATTTGAAACTTGCTTCTACTGGTATTGTGGGTTATGTGGTTCATGTAAGGTAAGGTATGGGAAAAAATTATTTAGCAACTCCTAGTGCTTTTCTCTTTCAGGGAGTGTTCCATCCTACAGAAGTATATGTCTGGAGAACTTCATACGGGCTCAGTTGAGGGGAGGAATCCTTGGCTTTCTAGTAATACTTAATGCTTTCCCCTTAGAGTAATGGGAGTGGGTGATCAATGCCAGGATAGGTAGCAATTAAAATCTGAAGAAATATATAAGTACCTGGCAGAGATTGCATTTTCCAAAGTGGGAAGGGGAGGGGAGAAGGTTTGTGGCCACTATTTATGGAATCTGGGATAAGTCATTTTGCATTCTGTTGTTGTTGCTGCTGTAATAAATGATGCTTGTCCTATTTTCAGGTTTAGTTAGCCTTAGGGCTTGTGTGAAAACTGAGCACTCTTCTCCCTTCTTTGTGGAGATGTGGACTGAAGCCAAATTCTGATACTCCCAGAGAAAATCTTGCATGCAGAAAAAAGAGCCAAATTCTGAAGTTTCAGGTGGAAAACTTAAGTGTGGGGGTGTGGTGTTGAAAACAATACAGATAATCAGATTAATGAGAAGCCCCCAAGGAACAAATCAATCAAATCCAGAGGTTTGTTTCTGGTTCACGATTTACACTGTATTTCCCAAAGTGATGAGTCACAGGTTCATCTAGAAGAAAAGAAATCTAGTAGAGATCTAGCATAGAATAAGAGGTAAGTCTTCGTGAATAATTACTCTCTTAATGAACAAAATGTTCATGTGTCAACTTAAAGTGAATAGGTTGATGCCTATGCCTTTTTTAAGCATCAAATCATCATTAAGGAAAGCGAAGAAATTGGCTTCCTTGCTTTTGGTAGTGAAATACTTCAGTGGATGTTTTGATAATAGAAGATGCCTGTATAATATCATGCATTCATGACTGGCCTCTGGTCTCTTTCTCAAATTCCTCATTGATTCCTTTCCTAATGGGTTTTCTATATCTTGATGACAATATCACTTCTCTTTCTGCTTCTATTGATCTTCACCAAAATGCTTCTCACCATTGTCCCTCTAATTCTAGTTTTCCTCATGTGGTTATATATTCTTAATATACAATGCTGATCACCCTGCATTTCCTCTTTTATTTTGCCTGTTACTTTTGGCGGGGCTAGGCAGTGGGGTTAGGTGACTTGCCCAGGGTCACACAGCTAGTAAGTGTCAAGTGTCTGAGGTCACATTTGAACTCAGGTCCTCCTGACTCCAGAGCCGGTGCTCTATCTACTGCACCACCTAGCTGCCTCATTTGTCTGTTACTTTTAAATAAATACCATTTTTTGAGCTGTATTCTAGAGACAGGCTACCACTCCACTAAGTCTCAGAAACACCTCTAATGATACTTGGTATTTGTATCTCTAGCTCAGTATCTGTGCTGTGTGCACTAGTGTATAAAGATCTGTGGTTATAGGTTTAATTGATGGCCTCTATCTTATACATGGCAGGTGGGTGGCTCAGAGGTTGGAAAGCTGGACCTGGAGTCAGGAAGATCCGAGTTAAAATCCAATCTCAAACACTAGCAGTGTGACCCTTGATAAGGTGCTTAACCTGTCTACTTTAGTTTCTTTGTCTACAAAATGGAAGTAATAAAAGTGCTTTTCTCTCAAGGTAAATGCTTGTTATTATTTTAAAAGCTAGTTATGATATGTTCTCCTGTGAATTGCAGGACATCTCTCTGCTATTCTTCCTATACTGTATTGACTATGTTAGTTACAATAACTTGTTTTTGGATATACAAAGGCAGTCTTCTCTCTCCTCTCTCTGTAATTAGGTAGGATAGTATATAGAGCACTGGACCTGGAGTCAGGAAAACATGAGTTCAGATCCAGTCTCAAACATTTACTAGCTGTGGGACCCTGGTTAATTTACTTACCCTCTGTTTCAATTTCATCAACTGTAAAATGGGGATAATAATAGCACCTATATTACAGGGTGTGGGTGTGGGTGTGGGTATGTATTTTACCTTCCTGTCCCAGATGACTGATCCCTCTCAACCCTATCCATGGATCTTAGGCTAAGAAGCCCTGCAATAAAAGGAAAAAGAGAAAAAAACAACAACAACAGCAATTTATACTATGATTTGAAATACATAAAGTAATTCAGTGCCACAAAATATAGTCCCCCCGGTGAGAAGAATCAAGTCAGAAAGCACATCACAAAGATGGTCCATAGGTAGGATGGAAAAATGTGATGTAGCTTCAACTATCCTGACATATATCATAGTCTCTCTTCTCTAAAATTCAGGGCAGCTGATAAATTCTTGACCAGCACTATTGATATTCTATTCTTCAAAAGGTTTAAGAAGTTATGAATAGAATTGCTGTTCTAGGCCTGAAAAAAAAAAAAAAACAAGGTTCTCAAAGGACAGAATTGAGCAGACTCCTTGGAGATAAGGATCCTATAACTTTACAGTTCATGATAGGTAAAAAAAGAAATGTTAGAAGTAGTCTGCAGTTGACTTTAGGCTCTCAGACAGCAGATTTCAGAGTTTTCTGATGAAAAAATATGTAGGATCTCATGGCTCAAGGTCCTACTGGTTTGCCCATCTTCATCATGTAAGCTCTCTGAGACTCAGTTTCCTTGAATATAAAATGAAATTAATATAACATCTATCAGGTTCTTCAGGGAAATTGCTCAGTAAATTTGAGAATACTACACTAAAGTGGGTCATAATTATTATTACCGAGAAGGTATCAGTTTGAAAAAATTTAAAGAAAAAAAATCCTGGTGACATAATCACAAATATTTCCCATGATCAAATGGAAAATATCAGTGTGGATAATGAATGAAACAAACCGCAAGCATTTAGTATTTGCTATGTCCAAAGCATTGTACTAGGTGTTGGGTACACAAGTGCAAAAGTAAGACAGTTCCTGGCCTGAAAGAACTTACATCTTTATAGGTAACATAGATCAATAAAAGGAAGATATAGAAGATTAATTTTCTTTAAAGCAACTGAGGATTAGTTCAGCTCGTATAGTTCTGTAAGAACTTTTTTTTTCTGTTCAGTTTTTGTGGTAGAAAAAAATAAAACAAAACTAGGAGTTGGATTAATGTTCATTGATTAAGGAATGGCTAAACAAATTATGGTACATGAATTTAATGGTTTGTTGTAATGTAAAAAAATGTTAAACATGAAGAGTTCAGAGAAGCATGAGCAGCATAATAGCCAGAACAAGGGGGATTATATTCCTATTGTTTTCTTCTCTGGTCAGACCTCATTAATAGCATTGAAACCATTTCTAGGCACAGTGCATTTTAGAAATAATGTTTGCAGGTTGGAGTATATCCAGCATATGGTACCAGGATGGTCAGAAAACTCAATATCACACCATAAAAGGGATGATTGAAGGAACCAGAAATATTCATTCATTGCAAGAGATGAATTGAAGAACAATATTCATATTCATGTATTTAAAAAATGAAGTGTGTCAAAAGGAGTACTCAGCTTGTTTTTTTCTTGAGCCTGGAGAATTGAAGTAGGAGAAAAGGGTATAAGTGGCACAGTGGCACATTTCAGAATCTCATGAAGAAATTTTCCTAACAGAGATGTTTAAAAGTTAAATGGACAGTCACTAGAGGTAGTGAGTTTCCCATCACTAAAGGCCTTCAATTAGAGACTTGATAACCATTTATTAAGGATGTGATATAAAGTATTACTATTTAGGTATCAGTTAGAACAAATGACCACTAAGGTCCCTATAAGCATTCCACTATGATGATTCTATTAAATGATAATTGATTAATATATTACCTATAAATATTTTATTAATATAATATTTGTCTATTTGATAACTGATACTATAGTCATAATAGTTTTCAAGTCCTAAATCCTGATTCTTTTACTTTTTATATGGCAGACATTTATTCATGTCTTAAGTTTGCTTTTTTGCCCAAGTTTCTATTTCCCAGAAATTAGTTCCTTGTAGCTTCTGGTTTTCCCATCAGATAGGCAATACTTGTAGAGATTTTCTTAGTCTATAGAATTCCCATTTTTTCAGATGTCTTGTATGATGCCAGTTGTAGAGTGGAAAGAGCATTGAAGTTGGAATCAGAGGATCCAGGTGGCAATGTTGGCTCCACTATGTACTATTTGTATGACCCTTGGAAAAATTATTTTGTCTCTCTGAGTTTGTTCATCTGTAAAGTTGGGGGGTGAGGATGAGGTTTGGAATAGATGTTCTGTACAGTTCATTACAGACTCTAATTTATTCTCTTATGGTCCTATGAAGAGGGAAATTCCTATTGACCGAGTGACAAAACACCAAGTCAAGAATCATAGACTTGGCTGTAAACATTCATTTTATGGGAACTACCTTCAATGAAAACAATCCACCTCTGGCAAGACTTTTCTTATCAATTCTTGGTGGTATAATAAAATCTATCCTCTGGTTTGTAGTTTTGGGGGATGAGTCACTTACTGTTTGTGGTAATGGTTCTGACTGCTACCAGTGCATGAAAGGTTGTTTTTCTATGGTCCTGATAAACAGGAGTCAGGGATCTGGTATGGCTCAGGACTATACTACCAATTCAGGATCTACAATTAACTATACTCATAGCATTTGTAATTGCTCATTGATATCCATTTCTATGTCCCTCCAATACATCCTGTTCCACTCCCCAATTATAAATCTCTCATGTAGTCGCTTCTTAATCTGAGCTGAATTTCAGATGCTATTGCCCATAATTCAACCACAGACATTCTTTTTTTCTTCATTATGCATTCTCTTATTTTGTCAATATTGTTTTCTGATATCGCTCACTCTTTTTTTTTTTTTTTTGGCTTTTTTGGTGAGGTGATCAGAGGTAAGTGACTTGCCCAGGATCACACAGCTAATAAGTGTTAAGTGTCTGAAGCTGAATTTGAACTCAGGTCCTCCTGACTCCAGGGCCAGAGCTCTATTAACTGTGTCACCTAGCTGCCCCTGAGATTGCTTTCTCTTGTAAGACCCTTATAATCCTTGCTGAATAGAATTTAATCTCCTTGAGGGCAAAGCCTACTTCATTTTTTTTCCTTTTTGTATTCTTCAATAACTAGCACAACAGATACTTAAATACTTGTTGATTGATTGCTGTTTCTTAGTCTGTGATATATTTGTGAGCTTTCTAGGACCACTGAAATCATTATCTTATTGATATTGATTCATGTCAATTCAACATCTCAAAGCTCTGGAAGCAGCTGTAATAGAGAAGATATATAAAGCAATGGTGTGTCTTGAGGATTGCAGTCCATAGTCACTTCATTTGACCTTATGACCCAATTATAGAGCAACTCAAGTATCTGCTTAGCTCTGTACCTCCCATTAGAGCATAGGCTGTCTGGTGATGTAGTGGAAAGTATACTAGGCATGGAGTCAGGAAGTCATGAATTCAAATTTGGTCTCAGATCCTGAGCAGCTGCATGACCCTGGATAAGTCAAATTAGCCTGCATGACTCAATTTTCTCATTCGTAAAATGTGGATAATAATAATATTTACCTCCCAGGGTTGTTGTGAGGATGAAAGTAAATAATATTTGTGAAGTGCTTTGCAAACTTTAAAGTGTTATATAAGTGCAAGCTATTATTATTATTAAAATTGTAGCAAGTAGATATGTTCATAAGGAAAACCTGACCTGCTTCCAAATTGAAATCTGCCAAAATACAGAACAAACCTTTATTCAAGCTTTAGAAAATAATTAATTTTGTTATAAAACAAATCACATAGAACCAACCAATTCATGGTGATCAGGGGAAAATGTTTGAGTATTTTTATAGTATTCAATTCAATAGTCTTATCATAATTAAAAAGCATTTATTAAAATTCTGTTTCTATTAAGACAAACTAATTTTAAATGTTTTAATGAAATCAAAATTAGATTAATTTTATAAACTTTTTGAGTACAAAATATAGTGAAACTTTTATTAACATAATTGTTTTCAGGCTCATTGGTATTTTTTTTTTAAATAACTCTTCATTATATTGTACACTGGGCACTTGTTTGGAACGTTGATATTTTGATGATTCTGTATTATCAATAATGTGGGAATTCCTCTGTGATATAGATCACAACCATCAATGCCTTCTCATTATATTTTAGTCTTATCCATGTACTCCCATAAATTGTCTGGGGTGAGGGTATCTGAGTTCTATAAATCTTTTGATATTCTATATATTATAGTGAACAAATCTTATCCATCATTAACTATCCCTCACTTTGACTACAATCCCTGCCCAACTTCTTTTCTATTGATATTTCCCTTTTATAACATCTTTCTCCCATTTCTCTTGCACAATGCAGAAATGGATGAATGAACAACAAGCTTGTAATGTATATGTTGGTCACTGTACTAAATTCTGGAGGTAAAAATACAAAAAAAAAAAGAACATCCATACACAACCAGTGGTAGCCAAGGAGGTATATATTTTTGTCTGAAATTTCATATGGATGGTGATTGAACCTATAGGTCAGTTGATTGACTCATTATTTTCCAGGAGTGACAGTGTTGATTTGATAGCTACTGGATTTAATTACTATTCTGAGCTAGAGGTAGAAAAGAAGACAACAACATCAGAAGTGTACATGGAGTTGGTAGTGTATTTGAAGCCTTGTCAGCATGTTAGATCCTTTTACTTCTCTGGCATAGCCAGAGATCACAGTCACTTCCAAATCTCAATAAGGCATCAAAGTTGGACTTCGGAGAGGAGTTGTCATACATAGGCTTTTATTCTTAATTATCTTTATATTGTATTTTGTCTTCTCAACTAGGATGGAAGGTAAGAACTTTGTCTTTTTTATATATGAATCTGTCAGAGTACCCTACATATTGCTGTATTAATAGTATTCATTGTATAATGATTGATGGATTAATTTAAATTTAAATCCTGGGTCAAAAATTTTTCTGAGCTCAATTATTACCATTTACCAATCTGAGATAGATTCACTCATTTACAAATAGAATGATTTGTTAAATGACCTATAAGTTATACACATGCATGAAGTAATTTTATTATTCTTTTGCTTCTCTTCTATAGTTACTAGCACATCTGCCCTCCAACTTCCTGGTCAAGGGGATTCAATAATCCCAGGGCTTTTTGATAAACCAAGGATATCTTTTCAATACTTAAGTATTGGCCAAGATGGTGGAGAAAAGGTAGAAACTAACTTGACTTATTCCCCAATTTCCCTCCAAACAACTTTAAATGATGCCTTCAAATGAATTTTAAAGCAGCAGAACAACCAAAAGGAAAGGGTGATCCAATTTTCTAGCCCAAGACAACTTAGAAGGTCATCAAGAAATGTCTGTCTCACTGGGATAAGAGTGGAACACAGTCCACCACAGGAAATTCCCTGGCAAGACAGCATCAGGACTTGGGGGGGTCTGAATCAGCAGCAGTAGCCTCCAGAGCTCTCAGGGCACAGATGGTAAGGGGATCAGACAACTGGTCAGAATGAGATTGCAGGGAATCATTTGCTGGCATTGGTTGCTGTACTCTGTTGCAATAGATCCAGGTCACAGTCTTGAGTCATGGTCCCAAGGTGAGGAGGAGCCTTGGCATTTCAGAGTTTGCAAACATAGGATAGAGGGGACCTTAGTCACAGTTGCAAGACAGAAAAGAGTGTTTGAGGTAACTTACAGACCAGAGCATAGTCCAGGAGAGTAGTAAACATACCTCTCCTTAGATCATGCCACATTGGAAGAACTAAAAACTTGCAGACCCTCAGAACTAGCTCTGAAAAGAGGTGCACACAAAAAACCCTAAAGCTTGGGACAGGAACTCTTCCACCCCAGGAAGAGTCCAAATTTAACTTCTTAAAAAATTATATATATATACACATACACACACATACATACACATACATACAGAAGTATATAATGTATATATACATAATATATGTGTATATATGCATGTATGATGGAAAAATGAACAAAGAACAAAAAAAGAACCTGATGATACAAAGTTACTATAGTAACAGGGACTATCAAGACACAAACTCAGAAGAAGACAACGAAGTAAAAACCTCTTCATCCAAAGCATCAAAGAAAATTGTGAACTGGTCTCGGGCCCAAAAAATAATTCCTGGAAGAGCTCAAAAAAGAATTTAAAAATAAAATAAGAGAGGTAGAGGGAAAATTGGGAAAATAAATTAGAGTGATACAATCAAATCATGAAAAAAGAGTCAAGGTCTTGGTAAAGGAGGCAAAACAATACTGAAGAAAATAACACCTTAAAAACCAAAATAAGCCAAATGGTAAAAGAGGTACAAAAATTCACTAAGGAAATGACCTCATTAAAAAATAGAATTGAGGGGCAGAGCCAAGATGGTGAAGTAAAAGCAGTGACTTGCTTGACCTTTCCCCCAAATCCCTCCAAATACCTATAAAAATGACTCGAAACAAATTCTAGAGCAGCAGAATTCACAAAAAGACAGAGTGAAACAAATTTATAGCCCGAGAAAGTCTGGATGGTTGATGGGAAAGGTCTGTTGGACCAGACTGGAAGAAGAGGACAGGTCAGCATGGGCCATACGGGCAAAGATGGGGCCCCAGCAAACCTGGAGCAGGCCTCAGGGGACTGAATCATAGGCAGCTGTGGTGGTTTCCAGACTTCTCAACCCACAAATGTCAAAGACAATTTATAAAGTCAGCAGGAAAGATCTTTTAGACCTGGGTGAGAGAGGAGAATGGTCCTGCCCCAGCTCTGGCACAGTCCTGAGGGGGCAGTAGTGATGGTGGCTGCTTCTGGAGCTCTTGGCCCACAAATGGTGGGGGGATTGAATGGCTGATCAGAGGGGGTTTGCAGGGATCTTTTTGCTGGTGCTGAGGCAGGAATCTCTTGTTTTATCCATGCTTGGATCTGGGTCACAATCCAGGGTGGTGGTCCTGGGACAAGGAGGAACACCAGTGTGGTGGAGCTTGGGGCAGCAGTGGAGGGGGAATCCTCCTTACAGTTTCCAGGCAGAAAAAAGATCTTGTGATCACTCATAGACCAGAGCACAGGTGGAAAGGAGTAAAAAACTCTCCTTTGATCATACTACCTTGCAAGAACTGAAAACTTACATGTTCCTGTAAATTTCAGAGAAGTATCTCTGAAAACAGCTGTACAAACCCCCTGAAGCTTGGGACCATCCCAAAACACCATCCACACTGGAAGCAGAGATCTACCTTAATGAAGAGTTTAAAAGTCAAGTAATTGCCTGGGAACATGAGCAAACAGCAGAAAAAACTCAGACTATAGAATCTTATTTTGGTAACAAAGTTCAAAACATACAACCAGAAGAAAGCAAAGTCAAAGATCCTACATCCAAAGCCTCCAAGAAAAATATGAATTGATCCCAGGCCATGGAAGAGCTCAAAAAGGATTTTGAAAAGCAAATAAGGGAAGTAAAGGAAAAGCTGGGAAGAGAAATGAGAGTGATGCAAGAAAATCATGAAAAATAAGTTAATATCTTGCTAAAGAAGACCCAAAAAATACTGAAGAAAATAACACCTTAAAAAATGACTAAACCAAATGGCAAAAGAGGTTCAAAAAACCAATGAGGAAAACAATGCCTTAAAAAGCAGAATTGGTCAAATGGAAAAGGAGGTCCAAAAGCTCACTGAAGAAAATAATTCCTTAAAAATTAGAATGGAGAAAATGCAAGCTAATAACTCTATGAGAAATCAAGAAATTATAAAAACAAAACCAAAAGAATGAAAAAAAGAAGACAATGTGGAATATCTCATTGGAAAAACAACTGACTTGGAAAATAGATCCAGGAGAGAGAGTTTAAAAATTGTTGGACTATCTGAAAGCCATGATCAAAAAAGAGCCTAGACATCATCTTTCAAGAAATTATCAAGGAAAACTGCCCTGATATTTTAGAACCAGAGGGTGAAATAGAAATTGAAAGAATACACTGATCACCTCCTAAAAGAGATCCCAAAAGGAAAACTCCTAGGAATATTACAGTCAAATTTCAGAGTTTCCAGGTCAAGGAGAAAATATTGCAAGCAGCCAGAAAGAAACAATTCAAGTATAGTGGCAACACAATCAGGATAACACAAGATTTAGCAGCTTCTATATTAAAAGATCAGAGGACTTGGAATATGATATTCCAGAGGTCAAAGGAGCTAAGATTAAAACCAAGAATCACCTACCTCGCAAAACAGAGTATAATTCTTCAGAGGAAAAATGGATTTTCAATGAAATAGAGGACTTTCAATCATTCTTGATGAAAAGACCAGAGCTGAATAGAAAATTTCACTTTTGAATACGAGACTCAAGAGAAGTGTGAAAAGATAAACAGGAAAGAGAAATCATAAGGGTCTTATTAAATTTGAACTGTTTATATTCCTACATGGAAAGATGATATTTGTAACTCATGAGACCTTTCTCAGCATTAGGGTAGTTGGAGGGAATATATACATATATATATACATATGTGTGTGTGTGTATATATATGTATATATATATACATATATATATACTCACATAAACACAGAGACAGAAAGAGACAGAGACAGTGGGCATAGGGTAAGTTGAATATGGAGGAATTATATCTAAAAATAAAACTAAGAAGTGAGGGAGGAATGTACTGGGAAAAGGAGAAAGGGAGAATAGAATGGGGTAAATTATCTTGCATAAAAGAGGCAAGAAAAAGCTTTTACAGTAGAGGGGAAGAGGGCGAGGTGCGAGAGAATGAGTGAATCTTACTCTCATTGGATTTGTCTTAATCACTTGAGTATGGAAATCTATCTTACCCTATGGGAAAACAGAGGGGAAGGGGATAAGAGAGGGGGATGGTAGAAGGAAGAGTAGATTGTGGGAGGAGGTAATCAGAAGCAAATACTTTTGAGGAGGGACAGGGACAAAGGAAAGAATAGAATAAATGGGGGGGTGGGATAGAATGGAAGGAAATAGTCTTTTACAACATGACTGTTATAGAACTGTTTAGCATGACTACACATGCATAACCTATATCGAATTGCTTGCCTTCTCAATGAGGGTGGGTAGGAAATAAGATATACAAGCAATGAGGTATAGAAATCTATCAAGCCCTACAGGAAAAAAGGAGAAGGGGATAAGAGAAGGGGGAAGGTGATAGAAGGGAAGGCAGATTGAGGGGAGGGGTATTCAGAATGCATGTCATTTTGGGGTGGGGGAGAGGAGAAATGGGGACAAAATTTGGAACTCAAAATCTTGTAGAACTGAATGTTGAAAGATAAAAATTAATTAATTAATTAGTTAAAAATAGAATTGGTCAAATGGAATAGAAGTTATAAAAGTTCACTGAAGAAAATAATTCCTTAAAAATTAAAATGGGGGGCAGAGCCAAGATGGCGGAGTAAAAGCAGCGACTTGCTTAAGCTCTCCTCCAAACCCCTCCAAATACCTATAAAAATGTCTCTAAACAAATTCTAAAGCAGCAGAACCCACAAAAAGACAGACTGAAACAAATTTCTAGCCCAAGATAGCCTGGATGGTTGATCAGAAAGGTATATTGCGCTGGGCTGGGAGAGGAACACAGTTGAGCGTGGGCACACAGGCCTCAGCGAAACTGAAGCAGGCCTCAGAGGGCTGAGTCACAGGCAGCTGTGGCAGTTTCTAGACTTCTCAACCTACAAATGCCAAAGATAACTTAGCAGGTCAGTGGGAAAGCTCTGTGTCTGTGGTGAGAAAGAGAAGCATGGTCCCAGCCCTGAGCTCTGCCCTGGGGTGGCGACTGCTTCCAGAGCTTCTGGCCCAAAGACTGAGGGGTATCAGAGTGAGGTGATTAGAGGAGGATTGCAGGGATCTCTCTGCTGGTGCAGGATTCTCTTGCTTTGCCTTTGCTTGGATCTGGGTCACAGTTCTGGGTGGTAGTCCTGGGGTGAGCAGGAGCGCTGGCATGGTACAGCTTGTAGTGGCAGTGGAGAGGAAATCCTCCTCACAGTTCCAAGACAGAAAAGAGTGCTTGTGGTCACTCAGACCAGAGCACAGGCCAGGAAAGGAGTAAACACCTCACTCTTGATCATAACACCTCAGGCAAACTGCAAATTTACAGGTCCCTAGAAGTTCTTCTGAAAACACAAAACTGCACAAAACCCCAGAAGCTTTGGACAGTACATTCTCCACACTGGAAGCAGACCCCTACCTTGACAAAGGGTTTATAACTCAAGTAATTGGCTGAGATCATGAGCAAGCAGCACAAAAAGAGTCAGACCATAGAATTTTACTTTGGTGACAAAGAAGATCAAAACATACAACCAGAAGAAGATGACAAAGTCAAAGCTCCTACATCCAAAGCCTCCAAGAAAAATATGAATTGGTCCCAGGCCATGGAAGAGCTCAAAAAGGATTTTGAGAAGTAAATAAGAGAAGTAGAGGAAAAACTGAGAGTGATGCAAGAAAATCATGAAAAACAAGCCAACAGCTTGCTGAAGGAGACCCCCCAAAAAATACTGAAAAAATAACACCTTAAAAAATAGCCTAACCCCAATGGCAAAAGAGGTCCAAAAAGCCAATGAGGAGAAGAATGCCCTAAAAAGCAAAATTGGCCAAATGGAAAAAGAAGTCCAAAAGCTTACTGAAGAAAATACTTCCTTAACAATTAGACTGGAACAACTGGAAGCTAGGGACTTTATGAGAAATCAAGACATTGTAAACCAAATCCAAAAGAATAAAAAAATAGAAAAAACAACTGACCTGGAAAATAGATACAGGAGAGAGAATTTAAAAATTATTGGACTATCTGAAAGCCATGATCAAAGAAAGAGCCTAGACATCATCTTTCAAGAAATTATCAAAGAAAACTGCTCTGATATTTTAGAACCAGAGAGCAAAATAGAAATGGAAAGAATCCACCAATCATCTCCTGAAAGAGATCCCCAAAGGAAAACTCCTAGGAATATTGTAGCCAAATTTCAGAGTTCTGAGGTCAAAGAGAAAATATTGCAAGCAGCCAGGTAGAAACAATTCAAGTATTGTGGAAACACAATGAGGATAACACAAGATTTAGCAGCTTCTACATTAAGGGACTGAAGGGCATGGAATATAATATTCCAGAGAGCAAAGGAGATAGGATTACAACCAACAATTATCTACCCAGCAAAACTGAGTATAATCCTTCAGGGGAAAAAATGGTCATTCAGTGAAATAGGGGACTTTCAAGCATTCTTGATGAAAAGACCAGAACTGAATAGAAAATTTGACTTTCAAACACAAGACTCAAGTGAAACAAGAGGAAAACAGGAAAGGGAAATCATAAAAGATTTATTAAGGTTGAACTGTTTACATTCCTGCATGGAAAGATGATATTTGTAACTCATGAGATCTTTGTCATTATTAGGGTAGTTGTAGGGTAAAAATATAGATAGATAGGTAGATAGATAGATGGATAGATAGATAAATAGATAGGGGGCACATCTGGAAAATAAAATTAAGGGGTGAGAGAGGATTATATTGGGAGAAGAAGAAAGGGAAAAATGGACAAGAAAAGGCTTTTACAATGGAGGGTAATCGGGGGAAGGTGAGAGGGAATGAGCCAATCTTATTCTCATAGGATTTGGCTTAAGGAGGGAATATCATACACACTCATTTGGGTATGGAAATTTATCTTACCCTACAGGAAAATAAGGGGGGGAGGGGATAAGAGAGCAGGGAGATAATAGAGTGGAGGGCAGATTGGGGAAGGGGGTAATCAGAAGCAAACACTTCTGAGGAGGGACAGGGTTAAAAGAGAGAATAGAATAAATGGAGGGCGAAATAGGATGAAGAGAAATATACTTAGTTTTTCACAACATGACTACTATGGAAGTGTTTTGCATGACTATACATGTATAACCTGCATCGAGTTGCTTGCCTTTTCAAGGAGGGTGAGTGGAGAGGGAGGAGGGGAGAAAATTTGAAACCCAAAGTTTTAAAAACACATGTTAAAAAAATTGTTTTCACATGCAATTGGGAAATAAGAAATACAGAGAATGTGGTATAGAACTCTATCCTGCCCTACAGGAAAATAGAAGGGGAAGGAGATAAGAGAAGGGGGGGTGAAATAGAAGGGAAGTCAGATTAGTGGAAGAGGTATACAGAATGCATGCTATCTTGGGGTGGGGGGAGGGATGAGATGGGGAGAAAACTTTGGACCTCAAAATCTTGTGGAAGTGAATGTTGAAAACTAAAAATAAATAAAATAAAATAATAAAAAAAAACAAAATTAAAAAATTAAAATTGGACAAGTGGAAACTAAGGACTCCATTAGACATCAAGAGACAAACAAAATCAAAGAATGAAAAAAATAAAAGAAAATGTGAACTATCTCACTAGAGATTTGGGAATTTGAGAATATTTGGACTATACCCACCCCTAATCCTTCCCCCCCCCCAAAAAAAGAGCCCAGATATCATCTCTCAAGTAATTATCAAGGAAAGCTGCCTGAGCATTCTAGAATCAACAAATATAATAGAAATGGAAAGAATCTACCAATCATTTATTGAAAGACATCCTGAAATGAAAACTCCCAGAAATATTATAGCCAAATTCTAAAGCTCCCAGGTCAAGGAGAAGATATTGCAAGCAGCCAGAAAGAAACAGTTCATATATCATGGAACCACAGTTAGAATAACATAAGATTTAGCAGCTACTACATTAAAGAGTTGGAGGGAATGGGATATGATGTTCCAGAGAGCAAAGGATCTAAGAGTACAACCAAGAATCACCTACTCAGCAAAACTGAGTATAATTATTCTGAGGGGGAAATGGATATTTAATGAAATAGAGGACTTTCAAACTTTCTCAATGAAAAGACCAGAGCTGAATAGAAAATTTGACATCTGAATACAAGATTCAAGAGAAGCATAAAAAGGTAAACAGGAAAGAGAAATCATAAAGGAGTCAATAAATTTAAATTGTTTACATTCCTATATGGGAAGATGATATTTGTAACTCCTAAGAACTTTCTCATTATTAGGGCAGTTAAAAGGAGTGTAACTAGACAGAGGACATGGGCATAAGTTGAATATGATGGAATGATATCTGAAAAAATAAAATTAAGGAGTGAAGAAGAGGAATGCACTGAGAGAAGGGGAAAGGGAAAGGTGGAATGGGATAAATTTTCTTACATAAGACACCTGAGAAACCTTTTACAGGGAATGGGGAAAAGGGAGATAGGGGAAAGTGAAGGAGTAACACACTCAGCTAGGTATAGAAATCGATCTTACCCTATAGGAAAGTAGAAAGGGAAAGGGATAGAAAACGCAGGGAAGGGTGAGCTGATAGAAAGGAGGGCAGATTAGGAGATTGGGGGAGGCAGCTGTCAGAAGCAAAACACTCTTGAGGATGCACAAAGTGAAAGGAGAGAGATAGTAGGATAAGAGCCATTTCCCTGGTGATAAATGGTCAAAGGATAGGAAAAGGAAGTTTTCAGGCAAAGTAATCAAAGCTATCTATAGTCATATAAAAATGATCTAAATCACTATTTATTAGAAAAATGCAAATTGAAACAACTCTGGTGTACCACCTTACACCTATCAGATTGGCTAATATGCACAAAATGAAAATGACAAATGTTGGATGATGTGGGAAAAATGAGACACTGATGCACCATTGGTAGAATTGTGAACTGATTCAACCATTCTGGAGAGCAATTTGGAACTATACCCAAAGGGCGACAAAAAGATGCAATTTTTTTGACCCAGCAATTCCATTACTTAGGTCTCTATCCCAAAGAGATAAAAAAACAAATAAACAAAAAACGGAAAATTATCTATATACACAAATATATTTATAGCAGCTCTTTTTTGTGGTGGTATAAAAGTTGGAAACTGTGAGGATAAACATTAATTGGGGAATTAATTTGGGGAAGGGCTGAACTAGTTGTGTTATATGATTGTGATAGAATACCATTATACAGTAAAAATGATGAGCTGGAGGCTCTCAGAAAAACCTGATGAGGCTTACATGAACTGATGCAAAGGAAAATGAGCAGAAGCAGGAGACCATTGTACAACGGAACAGCAGGATTAGATGATGATCAACTGTGAATAACTTAGCTTTTCTCAGCAATACAAAGGTCCAGGACAATTCTGAAGGACTGATGATGAAAAATGCTATCCATCTCCAGAGAAAGAACTGATGAAGTCTGAATGCAAATCAAAGCACATGAAAAAAACAAACAACTTTTTCTTGTGTGTTTTTTTTGTCTGTGTTTTCTTGTACAACATGACTAATATGGAAATGTGTTTTGCATGATTATACATGTGTAACCTAAATCAAACTGTTTGCCTTCTCAATGAGGGGTTAAGGGAGGGAGAAAATTTGGAGCTCAAGAAATTTCAAAACAAATGTTAAAAAGTGTTTTTACATGTAATTGGGAAAAATAAAATATTAAAAAATGTGAAAAAATACATTACATGTCACAAGATTCTACCTTGCAAAGCAGTCCCCTAGAGAGCAAGATAAGATTTGTAAAAATCTGTTCTCTGGTATCTTACTTCTAATTCTTATTTTTCCTTAATTTAAAATGAATAAAGTATTATCAACATGTCCACTTGGATATTATTTTCCTTTTCTTGTCATCGTGGAGAATTGGTACATTGCAATTCATTGAATTTTGCATGGCACTTTTGTATGATACTTTCTTTTTTCCAACACAGGTTATATCAACTTGCTTGAGAAACTCACCAGGGAGTTGTTCAAAGGTACATTCAGAACTCTACTGGTAAGCAGGAATGGAGTCTCAATTTGTGACTACTATAAAACTACCACAGTCTGCCTAAAGTCAACCAAAAAATGCTGCTCACAGTGGCAATGTTGTATCCAGTCCCTTTGCTTGCTTACAAGAGATTAGGACCATTTGAAACTGCACCAGTGGACAAATGTTATGTTATTACATCCATTTATTATTCCTGAAAATGATCAGAAGCATCCATTACTATTCTAGTTGTCTTTATGTTGATAAATATGTCCTTGTTGAAAATTTCTAGCTATAGAGGAAATTCAAAGAGGCTTGTTTATGAGTAGACATTGGTTCATAGCTGTGGTATGTGGAGAATATCTAAAAGGCAGACATTATTAAATATGTACATTGTACCATTTATTATTTTAACATCTACAGAGAAGTAAAGCATTTTCACTTGAGGTTTGAAAAAAAAATGCTTGTAAACTACTGACCTAGAATGAAACCCCGAGAAATCATTTACTGTATATTTCTTACAGAACTGTGAAATAGTCTTCTACTCTGTCCTGGCTATTAATCCCATATCTGATCCAATTCAAGTTTTTGATCCTTATCATAAAGACTTGAATGAGATAGAATCCTTCTTCAAGGTTTGGTGCCTTAATAAACTATAATCTGTTCTATATGAACTGGGTCTTGCAAAACTCCTATCTATGCTCACAAAAGTTTTCAAGTAAGGACAACAGTCTAAAATTGTTGTTGTGGTGGTGGTGGTGGTTGTTATTATTTTTATCTCTTAGATTTAACTAGATGCAGCTTTTTGATTTCACAACAGCCTGGCAAATACAACAGCTTTCAAAAGTTACTGATGGTGCAACCCATACAATTTTCATTTATTTAAAATACATATATATGTATATATGCATATGAATTATATCCTAATAGACATATATATATGTGTGAGCATGTGTGCCATTCTCACCTGGTTAATCTAATGTTAATAATCTAATATTCGAAAAATCTGACTGCATCTGTGTCCCTTCCAAACCATTTCTCAATCTCTATATTGGGACCAAGATAGATTTCTGTCACCTTGGGGAGTTCATTCTAAACCTGAACAGGCCTCCAAATCTAAATAAGTATCTAAGAGCTTCAGCTAAGAATGTAAGGTAGTCACAAATTTAGGTCACTTCTTTTCACCAGGAGTTGCTCCTGCAAGATTCTAGTTTTGTTTGATAAAATCTGTGTAAATCTTTGCTGGAATGACTGGATTAGAATCGAACCATTAAGTCTACTTCTGATCATGATCCAAACTTCTTAAACTTAGAGCTGCAGGCTATCACCAAGCATTTCTTTTAGCAGTAATGCTAAATCAACTGGTTTGCTAAGCCAGCAAATGATATCTGTGCGATGATTTGGGAACTAGTTAACACATCTGCTTGCCTACTACAGAAGCATGATATATACATATGATATTTTTGAATACAGTTCTTGCACAGAATTCAATTGTGCAAATGTATTGAGCATTTTCTTTGGGGCAAATATTTGTTGAATTGAGTTGAATCGAAATGAATTCTTAAACCAATATGAAATTCAGCTAGGAGAACTAATTGATTGTGGGTCAGAAAGTTTGTGTTCAAGTCTTTATTCTGTATCTTAGTAGTTGTACTGAATAACCTTGAGAAATCTTAGAATTATTATCTTTGAATGAGGAAAGAGATAATAATACCACCTACCACCAAAACTTGTAAGGGTTGAAGTAATGTGTTCTTGTTATTGTAAAACACTTCATGGATTTGAACTTTCAAATTAAGCTATTAGTTTCCCAAAATGAACTAAATTATTCTTTTCAAACCATATTCATGGAATGGTTGCTATTATCATAAAAGATCTTGTTAAATCTATTGTTAACATTAATATTTATTTATCATTATATATAAATCAATATAAATAAAACTAATCAATTTTATTATTTAAATTAATTAATAATATATAATAATTAATATTAATGATAATGCAATAATAATGAGTTACAGCGTCCTACAAGACGCATAAAATCCTCCCAACATTTTATTACTTTTATTCACAATACTTTTAATTTAAAATGTTAAGTAAAAGTAGGCTTCTGCTTTTGGTTTTTTTTTTGTTATTAATAGAAACAGGCAAAACTGGGGCCCAGAAACTGTGACAATCCTAACATCACAGAATTATGAACTTGTTCCCCAAGAGAGTCTGTTCACTTTAAGGGAGGAAGATATTTACTTTTTATTCGTTATATCCTTTGTATGTAACCAAGTGCCTTGAAAAACATTTCTTTTTTTTTGAAGGGAGGGAATGAAGGAGAGACTTGTGAGTTTATTAGAGTGGGTGACTTCCAACATGGATACTATTTTGTTGATGGAGAGTGACCATTCATCTCAAATCTAGCAGTTTGTCTCAGGCCCTGAAAAGTTAAATAATATAGTACTATATTGTTTTACTATAGTAATTATATTATAATTACTATATATTATGTATTATTATATTCTAATATGTTATATTATAATTATAGTAATTATATTACTATAGTAATATAGTAGTCCATGCTCACCGAATTAGTATCTGTGAAAAGAACTTGAACCCAGGTCTTCCTGACCTCTACACTTTCACACAGCAGGTGCCTAATGAATGTTTGTTGTTGAGTTGTTTCAATGTTCAAAGTTGTTGCTTCCAATAATGAACAATTCACAATGAAGTCAAGGAGACCAAGGTATATTGGCAACACTCCTTGTTTACTAGACACATGTTGCTAGAATGGGGTGAGCTTTTGCTGCTGTGTTTCTTGGATCAAGATCAGCCCCAGACAGAATTGTGAAGTAGGCAAAATTTGCATTTAGCATCTCGTGTTTACTTTTGACATTCTAATCTTCTATAATTCTATTTCCCCCTTTCAACTACCCAATGATTCCATATTCTCCAGAAAACCCTCAATAATTCCCCATCCAGGTTATTCTCCTAGAAGTAGCCAATTTTCTGGGCCTTTTCATCATATTTACTCTACCTGACTTCCAGAATGAAAATTAAGTGTTTTAAATTAAAATGGCTATAAGGAGTCAGGAAATTAGTCAAAAGCAATTCATACTTTATTTAGGAGGTAGAAGGGAAAACTTCTCACATACTTCCAATCATCAGGTTCTAGGATTTTGCCTGTCAGTGCTTTTGTGAGGTTTAAATGAAATAATGAATGTGAAAATGTCTTTCAAACTGTAAATGCTATACAAATATAAGTATGATCATTATTATCCCCCCCAAAAAACAGGGACCAGTCAATATGGAAAACATGTGGGAGCTGGTAACCTTATCTTACCCTTGAAATCACATTATATAAGTAACTGGCTTTTCTTGACTTTGGTGCCAATAAGGGTTCAGAGCCATTTTCAAATTTTTTTTTCCCTTTAAACATTTTTTCTTCTCTTTCTTAACCATTTGGACAATAAATGTTTTCTGGCTCTATTTCTTTCCTTCCTTCCTCTCTTTCTTTTAACTTTCAGATGTTCTAATTCTTCAGACACTTGTTTGGGCATGATCCAGTTGTCCTTCCATGTTTTATGTTTCATTCCCCTGAGATTTATGTCTATTTCTGACTTCTGTCCCCCCAGCCCTTGATGAGGAAAGAAAGGCAAAGAATTTATTTGATTTCTGTTTTAGAAATGCCATTTTCTCCAGTCAGTTAAATTGTTCTGGCCATCTGTAAGAAACTCTGCTCTTTCCTTCACTGACCTCTTGTTCCTTCTGTGCTTGAAAAAGGTCTGATTATTTATCTTAACTTCTTCTGCAATCTTCTTTTCATTTACCACTTTTCCTTTCCTTATCACATTTTTTTTTCTTTTATATTCCTCGGTTCATTCTTTAATCCTTCAAATTACTAGTACATTCTCTGGCTTTAAAAGAACCTTTTCTTGTTTAGTATTACCTTTTTCACTTCAAGGTTTCTGGCTGATGATAGTTCTTATTTTTGTTTCTACCCAGTATAATCTATAAAAGTGATTTTAAATGTTACACACAGATGAATTCATTCTGATATCTTTCACTTCCTTGTCACCATTCCATGCATTGTTCCACTTAAACAAGGGACTCATGGCTGTTAGACACTTGACTCTCTAATGAATATGTGTTCCAATGCCTCCTCATGATGTCTATAGAACTTTGACTTCCTAAAGGCTTTGCCAAGAAATCTCAAGCTAAAGCAGGTTCTATTAGCCAGCAGGATACAGTAGAAAGAAGGTCTGAGGTCTGAGGGCATGGGTCAGAAATTATTGCTTGGTATCTTCTACAAGAGTGACCTAGGATTTAACTTCCCTGAAATTCAGTTTCCTCATCTTTTAGATGAGAGGATTGAAGTAGATCTGTGAACCTAGAAAGGTTTCATTTACAGACTGTAAATCCTTATGATGGATTGTATTCCAAGGACCAACCTAATTGATTCTGGAGAGCATTCTAACCAGATTTTTATTTTTATTTTTTGCCACAAAAATTCATAAACTTATCTAATACACAATAGCAGGATTTATTTATTTTGGAGACAAGCCAATTGTCTTCATCTCCTTTCCTCTGGAAAGGGTGTGTCAGTCAGCTGTTTTATTGTACTCACCATCACTTTGAGTTGTTCAGTCATTCAGTCATGTCTGAGTCTTTGTGACCCTATGGACCATAGCATGCCAAGCCCTTCTATCCTTCACTATCTCTCTAAGTCCGTCCATGTTCATATTCATTGTTTTCATGATACCATCTATCTTTCTTATCCTCTGCCACATCCTTTTCCTTTTGTCCTTATTCTTTCTCGATATTGGGGTCCTTTCCAATGAGTCCCACCTTCTTACTTTGTGGCTAAAGTATTTCAGCTTAAGTATTTGACCTTCTAGTGATTAGCCTGAATTAATTTTTTTTAAGTATTAACTGATATAACCTTGTTATTGAAAGGACTCTCAAAAGTCTTCTCTAGCACCACAATTTGAAAGCATCAATTCTGTGGCACTAAGCTGTCCTTACTGAACAACTCTTACAGCCATACATTGCTACTGGAAAAAACATAGTTTTGACTATACAGACATTTGTTAGCAAGGTGATGTCTCTGCTTTTTAGTATGCTGTCCAGATTTGCCACAGCTTTCCATTCAATGAGAAAGTTTTTTTTTTAATTTCATGCCTATAATTGCCATCTGCAGTGATCTTTGAACCCAAGAATATAAAATTTGACACTTTCCATTTCTTTTCCCTTTATTTGCCAGGAAGGTGGGATAAGTTGCCACAGCCTTGGTTTTTTTTTTTTAATGTTAAGCTTCAACCCATCCTCTTCTTTCACCCTCATCAAGAGGCTTTTTAATTCCCCTTCACTTTCTGTCATCTGCCCTGTGAGTTACCAGGCAAAACTACCCCTCATTCATATATAAATACATAAATACACACACATACATTCACACATATAGACAGATATATGGATATCCAGAAGAAAGTACTTTAATCAAATTAAATAGTATAAGTAAGAAGAGTAGGGAGAAGTACTATTGTATATTTAAAAGCTTAAGTGTCAGAATTCTCACTTTCATCTTTACCCCAGACCTTACCCTGTATCTCTCTCTCTCTCTCTCTCTCTCTCTCTCTCTCTCTCTCTCTCTCTCTCTCTCTTTCTCTCTCCATCACTCCAGCATGAACCTAATCTCAGATGGAGTTAGAAATTTACAGCAGGAAGGCAGCTGCTACAACCCTCTATTCTCAAGGTCCTAGATATATTCATGGTAGGTATATAACCTGCTAAAACTGTAGCTTATGACCTTTCACTGGTATATTCACCTTTAATGAATCAGCCAAGGTGACTCCATTAATTATTAATGAAAACATTTACTAAACAGAAAGCAAAGTAAGAATAACAATTACTTAACATCCTACCCACTCTAAGGCACATTCTCACACAAATGTACAATGTGTCCGTGGGAGAGATTTAGCATAAACTTAAATTACTAGAGTGATGATGCACATGTATGGGAAACAGAAGGCCAGAGCTACTCATACCTCAGCGAATGTGAGCCTTCATGTCCCTTCTTTTTCTCAAGACCTGACCTTACATAGTTCATGAGTGAATATAACATCTATGCTGATGGAATGGCTACACTGCTAAACTGGGCTATCCTGTAGTTTTGTAGGGTTAGATCCTCACGGGACATGACCCCTGCCCCACGTATTGATAGTAGTTGATTCAAATCAGATTCAGGCTCACCTGATGTCCCCTTAGCGGCCTTCTCTGTTAGTAGTTCATTGAGTTACCTTGTTAGAGTCTTTAGCGTCTTAGTGGAGACAAGTTGTATTGCTTTATCTCTTTCACATAATTCTTCTTTTGGAGAGGTTTTAGAGGTTGCAAAGATTGAATAAAGTGTCTAGTCCTCTATCTCGTTATAACCTTGAATCTACATTGTCAAAGCAGATTCCTCTCTTTCTTAGATGTTTTCTCTTGTGGTAGGTGTGTTTCTCCAGAAGTCACCTGGCACAGAAACTGAAGCTTGTGAATGTTGAATTACCCAGTGTAGAGGAGGTTGGGCCACCATTAGGTTCAATGCTAGGGGAAACAACACTGAAAGGTTAAGGAATTAAAAAAAAATATCAATGAAGTACTATATGAAGGGAAAATGAAATTACCAAAGATCTGAGGAGGAAAAAAAAATCACTTGAATAAAGGCACATAAAACAACAGGGAGGTATTAATAACAGAAGGGGTATCAACTCACCTAAGTCATTTAAATGGGTCCAGAATAAATATAGCAAAAAAAAAAAAAAGCAAATTAACACTTGATGAAGCAAAAGACACTCTGGATTCCTTAGAACAGGGGTTGGGAACCTGTGGCCTCGAGGTCACATGTATCCCTCTAGGTTCTCAAGTGTGGCCCTTTGACTGAATCCAAACTTAATTCCTTAATAAAAGGATTTGTTCTGTAAAACTTGGACTCAGTCAAAACAGCACACCCAAGCACCTAGAAGGCCACATGTGGCCTTGACGCTTCAGGTTCTCCACCCCTGCCTTAGAGAGCATGGAGATACAGGAGAATAACCCAAGCCTGTTTAAGAGAGAAATAAGCTTTGTTAAAACAGAATCAGTTGTTTGCACAGCAAAAATAATTGACAGAACAGGAAAAACAAACAAACAGACGAAAAACCCCTTGAATCCATGGTGGCAAAACTTACCAAAGAAACAAAAGGGCAAAAAAAACAAAACAAAAAAAAAACAAAAAACAAAAACAATTGAGAATGCACATACACAGAACAAAAAGGAAAATCTGGGAGAAGAGAAGAAAAAAAATGACATGAAAGGAAAATATGATATCCATGCTAGGAAAACATATTGATCTCAAAAAATAGGATACATGGAAACATTTTAAAGATTATATGTCTCACAAAAGAATATGACAACTCAAAAAACTTGAATGACACAATGGAAGAAATAATGTAAGAAAACTGCTCAGATCTTTGAACACAGACAACAATGTGCCAATGGAAAGAGTCTACAGGTTATCTCTAGAAAAAAAATGACAACGGCATCATCAGCAGCAACAATAACAAACCCAACCAACTATAATGTAAACTTTAAACCATGCAGTGGTTAAATATAATTTAAATCACAAATAGCAAATTCATGAAGCAAACACAAGAAAGACCTTCACATATAAAAGAAAGGAAATTTACATAACACAAATTCGACCTCATAGATATCACTGGCACAATCAGATTACACAAGCCTAGAATACAGCTCCAACATAAAATACCTTAATCAAATTAAATAGTGTCAGTCAAAAGAGTAGAGAGAAGTAGCATTACAGATTTAAAAGGTATACTGATGTGAGGAAATTCAGGGATTAGAGATAGGAAACATAGTGTAGAACATTTAAGGACAATGCAAACTAGTACATAAGTGATATTCATATCAGAGTGTATACAAACTAATAAGAAAAAAAGAAGAAATGAATAAACACATTTGGAAAAATCACAAGCATAACATAGAGAATGACAAAGTAGTGATGGAGGACTTCAATTATATGAAAATATGCTGGACAGTCATTTGCACTGCCAAGGAACAGCTAATAATTGTTTTACTTAACTTAATTGCTTTCTTCAAAATTTGGAGGGACCAATGAGAATAAATTCTGTTCTTGATCTGACACTCCAATTAGGAAGAATTGGTTTCTGGAGTGGAAACCATGGGCAACTTTGACAAGTAATCAGTATATCATGCAATAAATGCTAGAGAAGTAGAAGAAATCTGGACATTGTTTGGCTTGCATTTTAGTTTTGGAAAAACAGATTTCAAAGAATTCAGAAATGGATAGGTAGGATCTATAAACTAAAATTCTCCAGGGGAAGTTAGTCCAGAAAGTATGGGAAGCTATCCTAAATTAAATTCTGAACACTCAAAGAGAAACAATTGAATAGGGATGAGAAGATGAATGTTACCAAAAAAAGACTGCTGAGAGAAAACTCAACAACCAACTTACACTTTACAAAAGACATGCACAGAAGATTAAAGGGAAAAAAAAAGTAATGGAGGTTGAATATGAAAACAGGTCATGTTCTTACAAGCATACATTCAGGAATGCTAAAGCTCAAATTACACTGCGGTTGGCAAGAAAAAAGAGGATAGCAAGAGAGGTTTTGTTTTGTTTCCTTAAATGATATTAAGGGAAATAGAATTATCAAAGAAAATGAACACGACTTAGGATAGGCAGAATAATGTTAAAAGACAACAGAATAAAAGTAAAACTGCTTAACTCTTTTTTTTTCATGCTTTCTATGTTTAGGAGAGTTACTATCCACTAGAAAGAAGAGAATACAAAATGACAAATAAGAAACTGATCTCCAAAATAAGTTACCTGTTGTTGATGAGATCATTTCACCTGGCCCAGCTAAAGTAAGCCTTAGAATGTTGAAGGAATTGGCAGATAAGATTGCTGACCTGTTGTCAGTGATCTCTGAAAAGATCCTGGAGAACTAGATAGTCTGATAGTTCTGGAAAAGGGCAAATGTCGCAATTTTCAAAAAAGAGAGAAGAGAATGGAGTCTGCAAACTGCAGGCTATTAAACTCAACTTCAAGTCTTAGCAGAATTCTAGAAATCACTATTAAAGTAATGGTTACTGAACAACTAGAAAAGAAAGAACATAAAGAGACAAGATAGCTTCATCAAGGATATATTATGAAGGACTAATTCAATTTCCATCTTTGAGAGTGTTCCTGTTAGTTCAGAATAATGCTCTAAATTTTGGCAAAGCAATTGACAAAGGCTTTCACTTTATTTTTGTGGAAATATATAGAGTGATGTAGGCTAGATGATAACAGGATCTAGTTTTCAGGCTTAGTTGATCAGCTGTATCCAAAGCATAGTCATTATCAGTCCACTTTCACCCTGGGAGGGTGAAACCTGGGGTTCTGTGCTATTTAACATTTTCTGCAGCCATTTAAGTGAAGGCAAAGATGAAATACACAGAAGACACAAAAGTTGGGAGAGCTAGGTAAATACTGAATGACAGATTTAGAATTGAAAAAAATACTAGGCTAGAGCATTGGGCTAAACTGAAGCAGATAAAATTTAGTATAGGAATTGTAATTAGATCTACAATTTCATTCCTATGAGGAAACTCTGCCTACCAATATAGGTTGACACCTTTTCTGCAATTTATAGAATTCTATAGTTGCCTAAAACAATGGTGTCAAAGTGAAATAGAAATGGATCCCCATTGGCTAAGTATTGACTTAAAAAACCAGAAATTTACGTTATCTATGTTGTATTGTATTTTTATTTATTTTATTCCATATTTGCCAATTATATTTTAATCTGGTTCAGCCTATACTAGGGAGTTTTGTAGGCCACTTGTAGCCCTCACTGCAGGCTTGACATTTTGGGCCTAGAGCACTGAGAAGGTAAGTGATTTGCATAAGGTCACACAACTAGTATGTGCCAAGGGCAGGACATCAACTCAGGTCATCCTCAGTATGACATTTGCTTTCTATCCAATACACCACAAGCTGACTCTCAAAATACAATTAGTGGTATTAAACATAAAGTTTCACTTTTGGACTAAAAAAATCCACTTTACAAAGTCAACACATATCTTGTAAAGGGGAAGATATGGCTATATAGCATTCCATCTGAAAACAAAGGATCTAGGAATTTTTGTGACAGGCTAGTTCAGCATAAGTGTATAATGATAATGGCAACTAATAAAGCTATGGGTAATAGTTTGTATTACCGGAGGTATAGTGTCCGAGACTAGGGAGAAGAAATCTCCCCTTTGCTTTGTCTTTTCAGGATATGTATTATATTCAGTACTGGATGCCACATTTTTGGAAGGATATTGATAGCTGGGAAGCATAGCAAGGACAACCATGGTGGTGAGGATCTCAAGTTAATGCAGTGTAAAGACTAGTTGAAAGAAAGTGAGATGTTTAGTGAAAGGAGATTCACATCATCAAGTAGTTGAGGGCTATCTCAAAGTACAGGAATTACATTTGTTTTGCTTGGCGATAGGAAGCAGAACTAGGATCAGTGAGAAGTAAGGAGGCAAATTTTGACTTGATGCACGGAAAACCTTAAATAAAATTTGTTCAAAAGTAGAAAGGGGCTACCTTAAAAGATAATGGTTTTTTCCTTCAATAGAGGTCTTCAAACTAAGGAAGATGATAATTATAGATTTAGATCTGGAAGAAAACTTAGAGGATATAGAATCCAACCTAACATTTTATATATGATAAAACCAAGGCCTGCAAATGCCAAGTGACCAAGGTAACACAGTTAATAAGGATATAAGGTGGAATTCAGACCTAAACCTTCCAGATTCTGATTCTGGAACTCCATTACTTCAGCTCACTGCTTTTCAAGGCTTTATGTTCACTTTCTGGGTTTGATGTAAAGGAGTTTCTTGGTCAGGAATGGGCTGAACTAGGTGTTTTGAGTTCCTTTCCAAATGTGAAACTATGTGAATGTTTTAGTTCCTAACAGTATATTCTTTCATTACCTACACTAGAGTCATGGTTATGCCAGGTATAAAACAATCTTCAGGCTACTCCAATAGAGTGTAATGGACAAATTTTTTTTTTACAGTACACTACAGAGGCAGAGTTCTTCTTATGGGAACTAGTCCACTTAGTTTCCATTGTTGTTAAAACTAATAAATGACCTAGCTTTACAAAACAAACATCCTTAGACTTATCTTGTTGCCATTCTTGATACTATTGGTTTCCTCAATGGGAAAGTTTGCATCAGGCATTACAATAACAAGATCTCCACCGTATTGTCACAATAGAATCAGTGAATGGATCAGTTTTACATGACTCAAGAAGACTGCTCCAAAACTGTTAGGCTTAAAGCTTATAGGTTCCCCTGGGCTTGCATGGTTGTAGAGATAGACAACAGTGAATCGGACAGACCAAAAGTCTGTATTCCCAACTATTCAATGTCCGAAGATAACTATTTCTGCTGCCTTCATTAAATATGCAACTGAAAAATTTCAAGGTGAAATGGTGACATTCTCATAACATGTCACCAATCATATACACACATATACATACATGTATATATACACATATGCATGCATACATGTGTATGTGTGTGCACATACATTTATACATGTATATGAGTAGCCCCACTTGGGACAAATTTTATTTTATTTTTTACCCTGATTCAAATTTGCTAAATGGACAATTAAGGTTTGAAATACTATTTAGACATCTTGTAGGGGTTTTGTTTTTTTTGTTTTTGTTTTCTTAAGAGAAAATTATTTAATAAGACAAAGTCTGAAACATCTAGAGGCATATGTTTTTTTTCTTCCTTAGAACATTGAAGTAGAGCTTTGACAAATACATGGTCAAAAATCCACACTGGAGCTACAATTGTATGATCTATCCCACCAAGTTTATCAAGTGGACCTTGAATTGATTAGTTGTTCACCATTGATAGAAAAAAGTGGGGGAATTTCTAAGAGTTTCACCAATTTATATAATAATAGCACTAATTTTTGCACTAAAAATGTTTTTTTTTAATAATATTATAGCCCCAGGAGCCCAGAGAAAGTGAAAAAGGTCCCTGGCATATTGGGTAATAACCTCTTGGAATGAGCTAATGAGAGAGAACAGGCTAGTCACACAGAAAGAGAATGCTTGAATATGCAGTAATCTATAATAGTACCCGATGTGTCAATAAAAGATCTATAGTTTGTTTTTCTCTTTCTAATTCTCTTTCTGTCTCCAACTGTCTCTATCTCTGCCTCTGGCTATATGTCTCTCTGTCTCTCCTCTGTCTCTATCTTTTTCTTTCTTTGTCTCTGTCTGTCTCCGTCTCCTACAGAAACAACCAGTGTTTCTTAATTTTCTGCAACTACTGTACTTTTCTTTTTCCTCCCCAACATGTAGATTCTTCAGATCAAAGAGGCACATACCAGCAATGAAAGGATACATTCTGACAAAGTCCCCTTCAAGAGAATAATACAAAATACTTTAATGAGCAAACCAATAATGGGGTCTTTGCATCAATCTCTTCTCTTCGTTACTTTTAGTTGCTATATCTGTTAGTACTTCCACAATACCACTTTAAAAGTCAGCGATTGTAATTTGCTTTCTAGTTACACATGGGTAAATTGCCAGGCCTAACTATTGTGCTGTCGACTAAAGTGATCTGGCCAGCATGCTCCTGTTAGGAATGAACAAGGCAGGCTCGGGCTAATTGGGCAATTAAAATTAAGGGACATACAGCACAAGGCTTCTCACATGAAAATAGATGCAGGACAAAAGAAATGTTGTTAAATCGACATTTCAGTGGTTCTTTACCTGAAATGTAGATTGTCCCTTGATTAGGGGAGGAGGTGCTGAGGCCTTTTAAGGAAAAAAAAATATTTCTTGATCTTTGCAAAAGCAATTTAATTTCTAAATTTAAATATTCTAGTGATATTCTCTGTTCTAGTAAGACTGGTACTGTAGCAATAGCAACAATAATTATTCAAATTTGTGATTCAATTACAAGAAAGCAATTATTTTATCCACCTGCTCAATAGTTCACAGAATATTAAATACAAAATAATAAAAGCATACAGCAACTTACTGAAGGATTTTAGAAATTATGATGCTGGAGACTTAACTGTGGTTGTTTTTCTTCTACTAATCTAAAGCCTGTCCCCTGCTGTGATGGCTTTGGCTAGCTTTTGCAGCAGGTATATCGCAAATGTCAAAATCAAAAGCAGGTCATAGCCACTGTGGTGATGAGAATATTCTTCTGAGAATCATGTACAGATTGATGATGATCTTCCATCCTCTTGTGCAGCCAACTCTCCTCCTGCCTGTCAGTCTAGGCTTTGTCAATGGTGTATTACCTATAAGCTGTGCATATGTAGTTGGGTGTTCCCTGTCACCTCTTGTCCGTCTTTCATATTATTACTTTCGAGTTGTCTCCTGTCCATTGAATGTTTCAATTTCAATTTCCTTTTTTCCTCCAGATGTGTCACTGCCTATTTTCCCACCTTTTTGTTAAACTCTCACTCGCTTTCTTAGCTGATTCATTCTATTTTATTTCTCTTTAGGTTTCATCTTCTAGTAATATTCTCTATTCTAGTTAAGACTATTATAGTAACAGCAACAAAATAATTATTCAAATTTGTGATTAAATTACAAGAAAACAATTGTTTTATTTACATGCTCAATAGTTCACAGAACATTAAATATAAAATAATGAAATTATATGACAACTTATTGCAGGATTTTTTTATCTGAACTCCAACAAAAAAGGTGAAGGCAAGATGATGATGATGATGATAGTGATGATGACGATGATGACAACAGTTATAATAGCTAGCATTTCCAAAGTGCTTTAAGGTTTTGGAAAGTTAAATTTTATGGGAGCCTCCAAAAGACACTGAAAGATGGATATTCTTATGCCCCCATTTTACAGCTGAAGAATCTGAGGCTGAAAGAGGTTTTATGATTTGCCAAGACTTATGAAGCAAATACATGTCTAAGGGAGGATTAGAACTCACATTTCCTAGACTTTAAGTCCAGCACTCTATTCATTATGCCACCTGGAGTTTTTTCTTTAAGAGGGAAGGGATACTTTTTCGTACATTTGAGGTGTTTCCTGATTCTCTCTGTGGAAATAATACTTACGCCTTCAGACATCTTAGAATTTAAGGTTCCTTTTATGAACTTATGTATGTCAAAGTCTCTTTTCTAACTTGCTACAATATAGTCATGCTCTATGTAAGATGAGAGTCTGTCTTTTTGTTTCTTGATGTTTGTATCTCCCTTGTACCAATTGTGATAGAGGCACAAGAAAGGCACTAAAAAATGTTTGTTGAATGAATGAATGGTGACTGTAGCAGTAGGAAGAAGGAATTAGGCACAATATATGCACTTATTTGTCAAACAATAATGTAAAAAAGAAAAGTATTTTTTCCAAGGGTCTATATACCTTATCATATTCCTAGTCATGATAACAGATAAATTACTGATATACATATATACCACATATATGACATGTAATATATTATATAATTATAAGTAATTATAACTATAAGTAATGGTATTAATCATATTGTGTTATTATGTTATACTATTAATGTATGTTTGTAATATAATTAAGCTATAATATAGTATTATAACATATTATGTGTGTTACTGGTATATTTTAATTGGTATAGACCAATAAATACCATTAAGCTGATGGGTGTATATGCTGTTATGTGTGTATACACATCTGTCTGTCCATCTATCTATCTATCTATCTCTTTATATGTCTGTATACCAGATTATAGGGAGAAAATGTTAGATATAGGATATATCTATACACTCATATGTACATTCACAGTATATGTATATATGCATATATACACACATGCAATATATATATATATATATATACATATATACCATACATACACACACACTGTCTATCTGTGTTTCTGTCTCTATGTCCTATATCTAGCATTTTCTCCTTATAAGCTGGAATATGTGTGTATGTATATATATATGTGTGTATATAAGCTTAATTATATAATTTATATATCTATATCAGCATATACCAATTAATATATACCATTACAATATATGTACATTTATCAGCAATTACCATACTATATTAATTATTGTAATAAATTATATGGAATACTTATTTATACCATTTTATGACAAGCATGCATATATTGAGTCATTTTTTCTTTTTTTTCCTATTGTCATAGTCATTATTCATTCATTCATTTTTTTATTCTTTCATTCATTCAACAAACACTGTTAAGTGCTGTGAGGGATTGTCTGATATTGGCTGTGCCACGTGGGGGTAGGATGGCAAGGAGGAGGGGCTAGGAAGGTATATAAGGAGGGGTTAGGGATCAGAGCTCTTTTTCTTGCATCCTGCTCTCTGGCTCCTGTCTTCTTGCTCCTGCTCTTGCTTTCCTGCTTGGCCTTGCTGTGATGGTTTCTGAGTAAAGTTCGAGTGCTTGCACCTCCTGATCGGCTGGTCTCTATGTTTATCCAGGTGGGCTCCGAAGACTGGTATGTGTGACCCTGGCAGCCTGCTCCCGATAGGAGGAGGGTGCACGGCGCGGCCGGCACAGAGGAGAGTGCACGGCGTGGCCGGCACAAAGTGCCTGTCTTGTGCCTACATTTCTGTTGACACCAGGGAGATACAAATATGAAGAACTGAAAGTTTGGCCTCTCCCTTTAGGTAAATCACAACCATATTTTAGTAAGCTAGAACAAAGACATTTCCACAGATAATTACATAAAAGAGCCACTAAATTCTAAAATGTATGATGAGGTAAAGATCACTTCTACTTGGAGAATGGTATGTATGTATTTACATACATATTTATATGTATACTTGTATATATACATATGTCAATGGATTTATTATATAATGCTAATGTGTCTTTTTATCTATGCATGTATTTGTGTTAATTTTTCTCTTTTTT
This sequence comes from Vombatus ursinus, assembly GCF_900497805.2. Taxonomy (NCBI): domain Eukaryota; kingdom Metazoa; phylum Chordata; class Mammalia; order Diprotodontia; family Vombatidae; genus Vombatus; species Vombatus ursinus. The sequence continues at coordinate 2,756,001 of NW_020954867.1, forward strand.
GACTATGAATGACTACCTTAATGCTATGGTTGGTTCTCTCTGACTGAGCGATGAAGTAGAGAGCTAATTTCCCATCACCAGTGAAGGGAAGAAACAGCTCAGAGTACCTTCAATATTTTTCAGCAATTTCTTTGTAATTGTGCCTAAGAATGATTAATAAGTTACCTATATGTTTGAGCAGAATAAACCTCCTGCCCTGAATTCCCAGTAGCTCTTCCAAATTAGCTAACTAGAAATAGCGACGTAAGTCATGGGAACAATCTTGAATGTGTGCCTTCTTGAAATGAATAGGTAAGAAAACATGAGTTTAGTAATTTGTTAGTCAAAAACATTTATCATTTGTTACACACGCAACACTTCCTAGGTGCTAGAAGAGATGGAAAGTTCAGATAATACATTATTCTTGCCTTTGTGAAGCTTATTTTCTTGATAAGAAAAAGTCTTTTTTTTTTAAGGCAATTGGGGTTGTGACTTGCCCAGGGTCACACAGCTAGTAAATGTCAAGTGTTTGCTCTGAGATCGGATTTGAACTCAGGTCCTCCTGACTTCAGGGCCAGTACTCTATCCACTGCGCCACCTAGCTGCCCCCCAAAATAGTCTTATAATAAAGGGTATAGTAGATGGGCATATTAGATGATGAGAGAATTTGTCTAAAATGATCGCTAAGATTTCTTCTAGGTCTAAATGCCTTAATCCTATTATCTTACTATCCTATTATTGAGGATAAGTATTATGGAAAGAGTACTGAACTGAAAATCCAGATGATTGGGCAAAGGCTGCAACCTCTGACACGAAATCAATTAATTTCTCTGGGCCTTGGTTTACTCATCTGTGAAATGACAGAATAATACCAATTTATCTCTACAATCCTTTGCAACTCTTTTTTGATTCTGTTTAATAAGTATTTCTTTTTCAAAACAGCACAGTGAATCTACAGTGATCCTATAAACCTGAGGTCACATACCAGCTTATATGGAGAAAATGCTAGATGCAGTCTTAATGTGTCATTGGAAATGCAGACCTGGAAACTGCCCCTAAATCTGCTACATAGGCAGCACATTTTCTGATGATTGCCAAGGAAGCAGAGAAACAAATGCTGAATGCCAATGTGTCTTTTGGGAAAGTGACAGACTATGGTGCCAACTTGGCAGTACATTCCAGACAAACCTAAAGGTCCTTAAAGCAGAACACCCAACTATGGAAGAAATGTCCTCAGGTCTATAAAATGTCCCAGGGGAGGATTAGAGCAAAGAATTACAGAATCTTTGAGCTGAAAGGGACCTTAGTTGATTTTCTAGTCCAAACTTCCAGTCCTTCCCAAGTGACAACTGCCACCATACTAGGGATTGACTTGAGTTACAGGAGCACTTAAGCTCCAAGCTTGGACTAGAAGATGGCCTGAAGGCAGCTGTCAGAATGAAACTCCAGGAGCCTCCTAGGGGTTCTGCCTGTGTAAGGCATGTGATGACATACTTACCAATCCAGCAGATGAAACAAGCTGGAGGGAATATCTAACACTCATACAGTTGATTACTTAAACACCTGAATTTGAGTTCAGTTAACAGCACAAATAAAGGTTGGAGGAGACATAGCTAGATTGTAAGCCATCTGAAAAGGACCTTGGGGATTTAGATGATTGCAAACTCAATATGAATTAACTATAAGACATAGCACATGAACATAGTTCAGTTGGCAAAGTCAAGACATGTAGGAACCACTGAGAAGATAATGAGTTAAACCTTGAAGAAATAAGAGAAAATTAAAGTAAGTGAGGATGAGTCATTCTACTTTTAGACAACTCTTTCACGATTACTTTCTTCTTACTAAGACAGCATTTCTCTCTCTGTAACTCTAATTTTGCCGTATTGCTGTATGTGTCTATTCTTCTCTTCCATATGACTGTCCTTTAAACATTTGAATCAAATGCCACCTTTCCTGCCAATTCAAATACTCTTTAAGTATTCATTCAAGTCACCTTTTCATCTTGTTCATCCTCTTCTGCATATGCCCCCCTTAAAGTGTGAAAAATATAATAGAACATAACATTTTATATGTCTTGTGAACAGTGTGGAATATAATGAGTCTTTTTCCTCACCTCATCTAGATGTTTCTTCTATGAATGCAACTTACAGTTTTATTTACTCTGTTGGCAGCTGTGTCATACAGTTAATTCATACTGAATTTGTAACCATATAAAGCCCTTAGGTCCTTTTCAGATGACTTTCAATCTAGCTGTATCTCCTCCATCTTTTCCTTGTGCTATTGACTGAATTTAGATTCAGGTATTTAAATAATTAACTGTACAAATATTAGGTGCCTCCTCTAGCTTTGTTTCATCTATTGATTTGTAAAGTATGTCATCCATATCTTTGTGTTGAATAGAACAGGATAATGACTTTTTGCATGTTATTAGAGCCCTCTCTTCTCATGAACATATATCCATTTATCAAAATACATTAGTTATGGTAATAGAATTATATAATTTTATTGATTATTTACATCCACTTGAACATCATCAGTGAGAGGGAACTCATTTCCTTTTATTTTTATACTTCTGGATAGCTCTCATCTTCAGGAATATATTCCTTCTAAATAACCAAAATCTGCCTTCAACTTCTACACATCATTCCTATTTCTGTCTTCTGCAGCCAAGTCAAATAAGTTTAATTGCTTATCTCCCCCTCTCTTGCATTTATTGTTACTACCTTTATTGCTATTAAATTTCATTCAGAGTTTACTTTGACCTCTTAATGACAAAATCTATGGCTCTCATTTTCCAATCTTCTTGAATTCTCTGTAACATTTTACATGTCGAATACTCTTACCACCTGGATACTCATTGTTTTCTGAGATTTCATGATATTGATCTCTTACGTTTCTCTTTCTATCTGTATCTCCTTTTTTGCTGTATCACTAACCATGTCACCCCAACTGTAAAGGTAATCTCAAGACTCTGTTTTGAGTCATTTTTACTTCTCTTGATTTTTTTCTCATGTTGAACTCATCAGTTCCTATAGGGTCACTTATCCTATATATACAGATCACTCTGAGATCTATTTATCCAGTCATATTTCCCCCTTGAGCTGCATGTAGTTACATATAGCCAAAAGTCTATTGAACATCTCAGACTAAATATTTCATACACATCTCTTATTCAATATCATTAAAACAGAATTCATCTTTCCGCCAAACCCACCCTTGTTTGAATTCCCCCCCCTTTTTTTTGTCAAGAGAAAGACCATGTATTGTCATTCAGGTTCCCAACCTTGAAATCATCTTTGACTCTTAACTCTCATTTGCCTCCTGTATCCAATAAGTTGTCAAATATTATAATTTTAAACTACAAATCTCTTTCACATATGTTCCTTTTTCTGTACTCATATAATTACCACACTCTTTTAGGTTTTAGTTACTTTTCTCCTGGAAGGGGGCAATTACAATAATCTCTTATTTGGTGTACTTCACATCACTCTGGATTCCAGTCATCTTCTAGAGAGTTGCCAAACTGATTTTCTAAAGTGCAAATCTGACCATATCATTCTCTTACTCAATCAACTGCAACGATTTACTGTTACCTCTAGGAACAAATTCACTCCTTTTTTATTTAATGCTTTTCACAACCTGATCACATCCTACTTTTGCTCACTTATTACACATTACTCCCTATATACACTTTTCGGTTCTGCCATACTGGCCTCTAGTAGTCCCTTATATATAATCTAATGTGTCCTATTTCCATGCCTTTCCACAGATTGTCCCCTATACTTACAAAGCTCTCCCTGTCCAAATGTTACTCTTGGAGTCCTTGAATTATATAAAAATTTCATTCAAGTATCACTTTTTTCAGGAAGTATTTCCTGGTTCTCTACACCCATCCTCCTGACCCCACTTCATTGCTTTAACCTCTAATGTGATCTTGTAAGTAGTTTGTGTAAGTTTTTCATATGTTTCTTCCTCCATATTGTCTCCCCTATTAGAATGAGAGCTCCTTGAGAACAAAGACTTTCACTTTTGCCTTTGCATTCCAATCATCAAACAATGCCTAGCATAATAGGTATTTATTGAATGCTTGTTGATTTATAACCTGAATTTGGCCCTGTGGTTTGGACTTGTCAGGATTTGTTTATTTTTTGTTTGGTTTCCAAACCAAAGTTTGCCATCCACTGCACTATTTTTCCAACCTTCATGTCTTTGGAAAATCTGATAAACTTGTCACCAATGCCTTAATCCAATTGATCGTCTTTGTTGTAATTGTTCCAACTATCTTAAAAAAATCAATGAATCAGTCAATCTTTAAGCATCCACTAAGAACCCAATATATAGCAGTTACATGGCAGCTATAGACCTAACCTAAACTCAGGTATAAATCTACCAATTATCATTTTGCTTACATTTCTTCATTTTATCTATAAATACATCATTAGGTCAGCTAAGTGGTACAGTGGGTAGAGTGCCAGGCCTGGAGGCAGAAAGCTGTCTTCCTGAATTCAAATCTAGTCTCATATACTCTGTAGCTGTTTAACTCTTGCCAAGTCACTTAACCTTATTTGCCTCAGTTTTCTCATCTGTAAAATTAGCTGGGGAAGGAAATGGTAAACCAATACATTATCTCTGCCAAGAGAACCCCAGTTGGGTCACAAAGAGTTGGACATAACTGAAAGTCACTAAACAACAACAAAAACAGCTCTAGCTCTTAAAGGGTCCTTTCCCCTATCTTTTTATCTATATCAGGCTTTAATTTCTTCTTTATCATGCTTCCCTTGGAATTTATAATCTGAAGATAATTTTCCTTGTTGAAGGTTGAAGAAAAAGGAGTTGCATTATTCTGTATTCTGTCATCAGTAAACATATTTTCTGTAGGTCATTTCCTTCCCTTGTCTTCTTATACAGATCACAGCTTTAAAAAACCTTTTAAAAATTTTAATTTTTTTTCTCACACAGTTTAGTTCAATCTAGAATTAAGTCTTTCTAACACTTTTCTTAAAGGTTTGAATAAATAAAGGAGTGAGTGAATGAATGAATGAAAACCTTTGATCTTGCTTGACATTGAGCTAAGTGCCCTGGATACAAATATAAGCAAATGAGACAATCTTTGCACTTTAAAACTTATTTTCAAATAACAACCATACCCATGAGGAAATGGTGGCCAGGGAGAAGGATTTTTGACAGTAATGGTCAGAATAAAAGGTGAGTAGAGTCATAGATATGTCCTTTCCAGGAATGGCAGTGTTGATTTGATTATTATTCTTAGATCTAGATGTGTAAAGCATGGGTGTGGGATGAGAGAAAGGGATGAAGTAGGAGGAAGAGATGACAGGGAGAGTCCGTGGAAGAGACATGTTGCGCCTGGGTCTGACCAAGACAAGGTTGCACATTAGAGACTGGGATCGCAGAGGTAGCACCTTCAGTTGCAGACACAGGTGGAGACTATAGCTAAGGTGGCATGATGTGCAGATGGCAAGAATCAATCATATTGTATTTCAATAAGGAATATCCTTTCATTTCTGTTGTCCAGGTATGTCATATCCCCGAAAGTTTCAGATGTATACAGAAAAGCAGTGACATCCTAGAACAAGGCTAGTCTAATGCATTGAGGCAGTACCCATCCTATCAAACTAGCGTCATTATTAAATAGGCACAGAAATAGTTGTTGCATAGTAAGTTGAAATATAACTTTAGGAAAGAGGGTGATAAAATGCATAAATAATTTCCTAGAACTATAGGGGACCTTTCATGTAATCTAGTCCAAACTTTCAATTTAAAAAACAAAGAAATGAAGGTCAGAGTGTCTAGATGACTAGCCCAAGATTATATTCATATATCAAGGCTTCACATAGGGATGTAGAACCTCAAACCAGTGTGCTAATATGCCTTGGGTTGACAGAGAGGCAATGGCTATTGAGAGAGTGGTTTGATAAACACTGAAGGTAACTGTCTATTTTTGTGCAGAGATTTTGGCCTGATGATAAGTTTAGAAGGCAAAGTAGCAATAGCAGTAATGACTCATCAGAGGAAAGTCTTTAAGCATGCAGAGTGGAAGAAATTTCTGGGCCAGTATGGACCTTTTCAGCTGTGTTCACAGGATGTAATAGGATTGTGCCAATCTAACTGGTCTTCATCATGTCTATCAGCATGGTAAGGATAAGACAATTTAATCATGATGGATGAACAAAATGTGAGTACAATTACATTTCATTAACATGGTACCCCCAAACGTGTTTATGTATTCTTCCCATTATTTTATCTTCCTTTATTGATGTAAAATTTATCAGAGAGACTTCTAGAATTCCTTAAAAGAGAATTAGGGTCATATTGCTTTCTCTCCAGTTTCCAAGGTCATTGTCCTTTTTCACAAAACAAATGATTTAGTAAATGGTCTTATCAAGTCCTTTCCTCTTTTAAGAAATATATTATCAAATTAGTCTACTTATTTGTTATTCTTTGTTATTACTTTATTTTCACTGATGCTATTTTACTGATGACTTTGTTTTCACATTAGCAGTCAGTCTTTCTTCCCGTTATGATAATATCCTGAACAATGGATAGTTATGCTTTCTACATTTTACATAGCTTTTTCTTTGAACCCTCTTTCAAGTGCAACTCAAAAGGACATTTACCTTACGTCTTGATTTAGGTATCACATCAACCCATAAAATCTCAAAATTTCATATTCATCAAAGGTTTTGATGGTTATTTAGTTATAGAACCTCTGAATCACAGAATTTGAGAATTGGAAGGGACTTCAGTGGCTATCCAGTCTAGCCCATACATGAAGGAAATCCCTGCTATATCATCCTTTCCATCATCCGTCCTGTCCTTGTCTAAAAAACACCAAGAAGAAGAAAGTTTTCAAGCTGGTCTTTTCTACTTTGTCAATTCTAATTGTTAGGAAGAATTTTACTTTTTTTTTGTTTTGTTTTCTTTTTCCAACATCAAAGCTAGATTTGCCTCTTTGCTCCTTCCACCCATTGTGACCGATTTTGCCCCATAGAACCAAATTATTGTTAAATTGTTTCAATTACATCTGACTCTTCGTGACCCCTTTTGGGGATTTCTTGGCCAAGATAGTGGAGTCGTTTGCCATTTTCTTCTCCAGCTCATTTTACAGATAAGGAACTTGGGGCAAACAGGGTTATGTGACTTGCCCAAGGTCACATAGGTAGTAAATGTCTGAGGTTGGTTTTGAACTGAGGTCTTCCTGACTCCACACCAAGTGAACCAAACAGAACATGTCTAATCCCTCCTTCATAGGATAGCCCTTCAAATATTTGAAGACAGTTCTCAGGTCTCTCCTGATTTGTCTCATCTCCATCTCCAGGCTAAATGTCTTATTTTCCTTTAACTAATTCTTGAATTTGTATCATAATGAATAATAATTGAAGGAAAAGGGGATGTTCGGCTTGGAAAAAGACTGGTTTAACACCTGCCTCCAAAAGAATCTCCACTGAAATATGATGAACAAGTGGTCATTCTACCTCTGCTCAAACACTGCTAATGAAGCAAAATCCATAATGTCCCATTCCACTTTTGAGTAGTCCTAGTTAATATAAAAAAGTTTGCTAGTATGTAGCCCAAAATTTCTTCTTTGCAAATTATTTCAGATTTATGATTTTATTCTTTAAATGGAATTCCCTCACAGTATATTCTGATTAACTTTCTTCTTTTGTAGTAGATTTTTTAAATTAGTAAATAGCTCCCAATAACTTCGGGATACTCTTTTAATGTGCGTACTACATATATTTCTTTTTGAGAGAAACGCTACTCTTCTCCATTGTTCAGACCCTGAGTCATGTAACCTTTGCAAGTCAAACACATATCTTTTCTGTGTCTCAGTTTCTCAATAAGTACAATGAGGATAGTAATAATTGCTGCTATTTTCCCTGTGGGGGATTGGAAGGACTGTCAAACTCATGCTTGCAAATTGAAGTGCTGTCCTTGGAAGCCAGATATAATATGAATACAAAATATGGTAATGGAATCCCTTAGACTACAGTCACCTTTCTGAATCTGCGACATTTTCTTGGGGGAAAATAGAAATAAAATCATCAAATTGGATTTTTAAAGTATTGCTTTTATTGTTACACTATTTTTTATCTGATTACTCCCAGGCACAGAAACCCCTTTGGATCAATATATGGACCATGTGACTGCAGTTCATTTAATAGTTGCCTAATGGCTGGAAAGAGTTAATTCAGTTTCAAAGGTGCCTTACTTAGAGCCAGGAAGTAACTTAGGTTACTAAGACAAGCTGGCTCAATTATGTAGAAATACTTAGCTTACTTATGCACCTCTCAGCTCCACCCTCTGCCAGCTGTTCTTAATCAGTGCTGATTCCTTGGTTCAACTAATACCCCCTACAAGTGCTGACTCCAAACTTCCTGCTCAAACAAGACTTCTCAGTAATTGCTCACTCATTTGGATCAAACTCCCCTTTAGCTTGTCTTTTCACTGTTTGCCACCTCCCTCACTCATTGCTGATCTCTCTAGGTTAAGTGTTAGTAATTAGTGCTCATTTTTCCTTGTCAGAATTTCCTGTTAAATAAAGCATTGGCTTTTATTATTTCAAATAATTTGGGGATATGGGAAAGATGATACAAGGAGAGTACAAGGTTAAGTAAGACTTGGAATAGCCAAGTGATTTTATTACTTTTTTTGTTTGTTTTTTTTGGTCTGGACTAGTGACGTTATATTTTCAGAAGTTTTCCCTTCAGCAATGCAGATCAACAACTTTTCTACAATTTATAGTCTTAGTTTCCGAGAGGGGTAAAAGGATTAATGAGTTACTCACAGTCACATGGCCAGTATGTGTCAGGGGTAAGACTTGAATTCAGATCATCCTTACTCAGAAGCTGCTTCTCTAGTTCCCATAGGTAGCAAAATACAGAATTATGAAATGACATATTGGAGCTAGTCTGGAAATAATTTCTGGAACTATATGTTGCATCTATTGTCCTTGTATCTTTACCCATCTACATTTTATGTTCATACAGTCATTTAAGTTGGGGAGCTATGGATTATTAATGTTAAAATGAAAAAAAAAATTTGCTTTTGTCCATCATCTATTGATTCTTCTTAGCCTAAAAGTTTTCAAAGAATCACAAATGAGAAAGGCTTCCATAGGGCTGGAAGTAATCTTCAAAATTTTAAAAAGGAAAAAAAATAGCTAAAGCAAGGCTCTATCTCTGTATAGGATTTTACCGTAGCTAACCTGGGTAAGTAGATATTTACTTGTATTTTTTCTCAGGAAGGAAAAACCTTTAGGAACCATGGTCTTATGACCTGGTTCCCTAAAGAGAAAGGGCTATAATACTAACTCCTTGCCTATATTGTGAATTGGAAATTAAAGAAGTGTGAGTTCTAATCCCCTCTTCTTTAACATCTCATTTTCTTGAGCTGTTAAATAGCAACACCATTTACCTCACAAACTTGAGGAATGGAATAATGAATAAAATTGATTTTAATTCACTTTATAGATGTACTGCTGTGCAAATGCCACAGGGTGATATGCTATAGTTGCAATGAGACTTAGATTCTGTTTCTGTTTGCTAGGCAAACTGAATTGAATCTCTTACCTTCTTTCTTCTTTCGTTTCTATTGTGATGATTACCTTTTATAAAGCTTTTCCAGTTTGTCAGGTGCTACATAAATATGGATACTGAACTTGCTTATTCCCTTTGCATTGGGAAATGCTCATTCTCCTGTTGTAGAGGAGGAAATTTTTCACCCACCATCACTCTTTTGTTCGGGCTGATGTCCACTTAAAGATAGAGTAAGATGGCTGCCCAGAACTTCAACCTTCCAGCTCCATAGGGTGCATTGCAAATGACCTGTGATTTAAATTCTTCCTTCCCCCTCCTACCCATCCAATACACAACACAAAAACAGGAACAGATAATATGACCATGGAGAACTAAGTGGGCAGGATTCTAATGAGGAAAAAAATGGTGGAAGAAGTAAATTTGGTTTTTCACCAACTCTCAGAGCTGGAAGGGACTTTGGAAGTCCCTTCTAATCTACCTTATTCTTCAATGCACACATGTAAAACACCCTGAAATTAAAAAAAAATATTTAAGAAGTTGTTGAAAGACTAGTTCTCATAAGGCTTATAAAGCACATTAATTAATTCAAGTAATTATAGCTCTGTGAAAAAAAATATAATTACTTCTACATGAATACCAAATAAGCTATTGCTATATTTTTTGACATTGCCCCTTAATATATAGTCATGGATATAAATATAGATAGATCTATATTCACAATATATGTGTATATTCTGACAAATTTACCTCTTCTACTATAGATAGATATAGATATAAATGTAAATAGAAATAAATCAATATCTAAGGGAAGAAAGAAGGACTCAGTCTGCATATCATTTGGTAGATGCCAGTAGGGAAACAGAAGAAAGTTTGGGTGCCACTGTTTATGACAAAACAAAAATAAGGAGAAATCTTTTTAATAACAATTGTCCAACAGACCGAAAGAAGGGGACAGGGTGGATGAACTAGGCCCTCAGAACCTATATGCTGTATGTATATATAAATATATACATATGCATATATGTAGACATATGTATATATACATGTATATGTATATAAATGTGTGTATGTGTGTGTGTATGTATAATGTTTCAAGCTGTACCAGCCTCCCAAGAGTTTGAAAAAGATTAAACCTTTGCTTATGTTTGTCCTTATATTCTTCCTAGTCATGTAAAGAGAGTGGGGGAAAAAGTTGCCTTTCTCTTGCTAGCTGCTCTGACTGTTATTTGACTCCTCCTGGAGCTTGCAGGAAAAATGCCATGTTCTGAACCAAGATTTGATAATGATAAAATAAGATCTTGGAGTAACTATTCTTAAGGGAGAAGCCTGTTAGGTATCAAAAAGTGGTTATGTTTATTCCTCTTTAGAAAGATGAGACTTCAACCTAGCTCTAATTTTCTCAGATCCGTCGTTTCAGTGGAAGCCAAAGTGGGGAGATGTGGAGAGGGAGAGAAGCAGTATTGATACTCCTCAATTCAATGGACTAGAATGTAGATAAGTGTCAATTAACATTGACCAATTGTCATGGATATCCTAGCAGTCATGCTTCCAATGAGGCAAAATTAAGAAGCAGGTGGGCTTTATGGTTAAAAGTGTGAAAACCGAAAACTTAAAATTAAAAATTAAAATTAGTTCATTCAACTGCTATGTGGTTCTGGAGTCAGTGGACATAGGTTTTAATCTTGGCTGTTTCTATGGCTGCTGCTATTATATTCAGTTTGCATATCCACTTGGAGCTTATTGTGGTATTTGCTGCAAGACATCACTCTAAACATAATTTCTGCCAAACTACTTTCCAGTTTTCCCAGTAGTTAGTGTCAGATAAGGAATCCTTCCCCCAGTATTTTATGCCCCTTAGTTTATAAAACACAAATCTACTGTTTCTAATTACTTCTGTTTCTTGCTTATCTAATATGTTCCTCTGATTAAATTTTCTATTTTTTATAATGGCAACAAATAATTTTGATGATTATAGCTTTATAACAATATAATTTAAAGTGTTATAGTGCTATGTTTCCTTTGTTTCTATTTAAAGCAAAACAAAACTTTGTTATTACTATGTCTAGTTCTATTAAATATCCCCTTGGTAACTTGGTTACTAGTACTAAATCTGAAAAAATTAATTGACATCATTTTTATTACATTGACAAAGCCAAACCAAGAATAGTAAATATCTCTCCAATTGCACAATTTTTCTTTAATTTCTGTAAAGAATGGTTTTAGTTGTATTTATATAAATTCTATGAATGTCTTATTAGATGGGCTTCTAGGCATTGTATATACTTTGTAGTTATTTTAAATGTGTGCGTGTGTGCGTGTATGTGTGTTTAATAGAATTTCTTCTTGATTATGATTAGGGATACATGTAAATTCTGATGACTTCTGTGAATTTTCTGTATCCTGCTACTTTACTTAGGATATTAATCATCTCAATGAATATCTTTGCTGAATCTGTGGATTTGTCTAAGTATGCTACAATGTCATTTGAAAATAGGGACAATTTTGTCTCCTCTTTGTATGTATAGCTTTCTTTTCTTTTTTTTTCTTATCTTAATGCTACAGCTAGCATTTCTAAAACTTTCAAAAATAGTAGGGATGGGGACATCATTACTTTGAATGTGAGTGAATGACTCCTCATGTATTGCAATGGAAATTCTAATATGTGGAGTAAACTTCAGGTAAGGTGGCCTTCCCTATACCTTTCAAATCATATCATATAGGCCTAGTGGGGGACAGGATCACTTTGCTAACACAAACACTAAAAGATAGCTTCATGCAGCATAGTCTAGTGCTGAGAAATCAAGGTAAGGAACCAGAAGACTATATTCTTATTCTATCATCAAATAGCTGGTTGCCTTTGGGTAACTTCTCTGGGCCTCAGTTTCCTCAGCTGTAAAACAAAGAGACAGATTCTGTCGGTGCCTCTCATTTCTATGATTCTATGACTTCTCTGTTGCTTAATTTTTCATTCATAAAATAAGGTTAATAAAATATGTGTTCTTGAATCCACAGGGTTGATTTAGGGATGAAATGAGATGAGATATGAACTCAGTTTGAAAAAACAATTAAACACTTAACCACTTCAAGGTGGCATTTCTATCTATTTTTATATGTGTTTTCTATAAAACTAGGTCAGGGACAATTTCTATTTTTCTTTGTCACCACCTTCATGGCTTATAGAATGTTTTGCACATACTAGATACTGAAGTAAATGACCTTGATTTATTTAATCATCAAACTTGGTTGAACATGGTACAGATGGCTCAACATTTTCATAGTAATTGTTGTTAAGTATGGGGTGGGGGGAAAGTGTAGGGGCAGCTAGGTGGTACGCTAAATACAGTGCTGGGCCTAGAGTCAGGAAGACTCATTTTCCTGAGTTCAAATCTGTCTTCAGACACTAACTAGCTGTGTGACTCTGGGTTAGTCATTTAACCCTGTTTGCCTCAGTTTTCTCATCTGTAAAATGAGCTGGAGAAGAAAATGGCAAACCACTCCAGTATCTTTGCCATGGAAATCCCAAATGGGGTCAACAACAATAACAACACCAACAACATGAGACTATTGTGATCTAAAAGAACAGAGTTATACTCATTGCCTTGATTTATACAGGAAGGCTAAGGCTTTGTTCCAGGGTACTGACTTCAGGTGGGATAGGCTTCCTTCCCATGACAACACCCTTCCCAGTGCCTTTCCTGGATATATTCTATCAGGTTATCTCTAGTCTATTTCTCTCCCAGTGCCTTCCTTCTCTCCCAGTTCTTTCATATTCTCTACAATAGGCTTACCTTTCTCCAGGCCAAACAGTATCACATCTGGGACTGATCTCTGTGGTGCTGATGGTGACGTTTCCCTGTCACACACTTATATTTTTCCCAAGCATACACATTTCTAGTTACAACTCCATCTCTCCTTAAAGCCACTGTAATAAGAACTATAAACGATCATCTCATACACACACACACACACACACACACACACACATACACACACATTAATATGTAAAGGATATACCTTTGTATCATTATATTTACATTCAGATTGAAATCACTAGATATAGAAATGAAGAGGACAGATTGACCCATATTTTAGTTTGCATGCATGTCAGTGGTTCTGATAGGCAATTTAGAATTTTAACAATCATGGAATACCTGGTATATGATTTAGAAAAATATAATTCCTTGTTGAAATATGAGCTACAGGTTTTGTAAGCAGTTTTTCCTTCTCTTAAACCACTTTGACAAGCAATGTGCACCTATATTACTTTTACTGAAAACTCCACTCCAGCTCATGCTTAATAGAGATTTTTAATACCCTTGTGAATTTTTTTAAAATTTTTTTCTACTGCTTGCAGAAAAAACAACAAAAACAACAACTACAAGATCTGTTGCTTATGCATTGTTTGCATATGCCCTGGGATCCCTCTAATATCCATCTCTCTGTTTACATAAAATTAAAAAAATACCTTATAGTTCTTTCTTTTTCTTTCTCTCATTTTGTGGATACAGGAAAGGGCACTGTTCAATAGATCCTAATCACTAAATAGTGCCCAGAAAAGGGAACTGATAAGTCAGTATGATGCCAAATTGTTCTGAATGTGTACCTCTGATCAGGTCACTCCATGGCTCAAAAATCTTCAATAGCTCCCTACTGTCATAATGATTAAATAAACACCCTAACCAAGAACTCAGGTAGTCTGGTTGCAATGTATCTTGGCAGTTTTATCTCATATCATGCCATTTTATGTGCATGGAAACCTGCACCCATATATACATGTATACACACATATGTTTATACATATATAGATGTAGATATACACACATATGTTTATACATACATAGATGTAGATATACATATGGATGTATATAGACAGAGAGACAGAGAGACAAAGAGACAGATAGATAGATAGTCTGGACATGTGAATTCATTGGCTCAGGTAACACATAATAAAGAAATCCCTTCTACGAATTCAAAGCAACAACTTTCCTGTGACATATATATATATATATATATATATATATACATATATATACACACACACACACACACACACACATATATATACAGTGTATATATATGTATATACAGTGTGTATATATGTATATACAGTGTGTGTGTATGTGTATATATATATATATATATATATATATATATATACACATATATATATGTACTGTAACTTGACTCTAACATAGTGATGCTGTTTTGGTCTTCTTTGAGAGTGGAAGTCAACAACCAATCTTCAGTCCTGAGCACAATGCCTTATAAATTGGTGACAGACACACACGTGTGTGTGTATGCATATATATGCATATAAATACATATATATATGCATAAATATAGATGTATATATGTGGAATGGAATGAAATTGAATATTGTAATAGCCAAGATGTTTTTGATACATATATGTGTATATATACATACACACATATATATATATATACACATATCTATGTATTTATCAGTAAATAGATATTTAGATAGAGATAGATATCTTAGAGAGGTACCTAAGACAAGAAGGAGGTAAATTACTTATCTAAGTTCATTTAGTCTGTATATGTCACAGGTAGGACCTTAACCCAGGTTCTCTATAGTCAAAGACTCATCTTCTTTAAATCCTACTATGCTGTTTCATTATGTGTATACAATATTGCAGGTTAGTTGAACCCCTTTTTTTCCTGACATCTTTTCCTGATTTCACACATTTACACATGTATTCCATTTGCTCTAAGATATGGCTTTCTCCATAGCCCCATCCTCCTTCACACAGATACCTCCTCACTACAATTAGATTCAATCATCACATTTATTAAGTGCCATCATTCTACTAGGAACTAGGGATACAAAGATAAAACAAGCATAATCAGTCTCTTTCCTTCAATGATCTTACCTTCTAGTATTGAAATCCTCCTACCTAAACTTTTATACCCAATTCTAGTGGCACCTCTTTTCTACTCTGAAATGCCTCATCTGGAAGTGACCATTCCTTCCTCAGATATCTCATATAGCTTTTTTTTTTGCCCCTTATATTTTGTGTTATATTATGAATATATATGCCTTATTTATTATCATGTTGTTAGCTCCTCATAGGCAGAAACTGTCACATATTTAATGCTGAGCACAATATCTTATATATTGGTGATTACACACACACACACACACACGCGCGCGCACGTGCGCACACACAGAGAGTGCAACTCTGGTAGGCTGGCCATGTTGTTTGAATGCAAAATGTAAGCTTGCCAAAGACTATTTTATGGAGATCTCACACAGGGCAAACACTCGAATGGTGGTCAGAAAAAGCGATACAAGGACACTCTCAGGGTCTCTCTTAAGAACTTTCGATTTGATTGTGTGACATAGGAGACACTGGCATAGGACTGCCCAACATAGCATGCTTTCATCAGAGAAGGTACTATGCTCTATGAGCCAAGCAGAATTGAAGTAGCTTAAAAGAATCATGAGATGTGCAAATTTAGGAATTGACCCCAAGTATTCACATGCACTATTTGTGCCTGATCTGTGGTAGAGCATTTCGAGCTAGAACTAGTCCAATCAGCCTCAGCTGGACACACTGTAACTTGACTCTAACATAGTGATGCCATTTTGGTCTTCTTTGAGAATGGAAGACAACAACCAATCTTCAGTCCTGAGCACAATGCCTTATAAATTGGTGACACACATACGTGTGTATGTGTGTATGCATATATATATGCATATATAATCATATATATGCATAAATATAGATGTATATATGTGGAAAGGAATGAAATTGAATATTGTAATAGCCAAGATGTTTTTGATTATAGGACTACAGATAATTCTCTCTTTTTTGCCACTTCTTGTTTTGCTGCTCAGCGATAGTCACATTTCTCTAAATTCCATTCCATTCAACAAACACTTATTAGACTCCATTATATACACGATGCTATGGCATGCTATACATTTGGACCTTGCTTCTCACTGCTTTATTTATTTTTTAATCCCCAATACTTTGCACAGTACATAGCAGAGAGTAAGTGCTCACCAATAGCTTTTTAAACAATTAAACAATTTTATTATTTAGGTATTCAAAGTCTGCAAAGGTCCAAACCAATGAAGGTAGCAGCACATATATAGTAAGGAAAAGTTAAATAAAGTTAAGGATTTTGGTACAGGAAAATCTGTTTAAAGGAGCTATCTGTAGAAGCATTGTGTCTGAAAGTGAGAAACACTTGGCGAGGTTTTCTAAGCTATTATGCTGAAATAGAGCCAGAAGAAGCTCTGGAAATGTTTCAGCCCAAATCCTTCATTTTGCAAATGAGGAAACTGAGGCTCAAGGATCTAAAATGAATTTTCCAATATCCTATGTATAATAAATTGTAGAAATAGAATTTAAATCCAGTCCCTTGGATCCTAAATCCAGCATTCTTTCCTTATATTGCTAGAATGTCCTAGTATGTGTGGTGCTATTAAACTTTCCTTGAAGGTGTTTAGAGTGAAGTAAAACTAGTCAGGACCGAATTTAATTATTTACCTTCTTAATTTTGGTTTTGTTGTTGCTTTTGTAAGTATTATCATACAACAAAAGCTTACCATTAGCTTTTCCTCTGCAGTGGGAGAGAGGGAGCAGATCAGGATGATCCAGACTAACTGATTTCCCCCAGTCCCAGTTACAGAAATTACTGAAGAAAAGGTGTAAGTATCAGCCACAACATAGTGCTGAGGTCTTAAACGGAGTACAAAAAAAAAAAGTCTGCAATCCATTGTCCTTTTACATGCTGTAAAGCTCTTCGGTTAAGCTTAAAGGAATTAGAGGGTGGGTAATATTTGGCTGGCCAAAGGATCAGCTGCATCTCTGGTGGCTGATCTGGAGTCAAGAAGACAGTTCAAATCCAACCCCAGATACTTATAAGCTGTGTGACTCTGGGCTAGTCCTTCACCTGTCTGACTCAGTTTCTTCAAATGTAAAAAGGGAAACATAGTAACTTTAATCTCACAAGATCAATTTAGTTAGCATCTATAAAGCTCTTAGTATAGTTCCTGGCATGGAGAAGATACTTAACACATAGTGGTTCCCTTGCTTTTTTTAGGGAATCATTCAAGGAAGGAGATAGCTCTGGGCATTGTGATCTCCTCAAGAGCAAGTCATTGCTATCCAGAGCTGAGTTATGGAGAAAAAAAGGTCCCAGGAGCACAGCAGATACCATGACCAGGGTTAAGATGCCTCAAGAGGTATTGGTTGCCTGGTACTGGTATTTACTCCACATCTACTTTACTACTAGTGTATCCCTTACTCTTTCTACTCACTGATACCATGAGTAATTGTGGGAGAGTAGGCCCCAGCTTTATAGGTGGATCTTGTTCTTATAAAGACATCTCAGTGATGCCTTGCTTTAAGCTAATTGTGTCTTCTGGCTATTAAAAATAATCACAATGGTGGAAGCTATTGAGCTTATAAGAGTACCATGAATTTTAGGTAGTTGTCCTTTGGGCTACCCAACCTACAAGAATGTAAGGGTAGTCTTAGAGAGACCTTCATACCCATCATTGGCTAAATACAGCATTGTTTTGGTCTGTACTCGCGATTTGTGTGTGTGTAGGGAACTCCTTTGTTCAGTGTGGATGAGGCAATTTAAAGTCTCAGTGAGTTGCGTAGGCCATTGAGAGCCTAAATTATAAACTCTTGGCCACTTGACTAATATGTGTCAGAGTTAGGATTGGAACTTAGGTCTTCCTGACTCCAAGACTCCTCTTTATCCCCTATGCCATGCCACACACCTAAAAATGAAGCAGGAAAAAGGAACAATTAACAAATGAGTCATGATCTCTGAACAGCCCAAATGAATGCCTGGAAATATGCTAGGTATTTAGAATGATAATAATTAAGTACAATAATGAACTACTACTGTATGACCAGATGGTTAATAGTACCCTACTGGCTTAAAGTACCTAATAGGATCGATCATAAAGTTATAGATTTAGAGTTGAAAGAATAAAAGGTTATAGATTTAGAGGTGGAAGAGACCATGATAATTTTTAGTTCATCTTCATTATTTTCACAGATGAAGAAAATGAGGCCCAGAGAGGTTAAGTGATTGATGTCACACAGGAAGTAAATGGCAAAACATTTTAATGTTAACAATGCATATTTATATACATTATCTAACTTGATCTTGATAACAACTTTATGAAGTAGTTACAACGGTTATTATGATATATAGTTTATGGGTAGGTAGGCTTCAGAGAGTGTAATATGTCCAACACCACACAGTTAGTAAGAGAGAAATGAAGATTCAAATTCAAGTCTCAATGAACTATAAATCTAACACTTTTCCCACTCTCATAAGGTGCCCCTTAACTTCACTGAGTCCTTTTAAACTATGAATTCACTACCAATTGATTAATCAATCAGTCAGGACTGAAAGGACTCAACAACCACAATCACAACCACCACCACCACCACAACAAAACAAAACAAAACAAATATTTACTGGGCTATCTACGATATGTTCAGCGATGTGCTAAGCCCTAGAAATGGTAAAGGAAGCACAAAACACAGTCCTTGCCGTAAAGGATCATAAAATATACCAACAGGAGTCTAACAGAAGTCTAACAATAAAAATAAACAATAATAAAGAATAGTCTGTAACTAAATGCTAAATTGCATATGTCTCTTCTACTATAGGAGTTCAGAGGAAGACGATCAATGATGTCATGTGACATCATGGAAGGTTTCAGAGAGGAGAGAGGGATTGAAGTTGACCTTGGATATGATTGGAAAAAGTCAGTAAAGAGGATCAAAGAGGTCATTTCAGGCAAGAGTGGCAATAGAAGTAAAGACAGACAGATAGGAATTGAGGAAAGTAGCCTGACTGAATAGAGTGGAGAGCATATGATAGTCATAAAAAATCAAATTGACTATGTAGGTTGTGACCTGATTGTAGAGTGTCTTGAATGTCAGTCAAAGCCTAGACTTGATGTGGGAGACAATAAGAATTTATTGGAGGCTTTTGAGTGCTGAAGTATGGCAATGAAATTGATGTTTAAGGAAGATGAATCTGGCAGCAGTGGGCAGGATGGATTGAAGAAGGACGTGGAAGAAAGAGAAGTCAGGCAGGAGGCTGTTGCAGTTTTCCAAAGCATAAGGTGAGAAAAACCTGGCCATGGTTGTAGGCAGTGAGAATGAAACCAGAAGAGGCCCTTTTAATTCTTTTATAGAGAATTAAATACATTTATTTACAAAGGGCATTTATTCCAAATATTCACAAGGTTCTAGCAAGCCTCAAAAAGTAATATGGTTCTATAAATTGGATCTAAAGTTATTGTACAATCCTAGGAAGGTCCAACTAGGAGACTATTTAGAGATTATCTAGTTCAAGGGTGGGGAACCTATAGCCTCCATATGACCTTTTGATTGAATCCAAACTTCACAGAACAAATCCCCTTAATAAAAGGATTTGTTCTGTAAAACTTGGACTCAGTCAAAAGGCCACACCCAAGGACCTAGAAGGTCACATGTGGCTGCCAGGCCTCAACCTCATCCTCAGCCTCAACCCACCTCTGATTCTAGTTTAACCTCTTCATTTTACAAATGAGGAAAATGAGGTCCAGAGAAATCAATGACGCAACCCAGGTTACATAGCTAGTTATTTACAGAACTGTGATTAAAATTAAGTTCTGATTCTCAGCCAAGTTTCTAGATATGTGGATACCTGGATGACTAGCATTATCACTCCCTTGATACTATTTACATTACAATACTTCCCAACAAGAAAAATCAGAATATAGTGCAAAACAAGCTAGAATTGGAATTTTAAAGATATATGTTCATGTTAAGTTCTCATAGTTGCTAGTTATGGAACTATGGAGAAATCATTTGGCCATCTCTGAACTTCATTTTCCTCTTTTCTAAAGTAGGGATATTATAATTCTTACATTAGCTACCTCACAGAGTATATGTTACTAAAGTGCCATGTTGACTATAAAGTTCTGTATCCATGTGAATTATTATTATTTCCATAAGCCTTCTCTTTCTTTGCCTTTCAAAGTCTCCCTGACACAACCGCACCCCCCTTATTCCCACTGAACCATTTACTATTTACCTGTTTGGAGTCAGAGGGATATTTTTACTTCCTAATTTATGTACTGAGCAAAGATGATTGACAATCCCATTCAACTGTCATTTATTAAGTTCTTACCCTATGTGAGAAGGCACTGTTCTAGACTTTGGGGATGTAAAGACCAGGAGTAAAATTGTCTCTCACTTCAAAAGGCATATATTGAACTGGAATAACATCTTTCAAGAACACAAACATCACTTTAGGTTATTAGGTTTATTGTTTTCTCAAGTTCTCAGTGATGATTCATCACTGAGGGTATTGTCCTAG
Organism: Vombatus ursinus; assembly: GCF_900497805.2. NCBI lineage: Eukaryota > Metazoa > Chordata > Mammalia > Diprotodontia > Vombatidae > Vombatus > Vombatus ursinus. The sequence continues at coordinate 2,776,910 of NW_020954867.1, forward strand.
TGGGATGACTCTTTAAAAAAATCCTACCATTACAATTTTACAATTTCAAAAAGACATTAAATACACAGTGACAATACTAGAAGATTGGACGCAGGGTAAGAGAATGGTCATTTTGTGCAATCTTCTTCCCACCCCAGTATCACTGAATAGTGATTAAAAAAAAAAAAGTTTTGAGGCTAGCTTAGCTCAAGGCTCCTGCTTCCCATGTGACATCCTGTCAGAGAATTGTAACCAAGGGTCAGCAAAACCATAAAGGAGGTCAGTGCAACCTTAAGAGTCAGAAATGTTCAGGTACCTGCTCTTCTTGCATATACAGTTGTCTCCTCAGATATTTCAAATATAGGTAATGTCTAAAACCAGGTAGACTGAATTTCGCCCCCCTGGGTGTCCTTGTTCAGTTGTTTATTTATTTTTCTCAAATGCCTTTCTTCTTCTTATAACTTTCCTTGTCCCTTTACTCCAGATGTCTTTATTTTTCATCTTGAATTTCTGAAAGCACAGCAAGGCAAATATGTTGCTGCCTTTATTTGAAGATATTTTATCACTTCTCATATTTGGTTTCCTTTACTGAAGCAGTAAAACAAAATACTGTTCTAAGGGAGTAGAGGGTAAAAAAAAAAAACCCTGCAAAGTACATGTTAAAGACTCCCTATAAAGTGACTAGTCCAATCAGCACATTCATTCATTAGAGCCTTGTTTGCACTTGCGTTATGTAGCATAATTACTTTTTAACTAAAGTAAGAGCTGTTACAACTGTCATTGGAAAATATTCTGTAAATCAGATTTTTTCACTTCTACAAAGTTATTATGGACAAAGCAATGTATTAGGTATTGTAGATGCAGACATGATAAATCAGTCACTTAATCAATAAATATTTTTAATCCCATAATATATAATGGCAATTATCTTTGCTCTCAAGGAGTTTATAATTTGGAAAGAGGAGGAAGAGGTGTTATATCTGCATAAAAATAACTGAAAGCTCAAATGAAAATGATTAATGAGTGGGATGAGTCAAAAAGAGTAGCAAGGTTGGAGGAAAAGGATTAAGAAAGATTTCCTGGAGGGTTTGGCAGTTGAACCTGGCCTTGGAGGAGAATATCTGTGAATTGGTAGAAACGGGTAAGGAGAATGTTCGAGGTATGGGGGAGGGATAGAGGCAAAGGAGATGAAATGTGTGTGATAAAGATACCAGCTGACATTTATCTTGTACTTTCAAGGTTTACGAAAAACTCATGAAGTAGACTTTACCCAAGTATCATTAAAATCCCCATTTTACTGAAGAGGAAACTGAAGCTCAGAAATTTTGTGACTGGCCCATATTCATAGTTACTAAATGTCCGAGCTAGGATTTGAAACTACATCTATTGACTCAAAGACCATTTTTTTCACTTCTCCATATGGGTCTCTTGAAAGAATAAGTGACCACTCAAATGTAGGAGAAGGTAGGATGAAATCAGACATCCAGTTTATTTGGAGCTTATAGTAATCAAAGCAGAATAGGATGAAACAATGTTGGAAAAGTAGGTTAGAACCAGATCATGAAAATCCTTCATTTCCAGGCTAATAAATTGTATATTATCCTATTGACAGTAGAGAGCTGCTAATCAGGTAATCAAATCTCATCATTAGGGAGATTCCTTTGGTATCAGCAAGAAAAGTAGTTTGGAAAGTAGAGTTTGAAGACAGACTGACCATTTAGGATGCTTTTGAAATTGTCTAGATAGAGAACAAAATGGGCTTGAATTGGAAAATAAGAGAACACATATGAGAAATCTTTTAAAAGTGGGATTGATAGGATATGGTAACTAGATATAAGGGAGAGGGAAGAGTCAAACAATTAAGCTTGGATGACTGAAAGACTTGTGGGTACTATCAGCAGAAATGAGGTAAGGCACATTTTTCAGGGGATAATAGATTTGATTTTGTACATTGTGAATTTGATGTACTGGCAGGACACATAGGCGGCGGTAGGCAACTATAATTATTGGAATGGAACTTAGAGTCACTGATCTCTTGATTTTCATCTTTTGCCTCCAGAGGATTTGGACATGTAGATTTGAGTTATTTGCAGAGAGATGGTAAGTTGAAAGTGTAGGAGTGGATCAAATTGCCAAGGAAAAGGAAAAGAAAATGGAAAAGGATCTATGTGACTACTATGAGGTACAAGACAGAAATTCCCACGCATTCATGCACATATACTCACAGTGCATAGAGTGCTCTACCTCAATTCAAACCCCAGCTCTGACATTAGCTATGTAATTATGGGCAAGTCACTTAATTTCCCTTTCTAAGCCTCAGTTTCCTCTGCTCTAAAATCAGGATAATAATGAAGATAAAATCTTTAATTTTTACAATTCTGTTAATGTTCAAAATTTTAGTTTTAACTTCAGTATATAAGAATATAGATTTCTATTCAAGTATAGGTTCAAGGTTCACGGTTTGGTTTTTTAATGAAAAAAAAAACATCTTTCCTCTTCCTTCTCACATAATTTCCACTCAAATACACCTTCTCCCTTTTTTGCTACCTTGTGGCTTGCAAATATCTCTATTACCTCAAATCTAAATTCCTTTAACTATCACTGAGAATCTTAGAATCAACATGAAAAAATTTAGCCCTTGTAGTAAACTCTAGAACTTTCTGGTATGACTCTAAAGGGCTATCAAATGGGAACAGAATGGTAGCTAATCAGTTACAGATGGTCTCCAAAAACACTGGACACAGAGTATGCAGGAGGCCCTGGATGTGTCAAGGATGAAGCCCCACCCCCAGCTGACATCATTTGTTGTTTGCATTCCAAGCTGGACTCCCTGAGTGTCCTTAGGAGTCAAGACAGGTCCTAGTCAGACTAAGAAACTGCTTGTGCAGCTGGGTCTGTTGAAGATAAGCAGAACTTTCTATCTTCATGGTCTAGCTTTTGCCTTCTCCTTGCCCCTCCCCTTTGTGAGGGGTTTTGTTTTTTTTCCTATCTGTCATGTATCTTTCCCCCTTCCATGCCATTCCCCTGTAGGAGGAGATTTCTGGTTTCTCCTCCTTTTTTGTTGGACTGTCATAAATGTGCAAACTTCTATATGGATTATGAACTCTTTTCTCTGGCTCTGGGTTCCACATGCGTGTTCATTTCTTTTGGAATAAATCAAGTTGCAACACAATGTCTCATGGACTTATGATATTGTTTTTTGGTTAACGTAATTGATTTCTCCTATTTACAGAGCCAGCTATTGATTTATTTGAGGGCTAATATTTTGAGTTTTTTTATATTCAAATTGTTGCTATTTCATTTTTTTCAGGATGGGAGAAAAAGGGGGGAGATTCAAGTTTTATTATTTGAAAATTTTAGTAAATGGATTTATAATACTTTATATTAATAATAATCATCATCATAACAATAATAACATTACTTCATATTTATATAGTGTGATAATATGTACAAAGTACTTTTATGGAGATAGCTTGAAATCCCCAATTGATTTGAGGTTATCTGTTCATCTCAGCAAAAGGAAGATAAGTAATTAGTAAGGTCACATGGTTAGTCACAAGTCTCTATTTCATGGCTGATGTAGGACTAAAATCAGAATTTCCTGACTCCTTCAGAGAATTAATTGGTGTCACAGCACTAATTGGAAAGAAGCAGAGACAAAGTTTTTAAACACTTTAATGCCTCTACCTAAGCACAACAGATCCAGGGCAATAGTCATGAGATCAATGTTTTGGTGTTAGCTCTGGGTAGTGACTCAAAAGAGTAGCCTATATTGAGAGACAAGGGTGCCTGTCCATGTGGTAGTAAAAAAGACAGTGCTTATACCAAAAAAAAATTATTCACCTCTCCAACCCCACAAAGTGCCTCAAGCTTAGGGTTGTTCCTTTCTCATTCCTTCTCCAGGGTGGTATACATCTCATTTGTGAATCTTTTTTTACTCATGTTATCATTTTATGTTTATTTTAACCTTTTTTCAGCTATACAAAAATATTCAGAGGGGCATATGTTTTTATTTTTCTTGGGTCATTCAAGGCAGGACACAGGACAAATTATACTGTGATGGCTCTTTCTTTTATCTATCTTTCCATAGAAATGAAAACTGCATTACATCTGTGTTTTCATCAATGTCAATGCTCTTTCAACTAGGTGTGACCCTGGTCTCCAAATGCTGCTATGTACATCACTATATGTCAACTCTTTGTGTTCTTGTCTCCTGAGAGACAAGAAAATTGAACTGTATTGAATTCAATAAAGAGGGAAGGAACCATCTTTTAAAACTCACTGCTGAAAATTGTGTTTCTGTGCTCACATCTGATTATTGGAGCACTGGATTTTCACATGGTGATACTAAAACCAAAATATTTTCTGTAAAATTTTGACTTATTTTTTAGTATACTTTATCCATGAATTCATAGTTAACACACCACTCAAGAATTATGTATGAATAATCACTTACTATGTGAATAGTATAATACTAGTACATGAGGATATATACATGTAAGAGGGATATTGTAACCCTTTTCCAATCTCAATTTATGTAACTAACAAGATGTTCTATGTCCTTATACTTTTATAAGGTAAGAATGCTTCTTTGATTGAGTTACAAAATCAATTAATTAAAGGTAAAAAAGAAGGTGTGAACAAGTCTTTTCAATTTGGAATCCAATCAAACCACTGGATGAAGTCAAATGATGCTACAGAAGAAATATATTGGGATTTATTGTTGCTTAGTTATTTTCAGTCATTCCTGGCTCTTTGTGATCCCATTTGGGGTTTTCTTGGCAATGATACTGTAGTAGTTTGCCATTCCCTTCTCCAGCTCATTTTACAGAAGAGGAACTGAGGCAAATAGGGTTAAGTGACTTACCCAGAATCACATAGCTAGCAAGTGTTTGAGGCCAGATTTGAACTCCAGGAGATGGGTCTTCTTGATTCTAAGCCAAGTACTGTGTCCACGGTACTACTAGTTGACCTTATATTAGGATTGGTTGAAAGAATTGAACATATTTCTAGGTTCTACTATATCAGAGAAAGTATTCTAACATCAGATAAGTCAAGCTTCTGGAGGGCCTTGCAGAGGCAGATGCTTTGCATCTGTACCAAAAGGTAGGGTAGAGTAAGGATGAGACCAAATTGAAAATTACATTCATATCATTGGAAAAACTGGATCAGAAATAAGTAGTGCATCCAAGTGAGAGTAGAGAGAGACCAATCTAGACACACCAAGGAAAGGTACTTTCTTTTTTTTTTAATTAATTTATTTTGATTCATCAACAATCACTTCCATAAGCTTTAGAGTTTTAAATTTTTCTTCCCCTACATTCCCACCTCCCTCCCCAAGATGGCGCACAATCTGATATAATCTAAAAGTATATATTCTTATTAAACATATTTTCACATTAGTCATGTTGTAAGGAAGAGTTAGAAACAATAAGAGGAACCACAAGAAAGAGGAAACAAAACAAAACAGAAGAAAAAAAGAGTAAATAGTATGCTTCAATCTGCATTCAAACTCCATAATTCCTTCTTTGGATGTGGATAGCATTTTCCATTATGAGACCTTTGGAGATGTCTTAGATCCTTCCACTTCTGAGAAGGGCTAAGTCTATCAAAGTTAGTCATTGCACAGTGTAGCTGTTACTGTGTACAACATTCTCCTGGTTCTACTCACTTTATTCAGCATCAGTCCATGCAAGTCTTTCCAGGTTTTTCTGAAGTCCATCTGCTTATCATTTCTTATAGCACAATAGTATTCCATTACATTCATATATCAAAACTTGTTCAGCCATTCCCCAATTGATGGGCAGCCCCTCAATTTCCAATTCTTTGTCACCACAAAAAAGAGCTGCCATAAATATTTTTGTACATGTGGATCCTTTTTCCATTTTTATGATCTCTTTGGGATACAGCCTTAGAAGTGCTATTGCTTTGTCAAAGGGTATGCACATTTTTATATCCCTTTTGGCATAGTTCCAAATTGCTTTCCAAAATGGTTGGATCATTTCACAACTCCACTAACAATGCATTAGTGTTCCAATTTTCCCACATCTTCTCCAACATTTATCATTTTCCTGTTTTGTCATGTTGGCCAATCTGATAGGTGTGATGTGGTACTTCAGAGTTGTTTTGATTTGCATTTCTCTAATCAATAGTGATTTAGAGCATTTTTTTCATATACCTATATATTTAATTTCTTCATCTGAGAACTGCCTGTTCATATTCTTTGACCATTTATCAATTAGGGAATAACTTGTATTCTTATAAATTTGACTTACTTCTCTATATATTTTTGAAATGAGGCCTTTATCATAGACAATGGCTGTAAAAATTCTTTCCCAGTTTTCTGCTTCCCTCCTAATCTTGGTTGCATTGGCTTTGTGCAAAAACTTTTCAATTAAATGTAATCAAAATTATCCATTTTGCATTTCATAATGTTCTTTATCTCCTGCTGGGTCATAAATTCTTCTGTTCTCCATAAATCTGACAGATAAACTATTCCTTTCTCTCCCAATTTGCTTATCGTATCAGCCTTTATAGCTAAATCATGAACCCATTTTCACTTTATTTTGGTATATGGTGTGAGACTTTTATCCATGCCTATTTTCTGCCATACTTTTTTCCAGTTTTCCCAGCAGTTTTTGTCAAAGACTGAATTCTTATCCCAGAAGCTGGGGTCTTTGGGTTTATCAAATAATAGATTACTGTAGTCATTTAGTACTGTGTCTTGCATACTTAAAACTTATTCTAATGATCCACCACTCTTATTTCTTATCCAGTACTGAGCAGTTTTGATGATTGCTGCTTTATAATACAATTTAAGATCTGGAATGGCTAGGCCACCTTCCCCTGCATTTCTTTTCATTAGTTCCCTTGATATTCTGGATCTTTTGTTCTTCCAAATTAATCTTGTTATTTTTTTCAGCTCTATAAAATATTTTTGGTAGTTTGATTGGTATGTCACTGAATAAGTAAATTAGCTTAAGTAGAATTGTCAACTTTATTATATTAGCTCAGCCTACCCATGAGCATCTGATGTTTTTCCAATTATTCAGATCTGACTTTATTTATGTGAAAAGTGTTTTGTAATTGTGTTCATATAGTTCCTGGGCTTGTTTCAGTAGGTAGACTCCTAAATATTTTATAATGTCTACAGTAACTTTAAATGGAAATTCTCTTTTTATGTCTTGATGTTGGGCTTTGTTGGTAATATATAGAAATGCCGATGATTTATGTGGGTTTATTTTATAGCCTGTAACTTTGCTAAAGTTCAAGTAGATTTTTACTTGATTCTCTAGGATTCTCTAAGTATATCATCACATCATCTGCAAAGAGTGATAACTTTGTTTTTTCTTTGCCTATTCTAATACCTTCAACTTCTTTTTCTTCTCTTTTTGCTAAAGCTAATGTTTGCAGTACCATATTGAATAAATGAATCCTTCAATCTGCATTCAAACTCCATAATTCCTTCTTTGGATGTGGATAGCATTTTCCATTATGAGACCTTTGGAGATGTCTTAGATCCTTCCCTACACTGTGCAATGACTAACTAAATGAATAAAATGATAAGCAGGTGGACTTCAGAAAAACCTGGAAAGACTTGCATGGACTGTTGTTGTACACAGTAACACTGTGCAATGACTAACTAAATGAATAAAAGTCATGAGGACTCCATGAAGGGAGAAAAATACTTCTAATAAAGAGAATCAATGAGTTCCCTTTGGCTATCTGTGTTTTCTAAATCTGAGTCCATTCCACCTAGAGACCTGGCCTGTGAGGGAGCGTGCCTCTAATTGAGAAGAATGTTTTGTACCTCTTGTTCTTACTATGCAATATTAGAAATATGCTTTTGTAAATACTAATTGATATCTAATGCTCAATAAATGATGAGGAGAATGCAAGATGGGGACTCATGTGCAGAAGTACTAAGAGAAAACCAGCTCACTTTAGAGTTATAGAGTCCTGTAGAGACAAGTAATCGACAACTCTCTGTTGACCCAATCTCAAATTCTGAGTTGGAAATTGGGAGAGTAAATCCAGAAGGGGCACTACACATATGTACACAACATACACACATAGAATATAAAACATGGTCTGTTCTATCAAGGAATTTACATCTAATTGTGAAGACAAGACAAACACAGAAAAGATTATGTAAAAATAAAAGCTTAAAGTAAACAAAATACAATGTTAGAAGATATATCTCAAGTCAAAAGGAGGGCATACATAATTTCAATTCATGTAATGTTAATTGATTTTGTTTGGTTTTCAATTGCTAAAGGATAGAATATATAATAAGTGGTGTAAATTCCCTCCAAAGAGAATAAAATCATTGTGAACTTGAGAGGTCTGGAAAGACTTCATGGAAGAGATAATCCTTGATTATCTTAACAGACAAGTCAGATTTGAATTGGGTAGATGGAGCAGACTGGGTAGGACTTTTCAGGCATAGGAATTAATATGGACAAAGTCAAGTAAAGTGAGAAAATCTGAAATATCATCAATGGACAATAAATGGGTCAATTTGCATAAAGAAGAATATCTTTCTAAGGTTTATGGTGTGTGTGTGTGTGTGTGTGTGTGTGTGTGTGTGTGTGTGTGAGCAGTGAGAGTAATAAGGTACATAAAAAGAAAGGCATTTAAATGACTTTCATTCAGTTTGGAATTCTTCAAAGGAGAGAAAAAGAGAAGTCATGTTATCCGGGTCAAACCACCACTATTTTGTTCTGACCTCACAGTACAATTGAAACAATCTTTTTCTTGTAATTCAGAATGTTGATGTCCAAATATGAGCAAGTTCTAAGTCATTAGTCTAGCTGGAGCACTAGGTGAAGGGATCAAGACTATTCAACCCAGCTCTGGCATCCAGGAAGCTGGGCACCTGACAGAGAATTAATTGGTGACAAAACTCTAATTGGAGAGCAGCACAGCCAAGGTCTTTAACCAGCTGAATTTCTAGAATGTGTCTATTACTTCTAATTAACATTACAAAATGTTTGGTCTTAGTGTTAGTTTCCTATTGTTCAAAAATGAATGGAACAAATACCCAGTTGTATTCCTGAGAAGTGAAAAGCCAGTTAACTGAAATGACCAGTAGTTTTGATACAGTGTAGATATAGTCAAAACAAGGAGTTAATTCAGGGAAAATAATTAATCAAATCAGCTAGTTGGTATCACACAGATAAAACAAGTCACTCTTTTTTAATTTTTTTAACTGATTGTGTTAGTGGCACATAGTTATAGAAGCTGGGAGTGATTTTTAAGAACTCATCCTACTAACAACATATTTCCTCTACAAAAGGTAGTGTGGAGCTATGCAATTTACACTTCCTGTAATGGACAAGGTTGGCAGGTTGTTGATTTTTTTTCTCATTTTTTTCCCTCTATCTTTTTGTTAATTTCAAATGTCATTCATTCTCTCTTTCTTCTGAGGGTTCTTAGAACCACAAGACAAGAACAGACTGCTGCCTGAAACCATGAGAATAAAATTCATCTCTTTGGTTTTATAATATAATGATTTTATAATGCTTTGTATTTATATGAGTAAGAATAATTTAACATTGATGGCAGTCAGTAAGGAAATCAGGTTCTGTGGGATCTGCTATTGAATATATCACCACTACTCAGATTCTCTAGCTGTATTCCAGGCATGGTGTGAGGGAGAATGTGGATTAAGGATGTTCCAAAGAAGCATTCAATGACTTTCATTTGTGGATGTCTAATCATTTTTATAAATGTTACTGTTGGGAAAGATGATGCTTGCTTCACAGCTGGAGAGAGTGAAGCATAGAGAAATTAAGAGACTTTTCTAATGGTCCTGGCCAACTAAAGCAGTCAAGCAAAAATCATGGCCAATGGCTCTTAACTCCCAGTTCAGCACTTGTCCGTCAGACTATATTGGCCTGATATTGGGGGTTTGCCCTTTCTTAAAGGATAAATAAAAGATTACACTATTTTGCCTACACATATTTATATGGCCAACAAAACCATCCCTAAAAGGGTATAGAGAGCAAGGCCATCCTTCCAGGACAGGGGATCCATGAAAAATCATACTGTGTCTTTGCTCTTTTCTGGAATTGTTTTATACAGGTGAATGCTATAATTGATTTGTGACTTCATCAATGTGGATACTCCTTTCAAAACTGGAGATAGCAACTTATTAATGCTTGCCTATACTGTACTATTATTGAAACTGACCAGGTTACAACAAATTCAATTGAGCATTCAGAGCCTTGCAGAGGGAATGGAAGGGGATATATGTTAGAGGTATGTGTGTGGAAAAGGAGAGAGGCAGTCCTACGATAGTGCCCTGATTAGTGAAGGCCTCAAATAGCTTATTATATATAGGTCAGTTACAGTTATGCTTCATTTTACTCCCTGGATATCTTCTAACCATCTGCCTTGCCACTGTTAACCCTTTCCCTTCTTCTTACTCCCTTGCTTTTCAGTTCTGGTCCTAGAATCAATATTGCCAATGCTGCACTAATGGATAGACTTTATCCTTGTAAATTTTCCATTCCTGCCCCATGACTCCACTATCCATATTATACCCCCCTAGAATATAAACTATATATATATAATATATGTATTTAAGAATATAAACTGCTTAAGGGTGAGGAGTGTCTTGGTTTTGCATATGTAAGCCCAAGACTTCACAATGTTTAGCACATAGTAAGTAATTAACAAATTTTTAAAATTTATTCATTAGCAACAGTAGGACTCAAATTGAAAAATTATTTCCATTTGAATCTAAAGTCTCTTTTTTGAACCAACTAAGTATGTACTTCTCCCTCAGCAGAGACTTCCTTGCCATCTGTCAAGTATGTATTCCTGAAGGATTACAGGTGTGGAACCCTTAAAGCATGGGACTTGGGGCAACCAAATTAAAATGTTACTCTTAGGGGCAGCTCACTTAAGTTTATCATCCTCATCATTCTGTATGGAATTAATGGACTTGAGTGCAATTAGTCTGTGAATATTTTTAAACTAAGCCATTTAAATTTCATCTTCATTTTACAGGCCTGTCTTCCTTATCAAGGCCCTCTGGCGGGAAAATAAATGAAATCCACATTCTTTTCTACTTATCCATCATAACTGGTTAAAGATGTGACTGATGCTGGAAATCATCCTCCCTTTGATAGTGTTAGACATACTGATTTTCATATTTTACCTATAGAAGGACATCTAATTCAAAGAACAGGATGAGTAAGAACTCCCCCTCTTTGGCTTTGGAATACCTAGCCAGGCTGAAAGCTCAAGTGCTTACTCTCCAAGGAAGCCTTGCCTGATCCTCCTCATTGATAATGAGATTTCCCCTCAGATCTCTCACATAGCACTGTGTTTTGTAGCTCTCAAATTAATTTATTAGATATTACTGTGTATTATAGTAAAATTTCTTCATGTATTATGACTCCATTGACTGTGAACTCCTTGAGAACCAGGGCCATAAACTATCTAAATATTTTGTTTAACTCAGTGACTCTGTATGCAGTAGGCACTTAATAAATAATATCTATTGTTGTATTTAAATAGGTCAAGGTCAAATAAAGATGCGGGCCACTAAACTGTATATGAGAATCCTATGGGCCACATATTGACTTAGAAAACCACACATGATTAAAATGCTTCTTTTTTATTAATATATCAACACATTAAAATTATATAGGAAGACCATTTCAGTCTGGTCTTAGCTTCATTCAGAAATGCTGTAGACCACAGGAATCTCATGGGCTGCTTGTTTGACACCTCTGATGTAGACCACTATCATAATGGAATACCAGAGAAATAATTTCTTTTATATGGTAAATTATTCTTGTTATTGACATTGTTGCTTAATGTTTTTTTTAATATAAATTAATTAATGAATGAAAAAAGTGTTTAGTAAGCAGGCCAGCCATATCAATATTACTCTCTTGACTATACTTTTGACTCTCTAGACTTTCTCTATATACCCCACCCCCTCAACAGGCTATCTTTATTTCTTCCCTATAGCCTCACTTTATAGCTTTATTTTACATGCAGTGTTTCTCTTTTAGAATTTAAGATCTTTAAAGGCATAAACTGATTGTGTTTATATTCTTAATTTTTAGCATAGTGTCTAGCACATGGTAAGGACTTGAATTGACAGAAAGGTACAGGGATGGTAAATGGAAACATAGGTGGGTAGATTGGCACTCCACTTCCAGGAACAGTGGAAGAGTTGAGATGGCTAGGAAGTAGGAATTGAGATAACAACAATGCTGGATTGCCTGTTTTAAAGAGTGTGGGAAGTGAGGCAATTCCCAATCAATACAATAGGGCCCTAACAACAGAAATCCTGGAGATGAAAGAGTAAAAATAACTCAATATGATTTGCAATGTTTCCTAATCCTGGCTGGCCAGGATTTGCTCAATAGAAATGTGCCCCCTTTTAAAATGATTTGAGCCAATACCTTTGGTCCTAAGGGAATAGGAATGTGTTCCAACAGAACCCCAAGTAAAGTGTAGATTTTCCATTTATTCTATTAAATTAGTCAAGGATACCTTGGACAGTTCACCAGGGAGTAGAAGGAGGGCAGGTGGAAAGAGGGAGGGAGGAAAAGATGGAATTGTGATGATACTGAGTAAAACAATACTTATTCTACCTATAGCTGACTCTAGACTATATTGTAAAGAGTAGAAGCAGAGAAATTTACACTAAACAAGATCTGATACAAACCTGGAGATTATGAACTATTTTTTTCTTGACATATTTTGTTGATATGTTGATAGCTATATTTTAAAATAATTAGTTTCTTTTGTAATCCTACATATTTCATATATTTAAAAATGCTATGATGAATCCTATCCATAGGATTCACTAAACTCCTAAAGGAGTCTACAATACAAAAAAAAAATTAAGAACCTAGATCTAAAAGGTCCTCTCATCCAATCTCTTTCTCTCTCTTTTTTCTTTTCTTTTCTTTTCTTTTCTTTTCTTTTCTTCTTTTCTTTTCTTTTCTTTTCTTTTTTTACAGATAAAAAAATGGATGTGATGAAGTTTGTGTTCAGGACTTATTCCTCTCCTCTTCCTCACAACACACATTCCCTTTCTTTTTTCATTCTTTATTTCAGTGTACATTTTTTCTTTTCTGGAAGGTATCCAGAGAGCTTAATTTGGCCCAGGTTTTTCTGCAATGAGAGTAAAAGCTACATAGTGAACTAATTCACAATGAATTATTAACTATGTGAATATCTCTTCTTTTTCCACCACTGTATTTGATATTTTGAAATCATTAAACCACAGATTTGAAACTACTAATTACCTTGATAAACTTCCTCATTTTACAGATAGAGAAATTTCAATCAAATGAGGTGAATGGCTTTTCCAAGCTCATATATATGGCAGGGGTGTACTGGAGCCAGTTTGAACTAGCGTGGAAGAGCTGGTTGTTAAATGTTCAGCGTGAGCATTTAGTCCTCAGAAATCTGCAGATGCTACAAATCTGGGTCTGAGTTATTGTTTTGTTAATTTTCTAGACTTAAAGTAATGGGGAAAATATTAATAATGCAGACTAAATTTAAAAGTGTGTTGTGTGTACATGTTTTAGAGAGCTGAACTTGTTAAACATTTATTAGCACATTCATGCATATGATAAGCAGCACATTGTAGTAGGAAAAATGCTGGGTTTAAATTTTTGCTTCATCACTCCACGTTCTTGTGCAAGATATTTAACCTTACTGAGCCAGTTTCCTCATTTGTGAATGTGAAGGTTTTGATAGATATCCTTTAAATCTCTTTTCCAGCTCTAAATCTATGGTTCTATGATTGCTAGCATATTTGAAATTCGAACCCAGATTCTCTGATTTCAAATATTAACTACTTACCAACATTTACATTAGATCAAAAAACCCAATGATCAAGTATGCTTTAAGTACCAAGGACTGAAATTCTTGGCATGTACTTACAAAGGTGATGCATTTTGTGAGTGCAGTTTTGGGAAGGTTTAAAGCAACAATATAAAGCAATCTAAGGTTTCTAGTTAAAATTGTGGAGTTTTAGGACCTAGCTAAAAGCTCAGATTCCAAACAAACACCCCAGTAAAACTCTAAAATATACCTGAAGAAACATCAATAAAGAAAACCAAAAGGAAATTGTTATAAGCTCCTCCATCCAGTCTAGGATTTCATAAAACATCCAGCAACTTGTGGAGGTTCTGAGATGAGACCAGCTAGTGTAGATGGAATGCACTATATTGAAGCAGCTTGTGCCCAAGTCTGAACCAATTAATCAATCAATGCACATTAATTAGGGGCCTACTGTGTGAGAGGTGCTATACGAAATAACCATTGGGAAGTGGATACAAAAAGAGACAAAAGATAGTCCCTGTCTGCAAGGAGCTCACAACCTAACAGGGGAGGCCACATACAAACAAATATATCCAAAGACAGTTATATACCAGAAAAAGAGGAAATAACTAATGGTGGGAAGACCCTACAATTAAGAGGAAAGGCTTCCTATAAAAGATGAGATTTGAGTGGACTTAAAAGATGCCACGGAGGTCAGTAGGCAGAGTTGATGAGGGAGAGTATTCCAGCAATGGGAGACAGTCAAAGAAAATGCCAGGAGCAGAGGGATGGAGATGAGGCTATTTGTTGAACAACCAGGAGGCCAGTGTCACTGGATGAAAAGTACGCATTGGGGAGTAAGGTATAAGAAGACTGGAAAAGTAAGAGAAGTCTAGGTTATGAAAGGTTTTGAATGTCAAAATTTGATCCTTGAGGAAGTAGGGATCTACTGGAGTTTATTGAATAGGGGAATGATATGGTCAGACCTGAACTTTAGGAGAAGCATTTTGGTGGATGAATGGAAAATGGACTCTTATGGGGAAAGACTTGAAGCCAGTAATCCCACCAGGAAGCTAATTTAATAGTCTAGATGTGGGTCGATAAGGGCCTACACTAGAGTGGTTGCAATGTCAGAAGAGAGAAAGGGATATATAAAAGAAATTACAGAGGTGAAATCAACAGACATTGGCAATAGCTTGGATATGGGGAATGAGTTGAGAATAACTCCTAGGTTGTGAACCTGAGGACAGAGAAGATGATGTTTCCCTCTATAATTATAGGGAAGGTAAGAGGCAGGGAGGGTTTAGAGGGAAATAATGAATGCTGGTCAAACAAGATGGAAGGCATTCAAGCAGCACATGTCCAAACCATTGAAGAACAACTCAAAAAAAAAAAACAGAGCTCTGATATCATAGAGCTCAGGAAGTTTCACCCTTGCCACGAAATGAGTTAGGGCTAGATTGGTGCTTAGTTTTCACAGTGTTCGGGTCACATGCACAGAAGCAATGCATGAAAAAGTGCCATCCTTTGCCTCATGCAGCACTTAGGTAGTGTGAAACTAACCCAGAGCCCATAGCTGAAATGCAGTAAGAGACAGGGTCAGAAGAAGTCTTGGGCAGCTTAATGATCATTCAGCCCCTGCAACCCATTTTTAGCCCTAGCAGTAGAAAAGACATAGACCATTACTGGCCCATTAGAATGTGAGCTCTTTGAAGGAAAGGTTTTTGTCTTTCTTAGTACTATTAGTTTGAAGCACTATTTGTAGAACACCTAAGCACTTAATAAATGCTTCTTGACTTGCTGATTAGGAAGCAAAACTCTTGGAGGGTTAGAAGGCCTGCTACCTATGCAATCAACAAATCTGGTTAGGGCTTGTCGAAATCATAATAAGGGGTGGACTCAACCATGGCTTTTGGATTATGGAAGGAGGAAGGTCCTAGGCCAAAACCAAAGCTGAGTCACCAAAAGAGTGAGAAAAATTTAAGAATTCCTGTGGAGCCAGGAAGGCTGTATGAGCATTTACTGTGCACTCACTATGTGTCAGCACTGTGCTAAGTGCTGAGAATACAAATACAAGTGAAAAGAAAGTAATTTCCTGCCCTCAAGGAGGTTAAATTTTAACAAGGGAAATATGCTATTCAAAAAGGAGCAAGAGTTACAAGCAAATTCAAGAGGTGAATTGGGCATGGCTTGCCTGGATCCCTACCCATAATAAAGGCCCTGAGAGAAGCTCATCAAAGGAAAAAGGTCCAACTTTAGTCTGAGTATTAAGGACCAAGCAGAGCTTTTCCATGCCATCCATGAATATGGGAGAGAATAGATTTTTACCTAAGCATGAAGACATAATCCAGAAACAGACATTGGAGATATGAGAAACTAAGGAAAATTACAAAACATTTTAAATATTATGGATTTGAAGACTTAAGGGGTAAACCCAGAAGAAAAGAATAATTCCACAACACATAAAAATAAAGCCCAAGAGAAAATAATAACCTGTCCATATGAACTCCTAGAAGAGAGGTGTCATATATGCAATCCACGAGTTTTAGGCAGCCCACATCATTTCTGAATGTGCCCCAAATTGGAATAAAATGTAGTTCCTATCTGATTTTAATATATTGATATATTAATAAAAATAAATATATAAAATGTGTGGTTTTCTAAATCAATGTAAGCCTTGCAAGAATATTTATGTACAGTTTAGTGGCCTCTGTTTCCATTTGAGGTTGACATCATGGTCTTAGAGCACATGGAAGAAATGAAAGAAGAAATAGAAAATTCAATGTTAAATGAAACGAGACAAGAAAAAAATAATGGTAAGGAGAGTTAAAAGTTTAGAGCAGTAGGTGGTACACCAAAACCAAGAAATGGATTCCTCTTAAAATTAGGATGGGCCAAGTGGAAATCAGTTAGATAAAAAGAAATATTAAAATAAAAACATTGAAAAAGGAAATTAAGAGAAATGTAAGATAGATTGTAAGGTATGTGCTACCAAAAAACAACTGACCTAGAAAACAGGTCAAGGAGACATAACTTAAGAATCATTAGATGAACTGAAAATTATTATTTTTAAAATCAGGCATACTATATTTTTAAAAAATCAAAAATTTCCCAGATATATTAGAATTAAAGAGAATAGAAGTAGAAAGAATCTGTAATTATCTCCAGAAAGAAAAATGCTTAAAATGAAAACTCCCATGAGTATTGTTGCTCCAAATGGTTAGAATCAAAATTGAAAAAAAAAGAGGAGAATTAACAATTGGAGATGAAACAAAGGAAATATTTCAGTTGAAAAAATGATTATATAGGTGAAAAGGATGAATATTTATAAAAATATAATATACCTATTATTAATAGAACAAAAAATAAAATTTAAATGACACAATATTGGAGAAAGTGAATAAGTCATACATGAACTCCCCCAAAGAGAATAATAACATATGGCTATATTTTACAGGTGGATTTACAGGTGGTTTCTAGCAAATACTCAAAGAACAACTAATTTCGGTGTTTGAATTTGGAAAAAATGAGAAAAAATCTTACCAAACTATTTCTATGATGCAATTATGTTTTTATACTTATATTGTTGTTATTGTTGCTATTCAGCCTTTCAATTGTCTCCAGCCTTTGAAACCCGTGGACCATAATTGTCCACAGAGTTCTCTTGAGAAAAATACTGGAGTGGCTTGCCATTTCTTTCTCCAATGGAGTAAGCCAAACAAAGCTTAAGTGATTTGCCCAGCATCACAAAGCTAGTAAGTGTCTGAGGTTGGATTTGAACTCAGGTCTTCCTGACTGTAGGCGCAGCACTCTAACCACTGAGCCATGGAGCTGTCTACACACTTATATTAGTCAGACACAAATAAGAGAAAGACAAATATAGGCCAAGAGCCTAATGAATATCAACCTAAAATATTCATTTATATTAGGAAATGTACTTTAGCAACATTTGAAAAAAATATTATATACTATAAAAAAGATTGTATATATGCCAGGAAGGAAAATTTGCTGCCTATAAGGAAAATTATAAACATAATAGACCATATTAATAACAAAATAATAAAACCCTCACATAAAATTAAAAAAAATGACTAAATTCAAACCCTATATTTGTTAGAAATATCGAAATGTATGAGAATAAAAGAACCTTTATTTATTTTGTTAAGTAGTATCTATCCAAAACCAAGAGCCAGCAATAAGCGTAATACAGAAAAAGTAACATCTCTGAGAGAGAGAGAGAGAGAGAGAGAGAGAGAGAGAGAGAGAGAGAAATACTAAGATGTTTTTCAAGATTATGTGATGTTCTGTTTGGGGAAACCTAAAGAGTTAACTAAAATCAACTGAAAAAATAACTTCATCAGAACTCCAAAATACGTCAATTCAGTGACCCAAAACAATTCTGAAAGACTCACGATGAAAAATATTGCCACCTCCAGAGAGAGAATTGATGGACTCAGTGCAGATTAAAATATATATATGTACATATATATATGTATATATTCATTTTTAAAGGTTTTTCTTGTTTTTTTTTCAACATGGCTAACATAGCAATATGTTTTGCCTGATTTCACACATAAAATTGATATCATAATGCCTGTCTTCTCAATGGGTGGGAAAGAGACTAGGACAGAGAATTCAAAACTCAGATTTTTTTGAAAAGGATATCAAATATAAATTAATAATAAATAATTTTTAAAAAGAAAAAACCAAAATATGAAATAAATAAATCCATACAAATCATCAGACTATATATATATATATATATGTATTACTAACAAAACCTAGCAGGAAGATATCAAAAGCTAAATTTCATTAAAAATAACTACAGGTTATATAAAGTATTAGGAATCAGCTTACCAAGACAATATCTTAACTATACAAATACAATTCCAAAACAATTTTACAAAACTAAAGAATGGTCCAAATACTTTGTTAAATGGTGGTTGCATATAGTAAGGCCAAAATTTGTTTTAGACCAACAACTTGGAACGTATACAAAGAGCTGCTCAAAATGGATATGTGACTTACTTTTAAAAAATCCCATCACAAACAAATCAACACCATCAAGGAAGGAAATATCTTTTGCAGCTACACATAGGTGAAAAACTGATGACCGAGGAAGAGATCTAGAGGCTCATGGAAGTGAAAATAAACCTTTTTGATTAAGTAAATTTAAAAGTGTTCACAATAGCAATTGTCAGTGGTTAGCTCTTCAGTATTATTTAATGAATATCAATGCTACCTATCTATCTATCTATCTATCTATCTATCTATCTATCTATCTATCTATCTATCTATCTATCGATCTATCGATCTATCTATCGATCTATCTATCGATCTATCTATCTATATATCTGGAAGGGCCCTCAGAGGCCTTGGAGTCCAAAACCACAATTTTAGAGCTGAGCAAACTGAGAGGTTAGAGATTTTGAAGTAAGTTACTAGCTCACAAAGGTAGGAAGAATAGATATGTTCTTCAATTTTATACTTAAACTTGCTCTGTTTTCCTTCTTTCTCATATAGTTTCACTCTTATTTTCCTAGATCCATCTTTCCATATCTCTTTATCTCTGACTTTCTGTCTCCATTCATTGCACTGCTTTCTGGAAAGTCTACAAGAATTAACTAAAATTGTGTAAATCGGGTTAGAGGTCCTGATTATCGCAAAATGCCATGTTGGTCACTTAGCATGGGAGAGACAATGCCAATATGTTTCTATTTCCTTTTAGAAATAGCTCTCGTTTTCCATTCTACATTGAATGGCAGAATGAAAGTTTTAAGGTCATGGGTTTTTTATTTAATATTATTAGCCTAAATAAGAAAAACTTATCCTTGTTACCAGTTATGTAATTGTCTAATTTGTTTCTTGGGACAGCACAGGGATGAAAACTGTTTTATATTCTTTGTGTTATAGGTTACATGGCTAAACAATGCATCACCTAATTGTCAGCCTTCTGATAGTAAGCCACTTAGTCTGCTTAGATTGGTCCTTGGAAAGCAGATCCAAAGACATTTTAGCTTAAGAGGGCCAGAACTTATGTTCTGCCGGAGGTACCTTGAAGGATTGAATGCTTCAATGAGGGGTCAGACTAGGGCTTTGTGGAGGACATTGAAAATGAAATGGGCTGGTCCTAGAATTTAATAAATTGCTGAATTTTCTTGGGAAAATCTTGCAGCACTTTTGATGGCACTAGTTTTCTTTTTTTTAATTGTGTTTTTCCCCTGAAACAAAAACCCCATTAAAAAATTCCAATGATGAATATAAGTCCTATCGTTGATATAATCGTGACTGTGTGCTTCTGAGTTAGATAACTTCTCTAAGACTGTAAGTTTCTGAGAAGGTGCCAACTTGTATTAGTAGGAGTTTCCTCTTCTGAGAATTTCCTATAATAATGAAAATAATGGTCCAGTCCCTAACCTATACCCCATTTAATACCAAACTTCTTATAGTGATTCTGTATGTCTATGGATTATGGATTTCATCAATCTATAATGAATCACAATTGTAGTTCACCCGAAGGACAATAGTAAGACATATAGTGGGCACAAATAAGTTATAGCATATGGCCAATAGTGAAATTTGCACAGGTCAAATAAAAGATATCATCAAAGGTGTACACTCAGAAAATAAGATGGATTGATCAGGTAGAAGAACAAGGAAGAATTGATGTCCAGTCTATGTACTGCTCTGGTATCCTAGTAATAATAATAATAATAATAATGATGATGATGATGATAACAATAATTATTATTATTACAGCAACAATGACCATTAGAATTTATGTACTGCTTTAAGCTTAGCAAGGCATTTTATAGATATCATTTCACTTGACTCTCATGATAACTCTCTATTATTTCCCATTTGCAGGCGAGGAAACAAACATACAGAGATTAAGTGACTTGCCAGATTACATATCTAGTAAGTGTCTAAGGAAGGATTTGGCCTCAGGTTTTTCTGACTCCAGTTTCAATGCTGTATATGCTATGCCACCTAAAGAAAAAAAAGACCTTTAGCACATTCAGGCCTTCCATTTAGCCTTTACCAGAGGAAATAGATGAATGTCTTATCAGATGAATAAATGTGATTCTGTTGTGTTCTATTTCATTGTAGAGAGTAGAAATATGGATGAGACTTGAGATCTGTTGAAGCGTTGATGCATTTGTAATCTCTGGAGATTGGGTCACCTTATTTTATTTTTCTGGGGGGTGGGGTGGAGTTGTACAAATGTTTTTCTGTATTAACATTTACCATGGCCTTATGTCTGATACAATCTCATACAGTTGCTCCTAAAGGCTATATTTTATGTCACCCCATAGATTTAGCACCAGATGCATGGAATAAGCGCAGAAGTTTTATTTATAATAGAATAAGAATGTGCACATTGTGCTTTATTTCAGCAGGTGTGAGGGGCTGTCTGTAATAATTTGGTGCATTGTGGAATATTCACATACTCAGTGCAATTGAAGAATGCAATTTATGTTATTCAATTCAAGATAAAGTATAATCAACATGTGTCATTGAGGTAATTTTCACAAAATGATCTCTTGCTAAATATCCTAAAGGCCGAAAATATTAAATCTGCAATCCTAATTATCCTGTCCATCCTCACTGTAGAGCTCAGAGAAGATGGTTAACTATGTTTATATTGCTATATTGGATATCACAAACAATCTTCTTTTTCAAGGAATGAATCATTTTTCATCATTTTCCAGGAATGAATCATCTTGCAAATCCTATGTATTTGTTCATCAGGAGATATTTTTAATGGGCATATGGGTGCAGTCAATTGCCTCTGTAACATTTGAAAATCTAGCAATCCAAACAAATCATTTTCATATGTTGCAGGTGCTGCCTATTAGAAGGAAAGATGTACTTCGATGTTCTTTTAATTAAAGTTTCAATTACTTTACTTAGTATTCTGCAAAGGGCTGAATTAGAATTTTCTCCAGTTATCAGACTGTCAGGCTTAGTAAGGACCAATAACCAGGAAGTTCAAAACCATCAATATTTTTTAAAAAATCATTTGTTTATTTTGGCAAACCTGTATGATAGCTCCCTGTCCTGGTATGTACTATAAATCAAAATTTACATTTACACTTTCCTCCATCCCAGGACATCTATGAGTCAGAGATTTGTCCTTTTCAATCCTTTATGCTGCTGTCATGTAGATTAAGCAACTATTCCATTTTATGATCTACAACTCCAAGTAACCTTTTTGAATGATTTTCCCTTCTCCCCTATACTGGATTGATTGGATGCTTTGACATCTTGTAGGTAGATCTTAAATGATTTTTTGTCTTCCGAATTCTTAATCTCTTTTCCTTTCCATGGTGAATTGGGCTTATTCTGATTAAAATAAAATGATTCTCATAACAATAAGCTGTAATTGGATGAACACAACATATACTTCATTCCTTATCATCTGTGTGGCATATCCATTTTCTATATTTTCATGCCTTGCCTAATAATAGTCGTATGTTATATGTCTTTTTTTCTTTTTCTTTTAATCCTGTTCTGGGATTTGGAAATACTGTTGTTCATTTCAGTTGTGTCTAACACTATGTGACTCCATTTGGGGTTTTCTTGGCAAAGATATTGGAGTGGTTTGCCATTTCCTTTTTCAGCTCCTTTTATAGATGAGGAAACTGAGGCAAACAGGGTTAAATGACTTGTTCACTAGTAAATATTTGAGGCCAGATTTGAACTCAGGTCTCCCTGACACCAGGTGTGGTGTTCTATCTACTGTTCCACCTTTTAATCACTATACCACTAGATTTGGAGATATGCAAGAAAAAATGAAACAGTCCTTTCCCTCAAAGAGATTAGATTTTACCAGGAGCGATAAATCACGCATATTTGTCTACAACACATATTAAAAGTAAATGCCTGCAGTTTTGGAGAATATGACACTAATACCTGTGTTGTTGGAGGAAGTTGGGAAAAGACACATGTGGGAAGTATCATCTGAGCCATGCTTTGAAAAAAAGATCTAGATTCCAAAGTACAGAGATTAGAAATGTTCCAGGTATAAGGGGCAGAGTGCAAAGGTAAGGAGACATAACAAAGAGGTGATAAAGGCAATCCAAAGTTAATGAGGTTATAGAATCACAGGTTTAAGAGCTAGATGAAACTTTAAAGGTTAGTCTCCAAGGCTTTTTACTTCACAGATGGAGAGGTGGGGCAAGCTATGAAGAATCATGATAGTATGCAACAGAGATCTCATTGCCATGAGAAGAATTGTTTGCTATGCATTTTGCTGGATCTGCTGCATTTAGACACTCCTTCCCACTTCCAGGGATATCCTTTAGTTCTAGGGAGACTCTATGTGAAAGTGACTAGTGGGTACACTCACTTAGAAAGACTGAATTTGGGCAGGTAAAAATGATCCATGGTGACATATATGCCACAGTTGATAATTTGTTTAGGTTATCAAAACACAGCAAAAACCTCTTTTCATCAGCTTCATATTAGACTGCATCTCTGAACAGAAAAATATGCATGGGAAATATATATATATATATTCTTAATTACAAAGGATAATAAATCAAAGTGTAGATGACTGAGCAAACCTATCACCACTACAGGGGAAAAAAGAAAAAGCAACAACAGCAAAACACATATGACTAATAGTGCATAATAGAACTAATGGCACAAAAATAACAATACAGGGAAACAATTTTATACACAAAGTAAATTGTATAATTGAGATGCTCATTCAACCCAAACAGATACAATACTGTCAATGAAAATATCCACACATGAACAGCAGAAATTCTTTTTTTATTATTCTGTATAACTGTCTCAATTCTCTATTCATTTTTTCCAGTGTAGACACAGTTGTTACTAAAATATATCCAATTTCAGACCATTTATAGATTTCATGCTACAGTAGATTGCATAATACTATAAATTTCAAATTGTTTTGTGGAGTTAGAGAGCTCAGTCTTGGTCCTGTTCTGACATTGGTTTTTGTTTGAAGAATCCAACCAGAGTAATTCTCCAATCGTTTCCCATTTTCAATTTCACTGGCACTAATTGATTCATTTGCAGTATAATGAAACTTTGTTACATTATTGTGTGTGTGTTCTCTTAGTAGACTAAATTTTTCCAGATTAAATAGAGACAGTGTAAAGGGCTTCTCAAGAGATCTGACTTTTAGCTGTGTGACCTAGGGAATTTCATAAACCCTTCTGGGCTTTAGGCTTTTATCTCTAAAATGAAATACTTAAGAAAGGTGACATCTAGGGTACATTGAACAAGAAAAAAAAATCTCTTTTTAGTTGTAAAACTCTACCTGGAAACACTGAAATTTGATCTGAAAGATTCTACTGTTCTTTCTACTTTAAAAAGATGTATCATTTACCAAACCCCCAGGATTAACTGCAGTTTCTACAATGTCTACATATTTTTTTTAATGGGGAGTGAAGTGTGGAAAACGTGCAAGTTGTTTTTGCAGACTGTTGCAGCCATTTTATGTATTTCAAATATTTCTGAACATTAACAGTTAATTATATGTGGAGAAAAATGATTGTAGAGGGCAATGAATCAGTCCAGGCTTCCCCCCTCCCCTTTCCCCTCTAACTTGATGCATTCTACAGTAGTCCTGCATCTTTTAATTATAATTACAATAATTATTTTTGGAGTAATTACCCTGAAGCTTGTACAGTCTTCAGTAACAGAAAGATTTTAGCCGTCAGTATTTATATTAAGAAAGAAAAAGAGAGCCCTTTTTTATTAAAGGATGTCTAGCATTACTTGAAAGTACAGTGGAGAGTGAAAGGGATTCTGGGCTGTCTTCCTGACCCATTACACCAAACACTGCACTGAGAGTCCATTATGATGATCATTTAACACCTGTATCACTGATTTCAGATAGTGCAACCTGTAATCAGAGTGTGAAGCAATCACCATAGCAGTTATAATTTAGATTATGACTTAATATGTAATAGCACTGGTTGTGAATGGGGTGAGATCACAGTATTTGGAATATCTCACTAAGCAGTGATTGCAGTAAGTGGGCCCAATTGCATTAAATGCCAAAAACTGTACCCTTCCTAAGCCTTAGTGATAGTTGAGATTGACAGAGCTGGCTTTTATGCATGAGATGTTCCACTTGGAATCTCTCATGAAGCATTCATGAGAGAGTCAGATTCCATCCAGATGCTCTTTCAATATCCAACTATATCTTCTCACTTAATTGACAATAGTGACTTTTACTTAAACTCATACATGAACAACAGTCTCCTGTGTAATATACCTGACACATGGTCATCCAGCCTTTGTTAGAAGAGGTGTAGTTCAGGGGAATCCATTTCTTAACAAGACAGCCTAGTCTAAGGCTTCTTAAACTTTTTCTACTGGCTCCTGACCCCTTCAGCACTTGTGTTATTCAAGATAGATCATGACCCACAGTTTAAGAAATCATTAGGAAATTTCATTTTATATTTTATCAAGCCAACTTTTACCTATTTGTATCTTGCATTTTAAGCATTCAAACAAACATTTGCTGAGGGCACTGTGCTAGATGTTAAGAAGGTGAGCACAAAATGAAAAAAAAAAAGTCTTTGCTCTTAGGAGGCCTCCATTCTACTAAGGAAATTCAACATGTTTATGAGTTTCTGCTGTTCATTTGTGCTGTGATGGATTTCTTTCCATAATATTGATGACTAGATGTTTTTCATGTCCTCTTTTTCAAGGGTTTTCTCCTGCCTCTGATATCTTTACTTTTCAAGCATATATAGCAAAGTTTTGCTTAATACTGACAAGTTTATTTTGTTCTCTATATTGCATTGACTTCCAACACTTGGACGTTTTGACTTTGTCTTCAATTAAGGTAATCTAGAATTTCTGATACGCTTTGTTTTCCAGATTTCCTTCCACCTTTTTTTTATTGTTATTTCCTTTAATTGGAAAATACAGTGTTCAGATATTCTACTGCATATACCAGCTAGATGTTGATATTATCTCCCAATACTTTTCTGCAAATGTCTAGTAGCTCTCTCAAATTAGTTCTTCCCTGTCAGTGTTTTACATATATTCTGAGGGTTATTCGTTAATAGTTCTCTTTTATGGTTGTTACAGTGGAAGCTCCATCACATCAAAATCTATATGAAGATCTTGAAATACTTTTTTCCCACATGTGTCAAATATTGTAAGACATTTCATTACAGTTATAGGGCTACCTCCTGTTTCAAATGATAAAGTTTTGATAAAATTGGTCTCCTAAACAGTCATGCTGTCAAACACAAAAAAGAATTTAGAATTCTAGTCTAAATATCTCCTCCTTTTGAAAATTATTTCAGGATTCCATTCTGTTTGGCTAAGTGTTTTGTAATTAGGCATATGTTTTGGAGTTTAAACTGAAGGAAGATTTTCAGTGTCTTGAAGTTTTTCACCTTTTCTCTGCCAGTTTTACTTCCCTGTTAATATATTATCTTATTTTGTCTAATCAAAGCTTAACAATGTATTGATTTTCATACTGACCCTGTTTTTGTCTTTAAAATAGTGTTGTCTTAATTGGATCTGAAATTACTGATAAAAACCAACACAATATGAACCCCTTGTCTGTAGCTTGTGAGATGTGTTCCCAGTTTTGTTATTAAGTCATTCTTCCATATAATGAATGATGATGATCATGAAAAACGTTTTTGATGGAGTTCAGATAGAAACACTCCTGGGACAAGTCACTATTCTATAATTCTTCTAAATTCAAACTACTGCACAAGTGGATAAATAACATTTCTTTTTAGTTAAAAAAAAGTATTACAATGCAAATTCATCTTTTGATTTAGTGAAAGATTCCTTAGTAAAACTCAAGTAGCAGGCAGAATAAGGGGATGATATTTAATCTCACCCTGTTCCTACATTATTTTTAATTTCTTTTTCTATGGTTCTATGTTTTTTAAACTTTTTATTACATGCAACTTGAACATTATGAGTATTTTATTCCAAAATCTATTAAGTTTTTTTTTAAGTTAGTGTTGTGCCTGGGTGATTGTAGGTAACAGTTTTAATTCTAATAATACTGGTCCCAAGAAATTTTTTTTAATATTCAAGGATAATTTGGGGGTAGTTGTAGTATAATGATTCGTCATCTATTAGTTGACAAAGTATGGTAAGCTTCTGATGTATAATTCTGATGACATAATCATGTTTTTCTAATCTCTTTCCCACAGTTTTAATTTTTTTCTTCTACTTTTTTTTACTAATATGCTAGTCTATATTTTGAAAGCTGTTTCATTCTATATAACCAAGTGAGTAGGAATATTTGATATAGGTACATCGATTAAATTTTTTCTTAATTTTGTTTGTATCAGTGCTAGTTACAAACAGTTGTGGGTATTAGTTTTGGTTGTACTAATGTTTTGGTTCTGGAACAGGTTATTTGTTGAATTCTCAGGAATGGCACTTGTAATGTTAGTTTATAAAGGATAATGATCTTCTGATGTATAATTCTCTGTTGTGGCTTTGGAGGTATCTGGTTGATTTTTAAATGTGTGAAATGTGCAACAATATTTTGCACATTTTTACCATCACATTATACAATGTTCATTGGTCAATAATTCTCAACTTCTTAAGGATAACTTTTTATAATTTCTAATGGCAGTGAGCTGATCCTGAATCATTGTCATATAAAATATTTCTGTCAACAAGTCTGCATAACTCAGATATTTTTGACACTTCTTTACCAGCGTATTGCTGGTTGAGTTCATGTAGATGTCATCCATGGAATGCTTTTTGATTCTACTTTTGTATTTTAGTCATTTGGTTGTTTTTTTTTTTTCCTACAGAAAAAATAACTTTGATTCTATTCAACAAATCCATTGTCTAAAACTTGTTGTCAGCCTTTACTATTTCTTTGTGACATGAGATTTCTTTATTCCAAAAGTATTTCTGTAAATGTTGAACCTATTTTGTGCTTTGAAAATATCTATCATTCATCTTCTTTTTCTTGTGACAAAGTATTCATCTTTCTATAGCTTTTTTAGGATGATAAGCTCTTGGCTCTGTTAATATTATATGAATTTTGTTTAGACATCTTTTTGATCTATGGTTATTCATGCTTACTGTTTTTAAAAAAGTATATACTAGAACTGATGCAGAACAGGAGTTAAATGAACTGAATGTGTTCTTCTCACTAAATTTTGTAATCAGAAACTCAGTCTTTTAAATGCACAACATTATTTTTTTCCATGACACCCTTATACTCACTATGCCTTGACTAGAGAATATAAAGGAATATGTAAGAATCTTCATCATCCTTTGATTTAAATTAAACTCCAGATTCAAGCTTGAAGCTTTTAGTCTCTGTTATTCCTTGGTGGAGATTAAGGATCTTACTTACATTTATTGAGTCCAAATAACATTTTGATACCATTGGAGAAAGATGAAGTAACTATTTAGTATGCTCTTCAGTGGACTAAAGTGATTAATATGATGCTTTGGTATCATTCCCTCTTTGACTTGAATACTCTTTCTAATCATGAGGATGGCTAATGAATTGAAGGCTAGATAGAACCATAATATGCTTAAGTTGGAAGATGCCATGTTTTATATCAGTTGTTCTTGACATAATTATATTGTTGGAATATTTTAAATTAAGTACAGTTTTCCATGTGGACATCAACTATGTAAGGCTTCTTGCTATGCCTGGATTTATTTTATATACTTGCAGTATAGCACCAAACTATGAGGACAGATGAATTATACAAAATTAAAACTATATAAATGTTACAGTATTTTCAGGCATCTTGTTTAATAATCATCTAGTTAATGTTTTCCTTATACCCCTGGGACTTTTTGGCACACCTTTATATTTCATTTTTTTAAAATATTTAAATATTTTTTTATCAATTCAAGCTGTGAATGCTTTGTATAAGGTGCATAAACATATAATTTGTCTCTGCTTGGAGGCATCAATGTGTTCTCATATTTTGGTAATATATAATTATATAATACTTTTTTTATGAAAGAAAGGCTAATCATGGTATCAGAGAGGGAATCAGTAATGTGTTTGCTAGAAATTAATGTCTCACTTTGAATTTGATCCAATAATTATGAATTTTATCCAGACCCATTGCTTTCCAACTTTGCACAGAAGACATTTTGGTCACCTCCCTTGATGTAAGCACTCTGTTCTGTAGGCAAATTTTCTATATCACATTTGGTTCAACTTGCATTTTCTTTGTGTTGAATTTTTTTCAGTCTAATAGATAATGGAATATCCACATTCTCCTTCTTTGGGGGATTTCTCTTTTCTTTAATTAATTTGTTTTCACCCTCTAATTGTATATTTTTTAGTTTAAATTTTCTTGTTTATTTTTTTTTTCTTTATGCTGCTTTGATTCTTTTCATTGCTTTAAACTTTTGGCTTTTAATTTCAATTTTTGATTAAGGGAATAAAAAGTCTGATATACTTTTGTTTTCCAGATTCTTATTTCAAATAATTTGGCTGTAATAATCTTTGGAATTTTAATTTTGGGGTCTCTTTCAGGAGGGGATCAGTGAATTTTTTCAATTTCTATTTTACCCTCTAGTTCTAAATAACCAAGCAGTTTTCCTTGATAATTCCTTGAAAGATGATGAGTAGGATCTTTTTTTGATCATGACTTTCAGGTAGTTCTCTATTTTCTAATGATGTCTCCTGGATCTAATTTCCAGGTCAGTTTTTTTTTCCAATGAGATATTTCACATTGTCTTCTAGTTTTTTCATCTTTTTTTTGTTTTATTGTTTCTTGATTTCTCATAAAGTCATTAACTTCCATTTGTTCCATTCTAATTTTTAAGAATTATTTGCTTTAGTGAGGTTTTGAACCTCTTTTTGCATTTTGCCTATTCTACTTTTTAAGAATTTTTTTCTTCAGTAAATTTTTGTGCCTCTCTTTCTGTTTGGCCAATTCTGCTTTTTAAGGTATTCTCCTCATTGTCTTTTTGGACCTCTTTTTCCATTTGGCTTAATTTTTTTAAGGTGTTATTTTCTTCAGTAATTTTTTGTGTCTCCTTTACCAAGCTGTTGATTCATTTTTCATGATTTTCTTGCATCACTCTCATTTCTCTTCCAATTTTTCCTCTATCTCTCATGTGGTTTTTAAAATCCTTTTTGAGCTCTTCAGTGGCCTGAGACCAATTAATTTTTTTTTTTTGGAGGCTTTAGATGTAGGAGCTTTGACTTTGTTATCTTCTTCTGAGTGTGTGTTTTGATCTTTCTTGTCACCCTTATACCTTTCTGTGGTCAGAATTTTTTTTTGTTGTTTGCTCACATTCCCAGCCATTCTTTGTTAAAGTGGTGCACTATTTCCAGGGTGGAGGGCACAGTGTCCCAATCTTCATGGGTTTTGTGTAGCTATTTTCTTTCTATTTAATTATTAATTTATTTTGATTTATCAACAATCATTTTGATAAGCTTTTGAGTTTTAAATTTTCCCCCCTCCCTTCCCACCTCTGTCCCCAAGATGGCATGCAATCCGATATAACCTATAAATATCCATTCCTATTAAATAAATTTTCACATTGGCAATGTTGTAAGAAAGAATTAGAACCAATAGAAGGAACCACAAGAAAGAGAAACAAAACAAAATAGAAGAAAAAAATAGCAAATAGGATGCTTCGATCTGCATTCAAATTCCATAGTTCTTTCTTTGGATGTGGATAGGATTTTCCATCATGAGACCTTTGGAGATGTCTTAGATCCTGGCATTGCTGAGAAGGCTAAGTCTATCAACATTAGTCATCGCACAGTGTGACTGTTGCTGTGTACAACATTCTCCTAGTTCTGCTCACTTCATTCAGCATCAGTCCATACAAGTTTTTCCAGGTTTTTCTGAAGTCTACCTATTCATCATTTCTTATAGCACAATAGTATTCCATTACATTCATATACCACAACTTGTTCAGTCATTCCTCAATTGATGGGCAGCCCCTCAATTTCCAATTCTTTGTCACCACAAAAACAGCTGCTATAAATATTTTTGTACATGTGGGTCCTTTTCCCATTTGTATGATCTCTTTGGGATATAGCCCTAGAAGTGCTATTGCTTTGTCAAAGGGTATGCACATTTTTATATCTCTTTGGGCATAGTTTCAAATTGTTTTCCAAAATGGTTGGATCAGTTCACAACTCCACCAACAACGCATTAGTGTTCCAATGTTCCTACACCTGTTTTGTCATGTTTGCCAATCTGATAGATGTGATGTGGTACCACAAAATTGTTTTGATTTTCATTTCTCTAATCAAAAGTGTGCAGCTATTTTCAGAGATACATCTAGGGACCTGTCATTTTTCAGTTCTTTCAACATGGCATGATATGAGGTGTTTACTACTTTCCCGGCCTGTGCTTCAGACTGTGAGTCTGTGAGTGTCCATAAGCACTCTTTTCTGTCCTGGAACCATAAGGAGGGTCCCTGCTCCATTGCAGCTACAAGCTGAGGTGTGCTAGTGCTCCTCCTTGCCCTGGGAATGCCACCCAGGTCTGTGACCTGGATATCAGTATGGGTAAAGCAACTTCATTGTTAGCAAAGAGACCCCTATAATCTCCTTCTGACCAGTTGTTTGCCCCCTTTACCACCTTTGGGTTGAAACTTCTGGAAGAGCCTACTTCTGCTGCTGATTCAGTGGCCTCTGAGTCCTGCTTCTGGTTTCCTGGGGTTGGGGCTGTGCTGGCTGTGGCCTGCATTGGACTGTATTCACTCTTTCCCAGGTGTGATAGACCTTTCCTGCTGACCTTCTAAGTTGTCTTGGGCTTGAAAATTGTTTACTCTGTCTTTTTGTGGATTCTCATGCTTCAAGAACTTTTTTAGAGTCATTATTTAAAGGTATTTGGAGTGGTTGGGGGAGAGCTCAGGTGAATCTCTGCCTTTACTTTTCCATCTTGGCTTCACCTCAAAAAAATCCACTTTTTATAATTGAATAAAAGTATTAGGACATAAGTTCATCCTCTTTAGGCCACTGAAAGCATCTTTTCTGTAACTCTAATAGTTAGAACCTCATTTTATACCTATGTTTTAACCTCCTTTACTATGTCTCTATATGCTGAAATTTTTTGTTTGAGGTAGCTTTTAGTTCACAAACATTTAGTATTTCAAATTCTATTAAAAGCATAGTTCTTCAGTTTGTTATATGGATTGCTGTTTTTCTGTATGATTTGGGGTCACATTTTAGTCTCTTAAAATGGTCTGGTGTGAATTGATTAAGTTTTCTGGGACATTTTCTTGTCATCAGATAATTTCTTTCTCAGTATTCAGTAGGTGGTAAAATTTTTTAACTTTAGTATTGTGTTATACAGTTTCTACCACTTCCTTGTATAATATACATTGATCAATACTGTTTAACCTACATTAATGTATTAAATACATTATCTCATATGTGTTTTTAACTAGTTCAGAATGCATCAGGGTAACTTTTCTGAGGTTTCTATTGGCAATGAACTGATACTGAATTGCTATTATAAATCCCTACATTTCCATAAACAATTCAGCATGATTCAGGCATTTGTTTAGTGTTTCTATGCTGATTTCGTCACAGTTGATTTCATAAAATTGTCACCCATGAAAGGCCTTTTGATTCCATACTTGTATTTCAGTTTTTTGGTACCTCAACCAGCAGGAAACCTGCTGGCTATCTTCAATAAATTAAATAATTTGGACACCTTATCAATGTTTCTTGTTGTTTTTTAAAGTAAAGTAATGTTTTTTAAAGTAATGTTTTTTAAAGTAAAGTAAAGTAAAGTAAAGCAATGTTTTTTAAAGTAATGTTTTTTAAAGTAGTTGTTCAAAATTATTTACATAGGTTTTTGACTTATTTATCTCATGTTCTAAGTATGTTTATCAGTTCTCTTCCTCTTTTTTTTAGAAAGAAAGTTATAATCCTTCTATATCTCCATTGATATCATGAGTTCTGTTTTGATAATATTGTGCAGGCTTTTGTTAAGATGCTTTCCAAATTGAGTCTGTTGCATCTTATTCTTTTTAATTAAATGCTGCCTATGCCATCTAGATAGCTAGGTGGCACAGTCAATAGAGCTCTGGGCCTGGAGTCAGCAATACCTGAGTTCAAATCCAAGCTCTGGCATTTACCCACTGTGTGACCCGAGGCAAGTGATTTAGCCTTTGGTTTCCTCAACTGTAAAAAGACGATAATAATAGCACCTACCTCCTATGGTGGTTGTGAGGATAGAATGAGATAATATTTG
Source organism: Vombatus ursinus (assembly GCF_900497805.2). Classification (NCBI taxonomy): domain Eukaryota; kingdom Metazoa; phylum Chordata; class Mammalia; order Diprotodontia; family Vombatidae; genus Vombatus; species Vombatus ursinus. The sequence continues at coordinate 2,809,879 of NW_020954867.1, forward strand.
TAAAGTATGTAGCATAATGTCTAGCACATAGTAACTGCTTCCTTCCATCCTTCCTTTCTTCCTTCCATCCTTCTTAACTTCCTAACTCTCCCTCTCTTGCTCCCTCCTTTCCTTCCTTCTTACCAAAGGGTAATTGAAAGATATGTTTTGAACCTAAGTGGCCTATGATCCTTACCAATGGAAAAAATGCACAAAACATAACACCAAAATTATCATCAGGGAGATCTGTGATCTCAAAAGGGTGGCCATGTGACAAGAGCAAGGAATAACTGAGGGACTGCACATGTGATCAATTTTTTGATATACATAAAATGTCAAGAAAATGATATAAAGACCCCAGCACTTTGGGCAGAGCCACTGTGAATGATTTATGGGAGGACATGGGCAAGAGTCTCATAGAATGAACAGATATGGATGGGTTGTTATATGCATTATTGGAGGGAGTACCACTGATGAAATACTTGATTTAAATTGAGACAGCTACCTTTATTTCCTCTCTGGTCATTTCTCTCTCCCCCATGATTTATGTGTAGATCTTTTGGGGAGTTCTATCAAGGGTATTAGTTTATGGTCAATGTACCACAAATCTATAGTCACTAAAATAATAACAGGCAGTTACATGTGTAGGGTCACCCTTTGGACAAGTAGGGTATCCTATAGCTTAGGGGTGATATCCCATTTCCCACAAAGCATTAGAATCCTCTTTCTCTCCCTAGAAATATACAGAAGAAGAATGAATTGCATTTATTCAATACCTTTCAGTTGAGTGCATCCCACTGTGATTTACAATGAGACAATACCACAGCTCAGCTATGTGAGATATGTCAAAACAAGGGAAATAGGACTTAAGCATAGATTTAAATCTATGATAGAGCTATTACTTGGATCCAAAATAATAAGGACTTCTAAATCTTGGCAACTTAACAAATAAAAGCCCCAAAACAAAAAGACAAGGGAAGAAAAGCCATTGCCATCCTTAATAAAAAAAAATAGTAGCTATATAGAGCATTATTCCATTTCTGGGGGGCTGAGGGTAGAGGAGAGAAAAAACACCAACAAAACTTCTACAAAATGACCCATTTCATTTACTTTTTTCCCCTTTTTTTCAGCTTTATCAAAAGAATGATGATCATAGTCATTTCCTTTTCGTAAGTGGCCTTTTTTTTTCTCACAAAGGCTATACACTAGTGATCAAATAGTTTGGGGAAGAATTAGTTCTCTGTGAGTGCCCCAATTCAAAACTAAATTAGCAAAATCATTAAATTGGCTCTGAAAATTAATGTAAATTTGCTATGATACCAAATTTCATGATTGATCTCAATCCTTATTTTTGAGAGCAACCAGGTAAGGCACTGAGAAAATAACATGCTTTAGACAGTCATGCAGGAGCAGTTTTTGATAAGTACTGCTATGAAAAGCAAAATGTAGAGAAAGCTTGTATTTGTGTGAAATGGGTTTCTCACAGTACAGATGACATGGTGTGCTTTCTTTTTCAATTCCTTGAAAGGCTATGGCTACTCTAGCCTTGTCCTCATCTCATCATGTAGCTGACTATGCTTCCACCTCCTGACCTCACTCCAAGTTCTTTGGTGTTAGGACTCAAATCAACACTTTCAATAATGCTTCAGGGAAAAAAAAAGTGAACCAAGTTCCTCCCTGTTATCCTGAAGTAACTCCTAATGTATAGGCAGAAGACTGAAGGATATGACAGCTGCCATAATCAATCAATCAATAAGAATTTATTAACCCCCCCATGTGCCAGGCAATATAATATATGCGAGGGACACAAAAGGAAAAGCAAAACAAACTCTGTACTTAAGAAATTTACATTCTAGTCGAGAAGACAAATTGTACATGTGATAGGTATATAAAAAGCATACAAAACAGAAACAAGAAGAAACCAGAAAACGCCTCATATAGTAGGTGGTGCATTTGCTGAAATGAAACCAGAGATTGGATTTTAAGAGGCAGAGGTGGAGAGAGAGTCCATTACAGGAATGGGAGATAGCCAGTACAAGGGCCCAGGGAAGGGAGATGGAGTGCCATGTAAGAAAATAACAAGAAGGGATTCTGGGTTTTGTGAGCAACAGAAAGGCATAGTAGACATTTTTTTTTTCTAATCCCCATGACCTCTTAGACCTCTCCAAGACAGGAAATGTGCACCAAAGAGAAGGCAAATTCAACTTTTCCCATGGTATAGGATATAAAGAATAGAAATGAAGATTTAAAAAAAAATAACAGAAATGTAGCAAATGAGACCCATTGACCCTGAGCTCCCATAGCACCCCACCTCACCCTCCCATGTTGCACTAACAGCCTCAAAGATATGACACAGGCTTACATCAAAACCCTACGCACTCCATTGTCTCCTCCCTCTTTTCAGTGCTGTAGACTCCAGACTGTGAGAGTTTCTTTGAACTTCGGCAACCGACTTGGCCACAGCCTTTCAGGAGCAAAACCCTGCTGGGGGCTGCAACCTGGAAGCACCAACCCTGCAAAGTAAGCAAGCTCTGACCTGCCAGCAGCTCTGAACTGCCAGTGCCAGAGAAAGCAGGTTCTATTACTGCCAAGGAAAGCAGGCTGTGAACTACCAATGCCAGCATTCTCTGAACTGCCAGTGCCAGGCTAGAGAACTAAAGAATAGAGGGAGTGGCATAGGGCACCAGGACAGGACACAATGTATGTGGGGAGCTGTGCAGCACTCCACCAATCCTAAGGGAAGTGCACAGCATCCAGCTGGGGTGAGTTCTGACCACCCATAGAGCAGTTGGGGCTGAGACCTAGGCTGGTCAACTATGAATGACCCAATGTGGGAGGAGGCTGATGCACTTTGAGATCCAGCACCCAAGTAAACCACAATAAGAAGGGAGAAAAAGACATTTGAATAATGCAAAACTATTCCTCACCTAATAGAAGAAAGAGGAGGTAATGAAATAAAGAACACTGGAGTTCAGAATACAGTCCAGAATGACTTATCCTACAAAGCTGAGCCAATCATTTAGGACAGGAGATGCACATTCAAGAATAAAGAAGAGTTTGAAACATTTTTGGAAAGAAAATCATAATTGAAGAGATTATTTTTGTCTTGAACACACAAAACAACAGAAATGAAAGAGAAGTGAATAAATGTAGACAACAACATTAACAGTGACAACAGAAAGACTAGTAGGGGATTTTTTTTTTTCTAAAAGTACACGAGGAGACTGGGGTGATTACAGAAATCTGGTAGATGTATGATGAAGAAGCAGCCTGGGAATTATGGACAAAACCTGGTGACACCCTGTCTACAGGTGAATGCTTCTTTTGTGGGACTACATTACAACATGAAAGGGTGCATGAAAGGGGAGGAGGAGAGGGGAACAGAGAAATAGAGAAGAGTGAGTGATGTACAAGGTTCATATCCCCTGTGGCCTCAGAAAGAGAAGAGTCTACAGGAGGAGGGGTGAAAGATTCAAAAGAAGAGAAAAAAGGGGGCATACCTTGGAGGTTGGAGAGGGTTCCTCTGATGAAGGTTCCTATGGGTAAAAGTAGTTGAGGACCTCACACTGGATGAAGCCTAGGGGATTTGCTGTATGAAAAATGTACTTGGCCTGGGAGGGAGGGAGCTGGAAGCCCTAAGGTCAATTGGCACCTGGAGAATTAGGATAGCATGGACACCAGGAAAAGATTTCCAGGTTAACAAGAGGAGGTATAAATCAAAGAGGATACCTACTCCCTCCCCCCCCCCATTGATCTATGCCCTTTCTGACACCTGCAATACTTGGCATTTTTCTGCAAGGGAAATCTATGTTAAACCCTATGAGGCAGTGGCAGAAAGTGCCTAGAGGGCAGAGCCTAGAAAGATGCCTTGGAAGCTTTGATTGTATGAAGAATACAGAGAAAAAAGAGAGATCAGGTGATTACAGGGGTCATGAATCAGAGAATGTGGGTCAGAGTAAGTGGAAAGAGAAGATGAATAATGAATACTTTTTCAAAAGGGTCACAAAAAATGAAACAAAAGAAATTAAAAGGACTAGCTGAATGGGAGGAGATGAAGAAGGAATATACCTGACTTACTGAAAGAAAAAAAAAGAGGAGGAAAGAAATATGAACAGATCCAAGCAAGAAAAAGGAAAAAACCTTAAATATAAAGGGGCAACAAACAAGAAGAGGCAATCAAGGGTGAGGGGAAGGGAGTGAGTGAAAACACAGCCACTTTATGATTTTTATTTTAGCTGGTAGGGAAAGCCCTTTGTTTTTGTTTTTTTTTTAATTTATTTATTTTTAGTTTTCAGCAATCACTTCCATAAGCTTTTGAGTTTTAAATTTTTGCCCCCTCCCTCCCCACCTCCCTGCCCAAGACAGTGTTCAAAGTTCTCACATTAGTCATGTTGTAAAGAAGAATTAGAACCAAAAGGAAGAACCACAAGAAAGAGGAAACAAAATAAAACAGAAGAAAAAAAAGAGCAAACAGTATACTTCAATCTGCATTCAAATTCCAAAGTTCTTTCTCTGGATATGGATAGCATTTTCCATCATGAGACTTTTGGAGAGAACATAACTACTTTAAAAAGTAAAGTAGCTGAAGGAACATAATACTGTATTGATAGTATAAGACAGGAACATATCATAACTTGGAAAAATAGCCATTTTAGAGATTGATGGAAGAAAATACAATTTTAAATGTGAATGGATTAAACAATCCAATAAAATGAAAATAGTAGCAGATTAGATAAAAAACAAAACCCAACAATCTGTTGCTTGCTACATTTAAAAAATTAAGACATCACAGAATAAAACTGAGGAGAAAAAACATATTTTTACTGTGCATCAAGTGAATTCATAAAAGCAGTGGTCCTCATGCTATCAGACAAAGCAAAAACAAACATTCAAAAAATAAAAAATCATAAACAAGGAAATTGTATTAGGCTGAAAGGAAACACAGACATCAAACCAATATTAATAATACATTTATATGCTCCAAATGTTATCATTCAAATTCATAAGGGAATAATCTAAGCTTCAAGAAGACATAGGCAATTACACAATAGTGACAGAAGACTTTACTATCCCACTATAAGTTTTAGATGTCTATCAGAAAAAGGAATAAAAGGGAAAATATAAAACTAAACTATTTTCTGAAGAAGTTATAATTAAATATATATTTATTGTTCAGTCATTTTAGGTATGTCTGAAACTTTATGACCCCATTTGGAGTTTTTTTTTTTTGGTTTTTTTTTTTTTTGGCAAAGATACTGGAGTAGTTTGCCATTTCCTCCTCCAGCTCATTTTACTGATGAGGAAACTGAACAAAACATTTACTTGCCCATGTCACACAGCTAGTTTCAGAGGCTGGATTTGAATTCAGGTCTTCCTGACTCCAGGCATTCCATGCATCACATGGAATTTTTATAAAACTGACCATGTACAAAGCTCAGAAATATTGAAAACAAATGTTAAAAAAATAGTCAAAACATCCATTACAAACCATAAAGCAATAAAAAGAAAAATTGGTTAAAGGACCACAAATAGAAAATATAGACCCAAATAGAGACTTAATAATGAAATCTTCGAAACATTAATCATCAACTAAATTAATCACAGAAATAATAACTTTAAAACTAACAAAGAATTAATAAGTATATAAAAGAAAAAGATAGTAATTAAACAACATAGCAAAAGTTTTGGGACTCAGCTAAAGCAGTCCTCAGAGGGAAAATTGTATCCTTATAATCATATATTAACAAAATAGAAAAATAAAAAATTATTGAACTGAATATATATTTAAAAAATTAGAGAATCAGTTAATATTCAAATCTAAAATAAGAACAAAAGAGGAGATATTAAAAATTAAAGGGGAATAGATAAATTTGAAACAAAAAGCACTGAAATGGTAAATAAATAAGAAAGTTGTTTTTTTAAAGACTAATAAAATTTAAAAACCTTTAGGTAATTTGATTTGAAAAAAGAGAACAGAAAATCAATAAAATAAAATAACAAATGAACAAGTGAAATTCCAGTAAAATCAGAAGAAAAAATAATAATCAGAACATATCATGCATATATTCTAGCAATACAGAGAACATAAAAGAAATAGAGGAATATCTTCAAAAATAAAAAAAAAATAGCCAAGCTATCAGAAAATCAGATAGAGTTTCTTAAATAATTAGACCTCAGTAAAGGAAGTAAGTTGAGCTATAAAGAAACTACCAAAGGTGGGGCTAGGGTGGGGAGACCCTGGGCCTGATAAATGCACAGGGAAATTTTATCAAACTTTTAAAGAAGAGTTAGTACCCATACTTCACAAATTATTTTTAAATTATTCTCAAAATTATTCTCAAATAACCGAGATAAAAAGAACCCTGCCAGAATCCTTTCAAGGGACAAATATGGTATTAATACCTAAAACATGGAAAGATAAAACCCATAAAGAAAACTATAGGGTAATAATATTCATGAATATTGACTCAAAAATTGTAAACAAAAAACTTTCAAATAGGATATGATTATTTGTCCAAGAAATCAAGCCTCAAAGGAGAACTGATGAGTACATGAGGGGAAGAAGAAATTTTAGCTGCCAAATTAGGACTTTATTTTCACTTTATTTTATTTTTATGGTACCAGTTTCCTTCTAAAGTAATGGAGAATCCTTGATTTACTACTTCTGAAATCTTACATGTGTCTTTATGTAGTGTCAACATAATCTTTGATTCCTTATAGTCACTCCAGGATCAAGGAGCATCATCAGAGAATCCTAAAATCTTTCCCTTTCATTTATTTCTCTCTTCTCATGATATAAGGGCAGAAATTAGGTCTCTGCCAAAATTGGAATTTGTGCAGCTTGTACCTGGGCAGGGTGATTATCATAGGATCATAGGATTTACAACTGAACCGAAAGGAAACTTAACATTCTTTTAGCCCAATCTCTCATTTTACAATTGAGAAAACTATGGAATAGAGGGGAGGGGACATCTCAGGTAAAAAGGGGAGTTTGGGGCAGAATATTTGCCCATGTAATACAAGTGAGGAGAGCTGGAATTTGAAGCCAGGTTTTCTCACTCCAAATCTAGCAGTCTTTTCTTGGGAACTTGAATGAACTGCTAAGAGGCCCAAGTTGAACTTTTAATTACTTATGGGGCAAAGCTAAAGTAGCCTGGTATTTTGTCATTGAATCCAAAAATGACTTGGGAAAACATTATTGTTTTCATTAAATAAATTAATGGTCATGTGCATAAGATAATTACACATGGGGGTCTTTGTCTCTAAAAGCAAAAGGTTAAAGACACACAGAGGTATCTGTGTAAATAATTCTGGCAATCAATCAGAAGACTTTTGTCTGGAAAACATCCCTCAAATTCTTAACACAGAGGTGAAAAGAAAAAGTGGAACTAATTCAGACAAAGCGACATTGCTCCCACAGCCTTGTCTGCCAGTTTTTACCCCCTGCCAAAAGTCTTGTTTTCTATTGTGCAGACCCATGCTGGAAGTCGACTTGAGGTTAGGTTGTTGCAGTGTTGAAAATAAAACAACTCAAGCAAAAAGTTGTTTCCCAATCAATTTATTAATAGCCTTTTTCAGTTGTGGTATTAAAAGTAATTAGTCCTTCAGTCAGTAAAATAACCTTCCCTTTGCTAAAAGTTTGGGAAAGACATTTAAATAGGACCTTTGGTGTGACAAAAATCTCACTAATTTACTAATCCAAAGAAGGTGCATGTCAAACTGAAGGTAGTTAATTTTTAAACTTTATCAAAAATTTTTCTTTGAATGAAAAAATGACTTCAAAGAAACATAAAATACTTTATCATGATGGGTCACATTTGTGTTAGTTATTCCCTAGCCGGGCCTTCAGCCATATTATTTGCATTTAGCCTTTGCTAACAAGTACTCTTCTCATATTCTTCTCAGAGCTATTACTCTGGCTCTGGTAAAGAAAGGAGGCTATCTGTATTCCTGACGTTCTGGGGCAGAATAAAGGAGCAAACACTTCTGCACAAAGACTCTTTGAACCATTTAATTTACTTTTTTGACAAAAAGGAAAATGACATGGAGCCCTCCACAAGAACAAAAGCAATTTCTTTAAAAAACAAACAATTCAGATGATAATTCAATCATTCCATTAATTCCATTAATTCCATAAATTCCATTAATATATATCCAGGAAAATTTTATTCTATGTTGATTACAGACCTACTGATCTAGGCCCAATACTGAAATTACTAATGTTATCCTGAACTTGCATTTTTTAACGAAATAAATTTTGTAAAAGCTTATTTTAATTACACATAGATAAGAGATAAATTAATATTAAAAGAAGAAAAAAAATCTAGGCTTCTGTTTCTGGACTGCATTGAATGTTTGTGTCTTTATTTTATCTCCATATATTCCCCTTCTCTTATCTCACTTTTAATAAAGATGGGGGCATCTTTATTAAAGAAGTATTTTAATAAAATCACAGAAAGTTTTTAACAATGGATATAAGTAGTTCATGAAATCATAAGGTTTCCTGGTTTATTGAGGGGTTATCACCAATATAAGGTCTGCCCTGCTAATGGTTATACTGAAGATTATTGGTGGTGAGTAATAGAGCAATAACATAATCTTCCAAAGTGACCGATTTACAGACACACACACACACACACAACACACACACATACACACACACACACACAAATGTCAGTTGATAGGAATGATGTTTAATGTAAAGGTCTTGTTTTTTTTTTTCCCTAAGCATGTAAAAATAGTTTATTTTACATTGTGAATGACTGGATTGTTGTCATCTCGAAATCACCTTTAAAGAACATATTATAATTTTACAAAAGACCACCAGAATCTGGCACAAATGTCAATTGCCACCCGAGGGCTCCAGAAGTTCTCTGTTTTTCTCCATAGATGTGAGACTAGAGTAATGCAAGACCTAGGTACTAGTTCTAGTTAAGCACCACTGCAAAATTCTGTTCCAGCCTGAGGCAGGGCTAAGGAGTCCATAGGAAGAGACATTGTTGATCCTCTATTCCTGACCCTCCCTAACTCTGGTTTTCATCCTATTAGAGAAGGAAGAGTTCCAAGTTTATGCTAATGTACCTAAAATATACCTAGACTAGGCCAAGGCCTGGAAATGAAACTATGTCCACTGTCCTTTAAATCAGGGGTTCTTAATCTGGGCTCCACAGACTCCCAAGGTGTATATCCATATATTTCAGGGGTCTATGGACTTAGACGGCAAAATGTTTCTGATAATTGTATTTCAATATAAGTAGTTTATTTTGTAATCTTTTATATTTTATTTTATGCATTTAAAAATATTAACTGAGAAGGTATTCATAGGCTGCATCAGACTGCCAAAAGGGAGCCATTACACACACAACTATGGTTAAGAAAGCCTTCTTTAGATTTGTAGGATTGTAAGGTTGTTAGGGACTACATTTTGCATTTTTTTTAATAATAGATAATTATACAAAAGAATTCTGAATTCAGATGCTAATGTACCACAGCTCCATATGCCTGAGAATGATGAATTTGGGTTCTGGTAGCAGACCCATACCAAGATCCATACCTTTAAGGAAATGCATTTTTCATATTATACAGAGCTCTCTAGCTCAGCAGTGTGATTGATCAACAAAGATCTGGCAATATTGGTTAGTGTTCTAATTATGCTGCTGTGTTGGATAGGCTTTGTGGATAAATTTCATTGAAGTTTGAGGCTAGAACATTTCTCATGTGTATTTTGCTATTTAGAGGCAAAAAAAATGGTCAAGTCTAGTGGAAAAGAAATATCATTGTTACCCACAGAATACGGGAAATAATTAATTTGCAATAAAATTTATTGTTTGAGCAAGAGTTTAACCACTGGCATGACTTATGATTGAACTCCAGTTACTGAAAGGAAAGGAGCACCTTTTCAACAAAAGAGTCTGTGAGACATTTGATAGGGCTTTCTTCATTCCTTCCTCCCCTCCTCAACCTCCATCCAGAGTATAGAATGGTGGGAAAAATGGAAACTTTTATGAAAACTGCATTGCAAACATACTTCTTTCATTAGTTTTCTTTCATTTATTTTTTAATTAGGCTATCCTTTTCCCACCTGGCTCCCACTGTGTAAAGGTAGGGAGAAATATATCACAGTCTTTTGTTCTGGTTATAATAGTTTTGTCTGAGACCTTACTGTTGATAAGCACCTTAGAAACAATGGAGAGAGTCATTTCTTTGCCATATTTGTTAAGAAATAGGTTTTTTTTAAACGAGTGCTCTTTCTGATAAAAATCATATCCGTCTAGCATTTCTTAACATAGAATTATTTCTCTTTAGCCTTCTGACTTCAAACTGTTACCAAAACGATTTTTAACACTGTCTACAAATTTAATAAGACACTACACATGAGATGTTATTGGGACAGGCAACTTCCAGTTGAAATCTCTCTCTACCAATGTTGGTCAGCCCCTTTTCTGAAACTTAAAATCTTAGAGAGCTCTTGGGAACACTGAATGATTGGATGACATGTCTAGGGTCACACAGCCAGTATGTGTCAGAAGCAAGACTTGAAAGCACCTCTTCTTTGCTATCAAGGCTGGTTCTCTATTACAACACTTCATAGCAATAACAAATAACAGATGATCTCTTCAGTTGTTTTTTTTCTTTTAGTTTTTCAAAGTATTTTTATATATAGCACTTTCTTTTGTTCAATCAAAACGGAATTCCCAGAAATTTTTCCTACAACCAAAATGTCTTAAAAGCCATTTTTGATGGTGACCATCAGTTTTTAAAAGTAAATCTTCTGAGAAGACCATAATGTAAGATCTTTTGGCATGAAAAATACAAAAAAAATAGACATACTAAACACACACAATCTTTTGCTGTTTTTGTTAAGAGCATCACTTGTCACTGATTCAAATTTTTATTTGGTGCTTTCCTATTGTATGATAATAGAAGAGATGATTTTTTTTTTCTCTTCAGCTTCTCTCTGGAAGTCAAAATGCTTTATATTACTTGTCTGAAAGAGTTGTGATGGGCTTTAATTAATTTTTAAATATGTACAGAGATCTTCATTTGCAGAATAAGGCATAATATGCATTTCTATCCTTGTCCAGACCACACTTCAATCTTTTTACAATGGGAATTGAAGCATTTTTTTTCCATACTGGCACAATTTTTAGAAGGGAATCTTTTTTCATGAAATGCAAGTTTAACTGATTTTTGACTCTAAGGGGGGCTCTGCAGAAATATAAAGTAGTTACCAATTTGCTTCAGATTTTGATCAATAATGGTTCAATGGGGAAAAAAAATCACTATTCTCTAGGAAACATTAGCTTTAGAATAAGTTCTTAACAGAGACATGGTTAATGAAAAGCAGTAACAACAGTATATATGATCCTGGGCAGGTTGCTTAATCTCTTCAAGCCCTAGTTCTCCTTCTCCCACCCTGCAAAACAAAGAAGACTGACCTGATCATTTCTTTTGTTTTTTTCTTCTTTGGTGAGGGCGATTGGGGTTAAGTGACTTGCCCAGAGTCACACACACACATATTGAATGTTACGTGTCTGAGGCCAGATTTGAACTTAGGTCCTCCTGACTCGGAGGCCAGTGCTCTATCCACTGTACCACCTAGCTGCCCCATGACCTGATCATTTCTAAGGTCCTTCAAGCTCTAAATCTATGATCCTATAATCCCAATTCCTACAGAAAAACAAAAACAAAAACATCAATATCTAAAGACTTGTTATTACTGCTTTAGCCCCATACCCTTCTCTCCATATTGGTTTCTTTCTGTCTGAATTCCTCACTATTATTATTTTACCACACAATAAAATGCTATTATAGCTACATATCATAGTTTGTTCAGCCATTTCCCAATCTAGTAATATCACCCCTCACTCATTTTTCTATCACAAAAAAGTATTATGAATAATTTGGCACAGAGGTGACCTTTCCTTTTTATGTCTTTGATAGCTTTGGGGCATATGCCCAATGGTGGGATTGCTGAATCAAAGGTTATAAACATTTTTGTAATTTATCTTACATTTGATTACATAAAATTAAAGAGTTTTTTTCATTTACAAAATTAATTCAGCATTAATTAAAATACAAGATTGATTGGGAAAACAATTTTCATCATACTTTTCTGATAAAAATTTAACACATATAATCTATAGATAATTGGTAGAAATTTATGACTCAGTCATTCTCCAAAAGAAATAGACAGGAAAAAAAGCAATTTTTAGAAAAAAATACAAGAGATCACATAAAATACTCTAAATGACTAGTAAAGAGAGAAATATAAGTTAAAGCAACACTGTAATATCACCTCACAACCATTAAATTGGAAAAGATAAATTTAAATTGTAAATATTAGAAGGGCTGAAGGAAGATACATACCTTGGAGCAGTTCTATAGAATTGTAAAATTCAATCAACTGTTCTGGTAAACAATTTGTAATTATGTGAGAAAAGTCACTAAATTATTCTACCCTTTGATTTAGCAATCCCCCTGCTGACTTCCTATAGCAAGGAGACCACTCACAGAAAGAAAGGCCTTTTATCTACTGAAAAATTCAAAAATAAGAACACTATATTCAGTAGGAAAAAAGCTAGAAATAAATGATGTGCCATTCCATTGAGAGATAGCTGAATGTCATAGTCTTTTTCTTTCTCCTTTGCAGAGACCATCAGGTGGAACTAACATGCTGGTGGCACAAATCTGGTGCCCTTTATGTTCTGTCCTGTCTGAGGCAAAGCCTGACTGGACCTGTGTTGGTTATCACTAAATGTGTTTAGTTGTGTATAATTATATATGGTCCCCTTAAAAACTAAGTTGCTACTTCATTCACTCAGATCAGAAGAAAGAACACTTAAAAGTTCATAGGATATACTGGCATTAGAGAATGACTACCAGGAGAGTAGACCAAAGAGAAAAGTCATAATGCAGAGAGCTGCTTCATTTTGTTTTGCTTTATTTTAAAAGATAGAACCAAAGAAAATAGGTTTTGCTTCAGAAGGGAGGATTTGTTTAGTAGGAGGGTTCCTTCAGGCTGTTACAAGAAGAGAAGCCTGGCAAATCTAGAAATGCATAAATTTAAAACTTTTTGACTCAGTAGAATAGTGAGTAGGAACTCAATATTAGCAAGGGATTACTACTGAGCTTCTTTAAAAAGGTCTATTTATGTATTATTATTTTACTTATAAACATGTATATATTCACTTGAATATACTGCCAAGGGGTTCATGACAAAAACAAAAAAGGAGTTAAGAATTTTTGTAATGACTGTATATCTATCTTCTGAGGACTAGCCTACCTGAGTGTGAATATATTTATAAAACAATTTGGTCAACATATGATATATATATATATATATATATTTCACTCACTATAATTTAAAACAGCAACTGCAACTACTACTACTACTACTACTACTACTACTACTACTACTACTACTACTTCTTTTGCTACTATTGCTACTACTACTACTCACTACTACTACTAACTAAACTACAAAGAGGGTGCAATATGTAAGTTCAGCAGAAGTACCCATAACAATTAAATCATAGATACTTTAAGTGTTAATAGCTTTGTTTTATTATTCTACATATCAACCTGTGTATATTTAAGGCATAAATATATAATACATATATTTATATATCATTTGTATATATATATATATCCACATATATATATATATATATCCATATCTCCACATATCAAGGTCATCATCATCATTATAAAAGTTGGCATACACATAACATCTATTACATGCCAGGCACTGTGCTAAGTGCTTTACAAATATTGTCTTAACATACATACATACATGCATGCATACATACATATGTATATGAATTGACATAGTTGTGCATGTGGCACCTGGATGGTACAGTGGATAGTATGCTGGACCTTGAGTCAGCAAGATCTGAGTTAAAATTTATCCTTAGACACTTACTAGCAGTGTGACCCCAAGCAAATCACTTAACTTCTCTTTTCCTATATTTTTTCAGCTGTAAAAATGGGAATAATAATAGTAGCACCTACTTATTAAGGTTGTTGTTAGGACCAAATGAGATTGTATTTGTAAAGCATTTAGCCCAATGCCTGATATGTAATAGATACTATGATGATGATGATGTATGGCTAAACAGTCTAGATAAACATATATTATGCATACATGTATGTATTATATATTTTTTGTGTTAAAATATACATGCATGTTAAAGTATGGAGTGAAAAACAAAGTAATTAACATTTTAAGTATCTATGAATAATTGTTGTGGGTAGTTTTGCTGACTTAACACATTGCAACCTTGAAGCAGCAGCAGCAGCAGCAGCAGCAGCAGCAGTAGGTGGTGCAGTGGATAGAACTCCAGTCCTGGAGTCAGTAAGACTCATCTTCTTGAGTTCAAATCTGGCCTCAGACTCTTACTTGCTTTATGACCTTAAGCAAGTCACTTAATCCTGTTTGCCTGTTTCCTCATCTATAAAATGAGCTGGAGAAGGAAATTGCAAACCACTCTAGTATCTTTGCCAAGAAAACCCCAAATGGGGTCATAGAGTTGAACACTACTGGAACAATTGAACAACAAAAGCGGTAGTAGTAGAGGTAGTGATAATAGTAGTAGTAGTAAGTTGCGGTTGTAGTTGTTAATTTTATTTTAAATTACTGTGGATGAAAAAAAATCTTATGCTGACTAAACTCCTGCTAATAAACATATTCAAATTCAGATAGGCTCTTTCTTGGTCACAGATACACAGTCATTACTCTAGACCAAGGTTTCTTAACCCCCTCATTTTTGGTCATGAATTTCCTTGCAATATAGTGACGCATATGGAGTTCTTTTCAGAATAATATTTCTAAGTGTGCAAAATAAAATATATATGATTATAAAGAAAACCATTACCACTGAAATACGATTTTCAAAATCCCCCCACAATTTTTAAAAACAATTTCATGTGAAGAGTCCCTGCTCCAGGACTGTCCACCTCAGTAGACTCTGTCAGAATTCATGGCCTGCCAGCACAAGCATCAGAAACCTAAGGTCACTTGTGTGCCACAATGAAATGTCTGAATAAAATCTAAACATTGGAGAATAATTATTGTTTTTTGCTTAAAAAAACAGCAGTATACAATACAAACATATAATGCAAAAAAGAAGAACATATAAGCATCATATTGCAGCATCTTACCTGAATTGATATAACATTATTTCACCATTTTGGCCATACAACAGAATTTGCTCTAGTTTTCTGACGTATTTTCAAGCCATTCTGGTGATAGGAGTGTTTGTGTGTACATGCACACATACACATATGTTTATATGCGTGCATGCATATAAATTTCTATGTGATTACATACATATGTAGATAAGTACACATACATAGTACATATGCAACACATGCTTACATGTATGCATATGTGCCTGTTACTAATGTTCATATGGAAGGTATTATCTCCCTCATGGCATTTTCCTGAAGAATCTTACTTGTTTCATCTTAAAGTCTGAACCTAACTTTCTGGGCTTACTATATTCTACTAAGACATAGGCCCAGTTCACCTGGTGGTAGCACATTGAATTAAAAACAAAGGTGGGAGAGAAAATTCACAGACCTTTTTTTTTTGCATGCTATCAAAGTGCTAGGAATAGCTCGTTTCCTCCTCTAGTTCTTTCCTGTTTCATCTATTTCAGGTTTCTTTGCCTTGCTGAATCTACTTCTTGGCTTATCACCCTCTATCCTCTTTCTCCTTGTTCTATTTCTCTACCTTTATGTCAGTACAAAGCCAAAGAGCATACCAGTTGGGTTGTTGATCCAAAATCCCAAAGCTCACTGGAATGTTGAATTGGATCAACATACTTTGCGCTGGTCTGCTCAAAGACAAAAATCTTCCCATGAAGGCTTTTCCCCTCTTATTAGTTTCTCACTCAGTGCATGCCTAAAATATCTATTTTTCTTCACTCTCTGTAGACAGCAAAAATGCAAAAATGTGGCATGGCATTATTTTTTAGTACCGGATAGGTACTTTTCTCCAGGGTGATTCATACGGGGAGTTATTCCTGCAGAATAAATGCTTTATGCTATCAAGAAAGGAAACTTTTATTCAACCCTGCTATATGACTCTTCAGCTTTTCAGGAAAAAAACATTTTGGCAGTTCTATTAAATGACACTGCTATCATAAGCGCTCACTCAGCAGTAGTTTTCTTGCCATATCAGGTTAGGCAATTTAAATAAATGTCATTTCTTCAAGCTTGTAGCTAATTCTAATCCAGGAAGCATAAAATAGGTGTTTTAAATAATTTTGCTATTGAAAATCAATAATTTGTTCAGTTGTTATGGGCACAGAATGTGACATTAAAAAAATGGAATGAGATTTACATTCCATTTTCTTCAAGGACTCTTTAAGGAGCCACAAATATTGCAGAACTATTTCTCCAACCTCCAGATCTCTCATAAGTGTATCAAGAAAGGGAGAAATTAAAAAAAAAGGAACAACACGAACATTTTCAAACATACCCTTATACATTCTACAAACCCTGTTATATTTGTTAGTAAGAAAATACAAGATAAAATAGGCTGTTGTACAGTAAGTGTTGTTTGTTAACATAAGCAAATAGAAGCTCCATAACTGGGAAGACAAAATCATGATTGCCATTTTTCTTTTCCCCTCTATTTTATTATATTTTCTATCATGTCTAATGTTCTATAAATGGGGCTACATAGGATTATTACTGGGTTTTGAAAGCTGAATTGAGCACCTGTAATTAGGAAAGGTATGGGAGACTAAAATTTTAACTCTTTTACTATGGAGTACTAAATTATAGACAGCATAATTATAATCTATACTATGGCACAGTGTAAGTAATATTTAGGAATTTAAGGTGAGAAGACTCATGTTCAATTACCCTTTCTACATCTTGCTAGCTATGCGACCTTAGGCAAATTACTTAACCTCTGGGCCTCAGTTTCCTCATGTGTAAAATGAAGATCAAAATACTGGTGTGACTCTGTGGGATTGCTGTGAAGGCAAAATGAGATAATGAACATAGAATTCTCTGCAACTGTAAAACAGTATATAATTGTAAACTGTTATTAGGAGAGAACACAGTTAGAGCCTACATCCATCCAGATAAGAGTCTGGTATCTGCTCCCATGTTTTCCCCCTCATGGCAATGTTGTGTACATATAAGAACAGATCCTGAGCCCATTGTGGTAATTCTCTTGCTGGGTTCTGTAGTGCCTAGTACATTGTGCAGTAAATGGGCTGATCAACACTTGTTTCTCCCAAGGTGCAAATGACTTCCTATGAATTAGTTCACTGCTTTAGGAACTGTATTACCTCTTTCCCATCACTAGTCTACCATTTAGTAAATTATTGCCACAATGTAGTCAATGATACCCTAGTGTCTCAAGTAAGTCAATTCATTATTCTGAGGTGTTCAAGTTACTTCCTGACTTATGATAGATTGAGAATGTAGACATATCAATTTGTTTCTGACTCCATTGGCTAAGAAAGTAACCATGTATTACCTATTATTTTCCCAATTGTACTGCCAGAGGAAATATTTTGAACTCTGTAGAAGAAAGGTGTTGTGGGAATTAAAGGGATTCTTCATTTTACTTGCCCCCATACTTCTGAGAGTGCTATGTCCCTCAAAGTGAGGAGAGATAATTCTCCCACTACTTCTTAGCCTTTCTTTTTTTGGGGGGGTGGGTCTCTGTACTTTCTTTTTTTTAAAAATTTTTTATTAATTTATTATGATTTATCAACAGTCACTTCCGTATACTTTTGAGTTTAAAATTTTTCTCCACCTTCCTTCCCACCACTCTCCCCAAGACGGCGCACAATCTGATAGAGGCTATACATATACATTCTTATTAAACATATTTTCACATTACTGATGTTGTAAGTAAGAATTAGAACCAATAGGAGGAACCACCAGAAAGAGGAAACAAAACTGAACAGAGGAGAAAAAAATAGCAAATAGTATGCTTCAATCTGCATTCAAATTCCATAGTTCTTTATTTGGATGTGGATAGCATTTTCCATCATAAGGCCTTTGGAGATGCCTTAGATCCTTGTATTGCTGAGAAGGGTTAAGTTTATCAATATTAGTCATTGCACAATGTGGCTGTTATTATGTACAACATTCTCTTGGTTCTCTTCACTTCACTCAGCATCAGACCATACAAGTCTTTCTAGGTTTTTCTGAAATCAGCCTGTTCATCTTTTCTTATAGCACAGTAGTATTCTATTACATTCATATACCACTGCTTGTTCAGCCATTCCCCAATTGATAGGCATCCTCTCAATTTCCAATTCTTTGCCAACACAAAAAGAGCTGCTATAAATATTTTTGTACACCTGGATCATTTTCCCATTTGAATGATCTCTTTGGGATATAGCCCTAGAAGTGCTATTGCTTTGTCAAAGAGTATACACATTTTTATAGCCCTTTGGGCATAGTTTCCAAATTGCTCTCCAAAATGGTTGGATCATTTCACAAGTCCACCAACAATGCATTAGTGTTCCAATTTTCCCACATCTTCTCCAACATTTATCATTTTCTTGTTTTGTCATCTTTGCCAAACAGATAGGTGTGATGTGATACTTCAGAGTTGTTTTGATTTGCATTTCTCTAAACAATAGTGTTTTAGAGCATTCTTTCGTATAACTTTAGATGCCTTTAGTTTCTTCATCTGAGAACTACCTGTTCATATCCTTTGACCATTTATCAATTGGGGAATAACTTGTATTCTTATAAATTTGACTTAATTCTCTATATATTCTAGAAATGAGGCCCTTATCAGAGACACTGGTTGTAAATATTCTTTCCCAATTTTCTACCTTCCTTCTAATCTTAGTTACATTAGCTTTGTTTGTGCAAAAACTTTTCAGTTTAATGTAATCAAAGGTATCCATTTTTCTTTTCCTAAAGTTCTCTATCTCCTGTTTGGTCACGAATTCCTCTGTTCTCCATAAATCTGATAGGTAAACTATTCCTTTCTCTCCCAATTTGCTTATTGTTTCAGCCTTTATATCTAAATCATGAACCTATTTTGACTTTAGTTTGGTATATGGTGTGAGATTTTGGTCAATACCTAGTTTCTGCCATACTCTTTTCCAGTTTTCCCAGCATTTTTTTTCAAAGAGTGGGTTCTTATCCCAGAAACTGGGGTCTTGGGGTTTGTCAAATAATAGATTACTATAGTCATTGACTGCTGTGTCTTGCACACTTAACCTATTCCACTGAACCACCACTCTATTTCTTAGCCAGTACCCAACAGTTTTGATGATTGTTGCTTTATAATGGGTCCCTGTACTTTCAATGAATTTTGAAGTCGTAGAAAAGAAAAAAAAATTCTTATAAAAGAGTGGAAAAGCTGCCTCAGGATGATAAGAAAAATGGTACATGGCTGGGTATGCTTCATGAAACTAGTTTATTATGAAGCCCTCTATGTTCTTCCAAAATTAAATTGTCATGGATGATGTTGAAGATGTAATCATGAAAAGTCTGTTTATAATGAAAAGGATTCTATTGGAGTTCCAGTGGATGTCTCCATTTTATACACTTTACTCAACAGAGCATGCAATTGGAGGTTTCTTCTCCTCTTCATTCCCCTGATAGACTTTGAATGCCTTAGGGATGGTTGGAGAAAAATATTACATGATAATCCAGATTTTCCTGAGCAAGCTTTTTAATCTTTGAGAAACTATAATAAAATATTCATTTTGATGTAGTCCAAAAGAAAGTTCCAAAATGTTGTTTATGATATATTATGGACATTATTTTAAGTAGTTTCTAAGAAAGACATTTACATCCTGTATTATAAGAATTTGAAATAAATGTTTTTGGTCTAGATCTGTGATTTAATCTGTATAGGGAGTTGGAAGTATGGAAACCCCCTCCATTTATAGAAATAGCAAATGATCTTTAACTTATATAGAGCTGCCTACAGGCACTGAGAGGATAAACAACTTGTCTATGGTTACTGAACTGGAATTTATTAGAGGAAAGGCTTGAATACAGGTCTTTCTGATGCTGAGGCTGGCCCTCTATACCATATTCCACAGTGCCTTAGTAATAAATACTTTCAAAGCAAAACATAAAAAAGAAAATTAAAATTTAACACAAGCATAAGACAGAGTTAAGGGGCAACTAAGCGTAAGAAAGTCCCTTGAGTATGACACCTGAAACTACAAAGTGCTAGGCCATGCAGATTTCTCCCACTCCCTAAGTGAAGTGACCTGGCCCTGACTCATTCCTACCAAATCCAAACAGCTATGATGAAATAAAGATTCTTCTTTTATGAATAACTGTTTTTTTAACTTCATAGAAAGTGTATGTGCATGAGTGTGTGTATAGAAACATAATTTAGTCCCCTAAAGAAGCAATGATGTGTGCATGAACAGATTTTCTGCCCCTGGAATAAGCAGCCATTAGCTACCAAAAGCTTTAAGAAGAAAAAGGAGACAATGATAATTGTCCTTATTTGAAAACATGCAGCTACCCATGATTGAAAAATGGTTATTTTTCAGGCAGTATTGATGTTGCCTAAATGAACATCACAAAGATCATATATAAAGGTCTCTGTTCTCTCCCTTTCCCACCCCACTCCCCATCTTCCACAAATATGTATAATTACTGCATTTTACATAGTACTTAATTGCACACCTAAAAAATAAAACATACTCCTATTTGGATACACATCATTTATTTGTAATGGTTAGGTATTTATCTTTATCCATATTTTCTTTTTCATAACTAGTTTCTTCTTTTTGCAAGTTATCTTTCTTTTATAGAACAACAATAATAACAACACATTTTTAGCTGTATAAAAACATAGAGTTGCATTTGGAGAGAAAAGGAATCTTAGAATGAATTTACTTGTGACTGTTCTTTGGTGAATTATAGCTTTCTATGGTACTCCTGAATTCTAAACACTTAATAGACTCTTCCCACCCCACGAATTTCTCCCCAAATAACTTTTAGGGAAAGAAAGAGTGAAAGAGATTATCCTTACCTTATAGATTCTGAAGTTTTCAGGTCGAGTATCAGTCGCACAGCGAGACTTGTCCAAAGTCACACAGTAAATCAACAGAAGGCAAACTCTAGCTTAGATTTCCTGACAAATCTGTGTTAGAAACTCATTCTCATACTAATTTTTTTTTCAAGTGTAAGGAAACATGACTAGAGGAACATGCTTTGGGGAAAGTGGCAACACTTTCCTGTTAACCATTGGGAATGATGCTCTGGGAACACTAGGGGTCAAGTTTAGATAACAAAAAAAAAAATCAATTGTGTTCACTAGTCTGTTCTCTGCAGTTGAAATTTCATAGGTCCTTCTTTTATACCACTTTAGCAATAATAAAACTAGGTAGAGAAGTATATAGTGTAGTAGGCCTGGAATCAGAAAGACCAGAGCTTGCTGTTTCAGAGGCATACTGGCTATGTTACTATGGGCTAGTCTTTAACCTCCCCTGGCCTCAGTTTACTATTCTGTAAAATAAGAATGAGAACAGTAAAATCTATTTCATCAGTTATTGAGAGGTTCAAGTAAGACAATTAAAGTGATTTGCAAACCTTAAAGCACCCCATAAGTATTTGTTATTATTAATAAATGTTGATAACCTAGATAACTTACTAATGTTTTTTGCTTAGCCATTTTAGGTTGAGAAGATCATAGATCAAGAGGTGGAAGGAACTTTGAGTTCGGCTAATCCAATCATTTAATTTTGCATATGACAACAGTTGAGTCCTAGAAATGACTTGCCTCAGATCACATAGAGTACAGAGTAAATTATAGATCCCGGATTCATACCTCAGTCTTTTCATTCCCAAGTCATATTGCACTCAATTAAAGATTTTGATAAAAAATGATGATATTTTCACATGTCCGTCTTCCTGGGAAAAAGGACTTTTATTAGGAACGAATGTCACCTGTATTAATATATAAAGTTGCATATGGTTTTTTTTTTCAGACAACATTATTTATTGAAAGTTTTTGCAGACAGGCTCAAGGACACTGACATTTGAACCATGTTGCTTAAATACATACAAACACACCCCAAAATGAAGCAAAAACCCTCCCCCTCACCTTGGAGAGACAAAAAAAATCCTGTGAAAAACAAACAAACAAAATCGCAGACACAACTGATTTCTTAGGATAGGACATAACATTCTGAAGTGCAGAACCATAATCTATTCTATAGCTGAAAAGGAAAGTGGTGACTGATGGATCAAATAAGGCAGCACAGGGAGCCCAGGAACTGTCCTCTCTGAAGATCATTTCTCAGGGCTAGAAGCCATCACTCTGTGTTAACTTGATCTCTTTTGGGGATTCTTTGTAGGAATTGGGAAAGAGTGTTACACTGTGGCCATATGCTGGTGTTCCCCTTGAAAGTTCAAGTCACTCAGGCTTTGAGAGTTTTAGTGGAAGGGACAGTTCCCGAAAGAGGGTACCTGACCCATCATGATCAGAGGAGGTCTAAACAAGTGAAATTTTTTGTTACTCTTCTTGGGAAATAGGACTCTCAGCTGGAAGCAGTCTTTAGACTTAGCAGGGAAGGCTGGGGGAGATTGCCCTAGAGTATCTATTCTGCTTGATTCACATGGCGTAGCCATTATGTTTGGGGACCAAACAGAGGAGGGGCAATGGGAAAAAAGACTCTGCTGCGGCATCTGTGGAGGTGTCTCTGTAGATACCAGGCCTTGTCCTTTGTTGTCGGCCCTTTTTTCGAGTTTCTGTTTCCTGGCAGTGCTCCCTTTCTCCTGGTTCTTGGATAATAACACCTGCAGCTAGTGTAGACATGGGACTTCAAGTTCTGCACGTTATCCAATATGTTTGTTGATGGTGCTGAATTAATCTACTGTTCGAATATGACATGTTCAGGAAAAATAGTAAAAACCCCTGGGTGTTTTGAAGCCCTTGCTAGAATTACATGAAATAAACAAAAGCTAGCTCTTCTTATTCAGCATGAGTGAGCCTGAAAAATTTCAATTTCCTTTGCAAATACACTAATGTTCTCACCTACAAACTATCATGGTAGATTGGACTAATAGAAGTGCTATTTTTAATGATATTCAACCTGAATTCAAATCATTTTTCTACCATTAACTTTCTGTGTAATCTTGAGTAAAACTTATTCAATTAACAAAGCTTTTGTGGAATATCTACTATGTCCTGGGCACTAGGGATAAAAATTAAAAAAAAAAGACACTGTCTTTGAGTAACTTACATTCTATTCATTTGAGTGGATATATGCATTTCAGTAACATTTCAATTGATTGATATGTGTAAATATATTTTATAAATCAATCGGTAAACATTTATTAAGTACCTACTATTTGTTTAATTATCTTTCATGTACCTATTGTTAAATAGATATAGGTTTATACTGGATGATTAAGTATATATGTATGCATAAATATTTATATATAATAATCAAATGAATATCTATAAGTAGTTAGATATAGATATATTAGGTAATTAAATATAGGCACATTTATTAATCAATATTAATACATTGATACACTTTAGTAGTCACTGGTATCTGTAGGTAGTTATAGACACATAAACTGACATAGACCAAAGAAATTTTCACTGGAAATTTGTTTATGTATACATATATACACAAAGCAATTTCCAAGAAGACATCATTGCTGCAATAGGAAGAGAAAGGGTAGAAATTATGAATAGGGACACAGGAGGAACAGAGTTGACATTGATGGGTATGAAGTAGTAGAAAGTTCTGTCAATCAAAAAAAGGAATTTCTAGAACAAGAATCTTACAACTCCAAGTTACTGAAATTCTGAATGGAGCCAAGGGCAATGATTGACATATCTTTCATAGTATAGTAAGGTTGAGTTGACTATCAATCCCTGAGTAAGAAGTAAATAGTAGTAGTTGGTTGAGAAAGGGGAAGAATAAACCTGGGGAGGGGGGAGAAATATAATTATGTGCATAATAGTGAGGCAGCTGGCGAATCCTTGTTCTTGTTTGATGGTCAAAACAGGATAACTGGTAAAGTCCTGGGGTTTGCCTGAGGATTAGTTGAGGTGTTCACTCTTTAATACTCAGGAAGTCAGTTCTGGCTTAGCGTTGGGTAGATTATTTTCCCAGGGCAGAATGTCTCAAGAATATCTTTGATAATGGACTGACAGTCAGTGTGGAAGAAAAACAGCATCAGAACAGATAGTGAGAATCTAGTCCTACCAGATAATCAAAGCAGTAGTTGGTGGGGATCATGGGATGTAGACTTCAATCCTTAGCCATTTAACCTCTTTGGACACCAGTTTTCTCAACTGTTAAATGAAAGGGAGTGGACTAGAGGAATAACAGATTGTGGGTTTTGAAATGGACCTCAGTTTTTGTTTTATGTATTAGCCTAAACTTGCCTTCTTGCAATTTTGACTCATTGCCCCTAGATCTGCCCTCTGGGGTTAAGTGAAACAATATTATCCCTTTTTCACATGATGGTACTACCAATACTTGAACACAATTATCATCTTCCCCCTGAGCCTTTCCTTCTCTAGGCTAAATATGCCACTTTTTTTCAACTGATCCTCATATTCTGTGGACTCACTGCCCTTTACCATCTAAGTTGCCTCCTCTGGATACTTTCCAGCTTATCAATGTTCCCCATGAGCCATGGTTCGGAACTGAACAATGATGTCTATCCATGGTAGAGTAAAACAGAACTATCAACTTACTATTTCTGGAATCTATGCCTATCAATGAAGCCCAAAATCATATTAAATCTTTTTGTCTGTCAAATCACACTGTTGTCTTATATTGATATTGAAGTTCATTAATTAAAACCCACAGATCTTTTTCATAACCATAATCATCCTCTCCTCTTCCCCCATACATTTGAAACTAGTTATTTTGTACCCATGCCCAAGACTTGACATTCATCCCCATTGAATTCTATCTTATTATATTGAGTATCATGCTCTGACCTGTCAAGGATCATTGAGATTCTGACTCTATCATCCAATGTATTAACTTTCCCTCCCAGTTCTATGTTATCTGTAAATTTGATGAGTGTGCCATCTGTGGCTTTATTCAAGTCATTGATAAAGATGTTAAATAGTACAGGTCAGTGCACAGAATAGGCACATTTTAATGACTCTATGAAATTGAAAAGGTTGCATTCTTGGCCCTTTTGTCTCTCTATAACTCTCTTTTATTGATTTCACCAGGTACCATTATTTCACTTATCATCACTATTGTTGTACAATCTTTCTTCACAAACTTTCTTTTGGACACTGGCCACTCAGTATCCCATAGGAAATTCAAATTCAACTTTTCCAAAACATATCAACCTCGCCTCCAACAAGTCTACCTCAACATATCATCTCTCCCTCCATCCAAGTCTGCCTCCATTCATCTAGGTTTGCAATCTCAGTCATTATTATCTTTTTACTTTCTGACATCCCCCCCTGTACAATCTTGCCAGTTCTACCATTCAATATCTCTCCTATCTATCTCTTTTCCACTCACATGTTCACCGCATTGTTCGGGCCCTTGTCACCTCTGAATTGGACTATTGCAATAAATTCTTGATTGGGCTCTCTGTTTCCAAATCTTAAGTTTATTCACTAAAAATGTTTGGTTTTAAAACCTGATTTTTGTTCTAAAAAAATCTTAAGAAACATTAAAGGATGTTGAACTGAAAGGTAGAAAACTGTTTATGTGCATTCAACAGTCAAGAGACCACAGAGCAAATTCATCACAAAGAAGACAATTGAAAAAGCCAAAAGATGAAAGGACATAAAATCCAAGTAAGTAATCATTAATAAAAGCCAAGACCTCAAATATCTAATCACAAATTCAAAGCTTGTTTAACATGATTTTATTTATCCAGCTCTAATCTCTGTCCTGACCTCTAGTTTCTCATCTTCAGCTGGATTTCCTGTAAAGAGCTTAAACTCAATAGGTCCAAAACTACATCCATTTTCTTTCCCCAGAAAACCCTCCCCTCTCCCCAACTGATATTACTTGATATTACTGTTGAATGTACCACTGTCCTCCCAATCACCCAGGCACAATACTTGCTATCCTTGATTCCTTACTCTGTCTCACTCCCTTTATCCAATCTGTTGCCCAAACTCATCAATTCTGCCTTTGCAACATCTCTAGTATGCTTCTTCTTTGTCCCCTTTGACATTTCCATCACCTTGGTATAAATTCTTGTCACATTATGTCTGAACTATAAATAACCTTCTGGTTGATTTCCCTTCCTCAAGTCTCTCCCCTTTCTAGCCACCCTTCACTCAGCTATGAAAATGATCTTTGTGAAGTTTATGTTTCACCATGTCACATAATCCTAACTCCCTCAACATTCAATAAATCCCTAAGACTCCATGTTACTTCCAGTATGAAATATAAAACTCTCTGTTTAGTTTTTAACAAACCTTCATAACCTGGCCCCACTCTACCTTTCCAGTCTTCCTATACCTTACTATCTTCCATGTATTCTAAAACAGTGGTGTCAAGTTGAAATAGAAATGTAGATTAGTAAAGTATACATAGGTATTTCTATGGGTACATATTGACTTAGAAAATCACATTTTAACATTGCCAATGTTTTATTGTATTTTTAATTTAATTGGTTAAATATTTCCCAATTATATTAGTGTTGTGTTTATTTGAAACCTCTAAAGTACTGCATGTATTCTATGATCCAGTGACTCCAGTCTCCCTGCTGTTCCTTAAACAAGATTCTCCATTTCTTGATTTAGTGTATTTTAATTGGCTATGCTGGAATTTTCTCTTTTTTTCTCCTTCTGGCTTCCCTGGTTTCATTCAAGTCTTAACTAAAATCTCACCTTATGCAGGAAAACCTTACAAGTCCCGCCTTGTGCTAGCGTCTTTCCTCTGAGATTATCTCCAGTTTATCCTACATGTGTCTTCTTTGTACATAGATATTTCTGAGCAGACACTATTCTTTTTTTTTTACTTTCTTTGTGTCCTCAGTGCTTAGCATGATTCCTGGTACATAGTAGGCCCTTAAAATAAATGCTTATTGATTTGACTGAACTTGACAAGTAAGATAGACTAATGATCTTAATAGAAAACAAGGCAAAAAACATTTTTAAGCAACTACTATGTATTAAGCCCTGTGCAAAGTACTGGGGATACAAATATGAGCAAAAAGACAGTTCCTAGTCTTAAGGAATTTATATTTTAATGGGAGTAGAAACCACTTAAAATGGAGCTGATAATGGTGGAGAAGAAGTGTCCGTGGGGGTGTATTGGCAAAGTTCAGGGAGTCAGATGTACAGCCAGAAGGGGAATAAAGCATGATCAGCCTAGGTCATCCCCATGATGGAGGGCCCAGAAGGAAATCTCCAATGAGGGAAGAGGGCCAGGAACTGAGGGAAATTGTAGGGTGAGAAGGTACTTTAGTCGTAATGGTGAAATCTGTAGAGTTAGAAGCATTGACAGGAAGAGAACAAAGGGAACTAATATGACCCTATAAATATTGTTTTTGGAGACAATTGATGTTAAGTGACTTTCCCAGAGTCACACAACTAGTAAGTTTTGAGCGTCTGAGTCAGGTCCACCTGACTGCAGGGCTGGTGCTCTATCCATGGTGCCACCTAGCTGCCCTGACACTATAAATATTACAAAGACTTGATTGGATGAGATTCATCCCACTGAAAAATAGCAATGTGGAGGGCAAAACTTATCCTACAAAGATGGAATTGCCAAAAAGAGAGTATGGGAAATCATCATCTTTGAAGTTAATAAATTTCTTTTCTTTAGATATGTTCTTAGAAAAGGCTGATTACCTATTATTACAATGTAAAATTGTAGAGCTTTCATGGACTTTGCTTGACTGATTCCAGACAACTACATATATTAGTTCAGCACTTGGGAACTTTGGGGATGATGAAGCTGTTGGCTACTTTGAACTATTTGTGACTCAACACTGAAAGACAACTAAGGACGTTAAAGCAATTTCCTTGAGGTCCATTGATCTTATAGTTCTGTGATTAAAATTTTGTCATTTTTTCTTGCTGGGACTTTCTTTTGGAGAATAAATGAAGTTTTATATTTTTACCCAGTATCTGGTGAATTAATGACAAAATGCATGTAATGAATCCCATTAATATACAACATTTTATCTTTATTTTAAATTTTCAAGTTGGGTACTTTGGTGGATTTATGCTTTTGTAGATATGGCTATTTCCTCCACTTGTATAAATTACAATCAATCCTTGCCTTCTCACAGTTTCATAGATTTTGAGTTGTAAGCAGCCTTAGAAATCCTCTTAACCCATGGTCACACAGGGTAATAATAGATCTGGATTCAAATTCAGGTCCTCTTATTTCAAATCTAGTATTCCTCTCATTTAGCCATGCTGCCTCCCTGTGCTTTGAAACTGTGTTGTTTTTTGCCCTTTTCTTTCCGTGTATTCTTTGAAATGAATCTACTAGAGCCCTTCTCATTCTTTAAATACCTCAGGGGTACTAAGAATCAATCTGCCTAACCATCTGTTATCTCTCATTCCTGCTACATCATCATCCCACCTCCTTTTTGGGTTATACATGCCTTCAGTAAAGTTTTTATACCATTTTTTCCTTGCAGAAGTCATGTCTGATAATACTCTGCTTATGCCTGCTCTGCACATCTTTCCACTGTTCTTTATGTTACCTATTATTGTTATTCTTCTGGGATCATGGTATTCTGTGATTTGTAGGTATATGGTATCACAGGGAGAAAACAGTGACCCATATTTTGAACAAAGAATACTACAAATGACCTCTAAAAGAGCAAATACACAAGTATCCTTAAGTCAGTAGTTCATGCCTCAGATTGATTTATTTTACATAATCTTTATGTATGAGTAGGACTAGGTCTGGAGGTGATAGAGTAAGGCAGAATTTAAGAACTTTTCTGAAGGTCTTTAATGACATTCCCTTTTTCAATGAAGGAAGAAAGTAAGCAAGCATTTATTAAGTGCCTACTATGTGCATAATCCTGAGCACTTTACAAATACTATCTCACTTGGTCCTCACAACTCTTGTAAGTAGGTGCTATTATTATTTCCATTTTACAGTTAAGGAAATTGAAGAAAGCAGAGGTAATTTGACTTATCCTTTTCCAAAGAGGAACATTGGCTCAATGGAGCCTTTTAAGCTCTTCTTTCATTTCTTTTTCCTTTGTCCATCCTTTGAGTTGTTGAAGTGATGGCCGAAGAAATATAATAGGGTCAGAGGATTAATCTCAGAAGGGAGGAAGATAAGGCCCACTCCAAATCCTTTTGTTTTGTTTTGTTTTGTTTTCCTTCTAAGAGTTTTGATCTGACTTTAGTCCACAGGTTGATAGAGTCAAGTCGTCTTTTCAGAATGATGGTGTTTAGAACTCACCAAACTTAGATGATTTGTCAGGAGTTAATCAATCAAGAGGCATTTTAAAGACCTACTAAGTGCAAGTTGCTGGACCTGATGCTGGAGATACAAAAGTAAACACCCTCCTAAGTATTTTCAATGCACAGGGAAAAGCAACACATGCACACTTAAGAATATTGAAAACAAATCCAAGGGAATGTAGGTGAGTGGGTGGGAGGAGCATCAGCAGTGGCATCATGAGGAAGCATTTGAACTGAGCATTGAAAGAAACAAAAGGGATATTAACACATATTAGAACCTTTGTGCTTTCGTGATTCCTTTTATATGCCTGCTTGTTCTTTTGTCTCTGGTTATTTATAGTTGGTGGGAAAAAAGTGTAGGGGGAAGAGAAAATAAAAACAGGACTTTGGAAGGACTTGTTTTCATTTCACTGACTATCATTTTAAAATTATTCTACTGACATCATAATGGATCCACATATGTCTTTATTATCTCAAAAAAGTATCTGAGATGCTTCCATTGAAGTTTCCTGGAGATCTTAATGAAAAAAATATGGTCCTTCCACTGAAATCATAATTGCATCTTCTGAAGCCATAAGGGTACATTGTGTCAATGCAGACTAAGAGAACTCTTCATACATAGACAATTGACATGATAGACTATAAAGGCTCTTTCAGTACAAGTATGTTCTAATATGTCAATGCCTACTGAGGGAGTACATAATGCACTGATCCTTGCCTCAAGACAAACTGTCCAAATGTATAAAATAAAATCCTGTTGAAGATGTTGGTTAAAAGTTAGCCCCTTGTTTTTTTTTAAATTTCTTTTATCAATAAGCCCTAGAGTGAAGAGTATTCACTATCAATGAGTTATTTTGTTTAAAAGATAAAAGAGTTTTCATGTTTTTTGACCAGAATAAAACAATTTAAAACAATTCAGCTCCATCGTAGGGTGATCAGACACATGGTAGGATAGCTTAGAGATTTCATGATATAATTAATTGAGTCACAGACCTAAAGTCAGGAGACCTGGGTTTCAATCTAGGTTCAGATACTTATTATCTAGATAGTATGATCAAGGACAATTCATCATTTCTCAGTTCCTCATTTCCCTCATCTATAAAATTGGGATAATAATCCTTTCATCACTTATCTCACTGAGATCCTATGAAGAAAAATATGTGTAAACTATATCATGTTATACAAATGTGATGATCCAGTTCTTTCCTCTGGAATTAGGTATCCTACATGTAAATAATTGAATGTCGTCTTTTTCCATCACAATCTCACAAAGGATGTTCTTTTTAATATTACATTTTAAATTGGAAAATAATGTCCATTTTTTTTGCAGAAAGCATAGAAATTCTAAAATTCCTCTTAATCTGAGGTATTGATACAAAAAGAAGCATGAGGTAGTGATTTAATAATAGATGGTAGTTGTTTTATAATGAAAATGACTATCTAGGGGCATCTTAAC
The DNA here is from genome assembly GCF_900497805.2 of Vombatus ursinus. Lineage (NCBI taxonomy): Eukaryota > Metazoa > Chordata > Mammalia > Diprotodontia > Vombatidae > Vombatus > Vombatus ursinus. The sequence continues at coordinate 2,840,670 of NW_020954867.1, forward strand.
AAAATGACAGAGTACAGTAAGTTCTTGCACTGGGCTCTGTTTAAGGGGAGGGAAAAAACATCTGTGGAGCTGACATTATAATTAAGATAAGGAGGCAAATATAGACTCATAGGTATAGCTAGGTTCCCAATTAGAATGAATAATGAATCCTATGAAGTGGTAACATTATTCAAATTTGCACTGCATATTTCTATCGGGTCGGACCTAATTACTATGTCATTTATATAAATATTGCCATATTTTATAATTTTAATTTTGAATAATGAGAATATGAATATGTACAACTACTTCAGAAGATTCATTATTTGCACTAATAGGGACCTGTCTATATCACCAAAACTTGATGAGATCAGACTGATTATGGATTTCAGAACTCTATGACTAGTATCTTGATAATGAACTCTGAAAGAGAAGCTGGATTATGAAAAACAAAGGAGTCAGGTCAGCCTGGGCCTCCATAAGACATTTTATTTACTCTTAAGACCTAGCCCAGTAGCCTCAGGACATGTAGGATAAATAAACTAAGGATAATGTGCTGATGGTATCTGGATTCTTAGAGAGTCAAGCCCCCATCATGCTGTAGTAGATCAGCTCCTCCAGGACTGAGACACTCACAAGGTTCTCAAAAACTCATTAAAATATAGCCCTTTGTAAAGAGACTTTACCTGTATGACTTACCTCTCATCTAAGACATCCCAGTTGTTGCTTCCTTGGTACTGCCTTTGCCTTACCTGGCTCACTTAGCATGTCTTTCTTCATCTTTAACATCATAAAATGCTTAGAGAAAGAAGAGACCTAGCCTATATGTAAGGAAATTGAAGCCCAGAAAGGTTATGTGATGTGCCCCAACCCATATAGCATTGAGTGTCAGAGCCATAAGTTGAACCAAGGTATTGTGGTTATAAATATTATATATTAATAAGATTGGCTGTACTCATTATTCCAGGCCTTTGAATACTGGGATAAAATAAAATACAAAACTTTACATCTTCTCTAAAGGTAAATTCCAGGATCAAAGAATCACAGGATGTTAGAGTAGAAAAGGATCTCCAAAAAAATCCAGTGAACACCTGAAAAAGAATTCCCTTTACAACATAACTGACAAATGGTCCAGTCTTTTCTTTTATCCCTCCCAGGAAGGGCAACCCACTTCCTCCTCTTTTGCATAGATATGAAAGTAAAGAAGTTATTTTCCCCCTTATATCATACCTATATTGTCTCCTTGACATCTTCAACTTGTTTTTTATTCTTTATTCTTTCCTATAGGACCAAAGAGAGCAAGCCTTATACCTTTGTCATTTGATAGCCCTTCAAATATTGAACATCAGCTGTCATGTCTTCCTGTTCTTTCATGTCCAGGCTAATTATTCCCAAGTCGTTTAACAAGTCCTCAAATTATGCAAAATAAAAACCATTGACCACTTTGTTCTCATCTTCATGCTTTCTACTATGTTTCCTAAAATGTAGCCCCTAGAACTCAACGTAGTATCACAATGTGGTCTCAATAGGGCAATGTAATTGTCACTTTCCCCAGAGAAACTATGCCTTTTTAATTCAGTTCTTACATGAAAGATTCAGGTAGCTTTCTTTGCTTTCATTTTCCATTGCAGTGGCACAGTGGATAGAATGCTGGACCTGGAGTCAGGAAGACCTGAATTCAAATCCAATCTTAGACACTAGCTGTGTGATCCTAAGCAAGTCACTTAACTTCAGTTTGCCTCAGTTTCCTCAACTGTAAAATGGAGATAGTAATATCACCTTACTTTACCTTGCAGGGTGGTTGTGAGGATCAAACAAAATAATATTTGTAAAGCACTTGTACAAGTATCTAGCACATAGCAAGTTCTTAATAAATGTTACTGTCTCATCATGCCTTCCTTGGATTGTTGCAGTAGCATTCTAATTTAATCCCCCTGCCTTTAGATTCTTTCTTTTCCTATCCATCTTCCGCATAGATGCCCAAATACAAAATCCAAAAGCACTGGTCTGACCACCTACCCAGTTAAAAAAACTCCTTCCTCATCTCTGCCTCTTGAAATCCTTAGGACCCTTCTAGAATCATGTTAAACCCCACCTAGACAAAGCCCTTCCTGAGACCTTCAGTTATTAATGTTCTCCAACATTCTCGAAGCTACTTTACATTGGCTTTATCCATACTGACCTATTTGTGTGTATGTTGTGTCCTCTCAGTAGACTACAAGCTCTTTGATGACAGGGACTATTTTGTTTTTGATTTTATGGAGAGAGAGCTAGCACAGAGTATGGACATATAGAAAGTAGATGCTTTATAAATACTTAAATTCAATAGAATATACTCATACTTGTAAGATGGATTTTTTAGAACTCAGATGTAATAGTTTCCTTGTTTTCATTAAAACAGATAAGACAATATATGTAAAGCACTTTGGAGACCTTAAATCATTATGTGAATATTAAATTTTATTTCTGTAATAATCATTATTTTATAGGTAATGAAACTGACTCATCCAAGGTCACAAAGCTATTGTTAAAAAGCAAAGTTATTACTAATAATGATAATAAGAAAAAATACTTTTGATCTCATTTCATTCAGTTCAATGTTTAGGTCATCCATCTCTTTTCAAATGCTGACTATTATCTAGCTGCTTGACCTGTATCCTTGGTACTCATCTTAGCTTTTTTCAAACTATGCTTCTATCCTATGTTTATGCAAAAAATTCTTAGTTGCAGCATTCCTCTGTTCCCCTAAACGTGTAGTATAACCAACACCATGGGATATGTCCAAGAGAGCTAAGGGAGAGGAACAATACCCTAAGGTTTCTTTGAACTCTAAAATCATATTTTTGTATTTGATGGGTTTGATTAAAATAGGCAAACTTGCTGCATTATTTTTGCTTAAAATTTTCTCTTTTCACTCTTGGGCACAAATTCCAGCCTGAATTATTGAGGTGCTCATTTGGGAGAAGGGGAGTGCTTACAGGGGCAATAAAGGATGGGAAGCCTAAGGAACAACTTAATTCAGCCTGGAATCTGTACACAAAAGTGAAAAGAGAAAAATTTAAGCCAAAATAATGCAGCAAGACATATTACAAATTTTCCACCACAAGGACTAAAACATTGGATTTGCAGCAAAACTGGGCAATCATTTCCAAACTGTTTTCCAAAGCCATAAGTGGTTGAAATATTTGTGATTAGGAAAGTGTCTTTCAAAGTCTAAGTAGATTAATTCCTCTGCTCAAGGGAATACAGTACTTTTAGAAACTTGCAAAGAATGTAATGCAGCTAGATTTTCAGCATTAAGATAGTTTTTAAATTTCCAGAAACATGAGCAAGAAAATGTTTCAGGCATCGTACTTTTTTTATGCTGAACAACCTCATCACACATAACCTTTCTAACTTATTGATCACAACAGGAACTTGGAAAGACTATTCCAGCAGGAATTAGTCACCATCCAAGTTGTCCTTTCAATTTATAGCTACATGTACAATAGATAAATTTCACATGACATCATAATATATCAATTCTACTAGTGAACCCATATGTGGTAGGCAACTATACTCAGGGCAATGATGATAAATGTGTCAGATTCAGAAAAAAAAGTATTGTTTTCATAGAATGTCAGCAAGGTGAAGGTACTTAGAGATCATGTAGCCCATTCCCCTTATTTTATAGGTGTAGAAATTGAGGCACTGAGAGCTTAAACTGACATGCTCAAGGTTGCAAAGTCATGGATGAACTAGGATTTAAACCCAGAATTGCTGACTTTAATTCTAGTACACATTCTGACACATCACATTACCTCCCTTGGGAATTAAATGCTTTCTTTCCCTCTTCTTTTCATAGGTGGGGAACTAGAAGTGTGGAATATTGTACTGTCAGACTCAGCTGATGTATTAGGTTTTTTTGTTTTTTGTTTGTTTGTTTATTTTTTGTTTTTTGCCAAACTGCTTCTTTCTCTCTTTTTTTTTTTAAAAATTCTTTGCTACAAAAAAGAATAATAAATAGAAGAGGGGATAGGATGGGAATATATTCCTAAAATTAAAGTGATGTCAAAAAAGATATCAGGATAATTATTTTAAAAACAATAAAATACTTATGTGATTCAAAAGATCATGAGCAAAAAAGCGTATGCTGATCAGCCTAAAATGGTTGCTTTTATTAAATATTAATTATAGCCAGCACACTGAAATGGACAAGAGATATTTAGGGGAAATAGAAAGAAAACAATATGTAATGTATCTTCCCAGTCTACCAGTATGGCAGAGTTCTTATTGTGGGTGTCAAGTGATAATTACACATTCAATCATTATTAATTATCAGAAAAACAAAATTTGTTTGCATTTTAAATGTTAAAGAATGACTCATGAGAAATTCTTGTTGGCCAGGGACACCTACTGAGTAGTAATGAGAAGGAAAAAAAAAGATAAGATAAGATATGAAGATAACAAAAGAGTGAACAGATGTTAGAATCATTTAATTACAGAAACAAATCCATGTAGTAGAAATATTACTAGATCAGAAATAAGAAGAGCATGGTTCAAATTTTCTCTCAGTTTTTATATAGAAGGTGAGCTTCTTGACAGCAGGGACTTTTTATTATGTCTTTTTATCACTAGCACCTAGGCCAATACCAGGGCTGCATAACCGTAAGTACTTAATGATTTCTAGGTTGTATTGATTATCTGTGTGTCCTCGGGTAAGACATATTACCTTTTTGAGTATCATTTTCCTTATGGGAGCACCGAAATTTAGCTCCTTTTTTGGCTCTCCTCTAAGACTATTCTGTTCAAACTCACTGGAATGCAACCAAGATTACCAATAATAATTTTGAACATAAAGCATATTGGTTAGTAACATAAAAATATAGATTGGACAGATAACTGATTCTAGTCATAATAACAACCTTCCTCTTTCTTGCAGGGATCAGTCCCTGTCCTGGAACCTATATAAACAAATTTGCAAAACTTACAGGAAAAGTCTTAGAACACAGAATGGAGTTGGAGAAAGTCAGGAGTGAAAATGACTGTTTCACTTTGTAGATGACTCCCTTAAAATCTCACCCTCCTTACGACGGCATCCATGGATCAGGTCGATGTCCATCTCAGCATTAGTTCTTCCTCTCACTCCATTGCTGGAGCATCACCATCTTTGTTTATCATCATAACTTCAGTATTTCACCTATCCCAGTATTTTTATTCATTTTTGTCCTGTGCAATCTTTGTTTTCCACCAATTAGCACCAACACCTTTGGTACATGGAATTATGGGAAAGTGGGTCCTTTTCTCTCTTTTTGCCCTATGGAGGTCCATTGGTATTAGGGGGAAAAAAGAGTCCTTTCCCACCACTCTCTTCTACTGAAATTATATACTATGGAGAGATGAAAAAGATTACATATTACCTTCCTTCAAGATATTTAGTATACCCAAAGGGATCTAATTTCTTTATTTAAATATGTATTTGTATTTAAACACAGAATTTCTGACTTTAATTTTAGTACACATTCTGGCACATCATATTACCTCCTTTGGGAATTAAATGCTTTCTCTCCTTCTTCTTTTCATAAGTGGGGAACTAGGAGTGTGGAATATTGTACCGTCAGACTCAGCTGATGTATTAGTTTTTTTTTGTTGTTTTTTGTTTGTTTGTTTGTTTTGCCAAACTGCTTCTTTCCCTCTTTTTTTTTAAATTCTTTGCTACAAAAAAGAAGAGTAAATAGAAGAAGTGATAGTGTGGGAATATATTCTTAAATCAAAGTGATGTCAAAAAAGATATCAGGATAATTGTTTTAAAAAGAATAAAATACTTATGTGATTCAAAAGATCATGAGCAAAAAATTGTACACTGATCAGCCTAAGTACAAAAAGACAAAATAAAAGAAAAAACAATTCCACGTGCATAGCTCAAAACCTGATTTCAAATCAGACACTAACTGTGTGGCCTTAGAAAAGTCACTGAACCTGTATTTGCCTTAGTATCCTCATCTGTAAAATAGAGATAACAGCACCTACATGCCAGGATTGTTTTGAGGATAAAATAAGATAATTGTAAAACACTTTGTAAAACTTAAAGTGGAATATAAATGTTATCATCATCATCATATGGCATTTATAGGGGGAAAAGGATTGAACTAAAGAAAATATTCTTAAAAATGAGGCTGGAGAGAATATATTTAGTGTGGCTACTGGTGGTAGGGAAGAACTCAGTGATGAGACACTTCATGAATGTATGGAGGTGCAAGATGAGATGTTGAATCTGGGAAAGTTAGTGGTCCTAGCTGGTTGCACTAAAGAGTGCATGAAAAGAAGGAATATAAAATAAAGCTAAAAGAATTTGTTGGACACATAATGGAAGGATTTTAATTTCAGGGTGATGAGATTATATTTTATTAACAGTAGAGACTTATAGGAGGTTGTTAAACATGTTAGTGACATGGTCACAATGGTTAATTTTGGTGGTTCTGCGAAGAACATTTTGTATGTGGGAACATTAGAATCAGAATTGGAATGAAAGTAGTGGGTGTGAGCATAAAAGAACTTGGCAATTGATTGGATGTAGAGGGAAGGTAGAGTCAAAGATAAACTGAGATTTTGAGTCCATGTGCCTGGATGATTGTGGTCTAACAGAAATATGAAATAGGCCAGGTTTACAAGGAAGATATACCCAGTTACACACATTGATTTTGAGATACTAGCAAGAGATCCAGCTAGAAATGTTCAATAGGTATTTGAATATTTCACCTTTACATTCCATCTGACCAACAGTCTAGAAAGGTCATATCAAAATCTTCTTGCCATTGACCCATTGTTCACCCAGCTAAGGACCCTCCACACTCCAGACCTCCAGAATCCATTCCCTCAGTTCTTGGAGCAGTTAGTCCACTTCAAAGTTTCTACCCTAGGGCCCAGCTATCTTGTTTGGGAGAATATGCAAACAAATCCATTAGCTTGTCTTATCACAAATCTGATGTTAAAGATCTTCTCTTCCTATCTCTTGCTCTGGGAATAGTAATCAATAATAATAACATCACAATCAACTGACACACTCTTTTTAGAAGTAATGGTATATAAGAATGGTGTATATATAACATATTTTATATATTATATATATATATATATAAAACACAATTATATGAGTAGGTACACATGCACACACATTTATTTAATCAATTCATCCTAATTCATCATCCCTATGACTCCCCAGCCCCCAATTTTTTGGGGGTCATAATTCCCCTATATATATTATTTAACCCTATTTTACTGTAAACTCTAAGAGGGCAGGGGCGATCTCTATTTTTTGCATTTGTGTCTCCCATTGCCTAACACAGTGGTTAGCTTATACGAAGTGTTTAATAATTGCTTTTTCCTTCCTTTCTTCCTTTTTTCCTTTCTTCCTAACTTCTTTCCTTTAGATTTGGACATCAGAGAAAAATGGGAATGCATGTACGGGTCTGAGAGCAATCAATATGTTGGGAATAATTGTAGCCATTGAAATGGATGAGATCACCAACGGAGAGAATTGATAGAGATGAAAGAAAAATATCCAGGGCAGAAACTTGAGGGATACTACCACTTATAGTAAATGAGAAGGATTATTTACCACTGAAGAAAACTTGGCAGGAATGGTTAGATGAGTCAGAAGGAGATTCAGGTGAGATCAGTATTACAAAAACCAAGGATTGAATGAAAATCTAGAAGTATATGGTCAACAGCATCTACTTAAAAAAAAAAGTCAAGGAGGATGAAGAGTTCGCTGGGGACTTTTGAGAGAGTTATTTCAGCAGATTAGAAGCCAGATTTAAAAGATTTAATGAGTGATAGGTGATGAGAATGTAGAGGCAGTGAGTATAGGCTACTCTTTCTAGGAATTTAGAAATGAAAACCTTTGCAATCTTTAAGTCATAATGTAAATTTCAGTAGTTGTATTTGTTTTTGTGAGCATTATTATTTAAAGGAAGGTAGAATACAAGATCGTAGATTAAGTAGATGTCAGAGTCAAAGGAAGGGTTTTTAAGGATATGAGAGATCTTTCAGAACATTTCTAAGTCAAGTTCTCCTACAATATGTGCCTGTAGTAAATTAAAACAAGCACATGAAGGTCTTATTTATACATTAAATTTTCCTCTAAAATATGTTCATAGGAGTACAACCAAAGAAAGAATGGGACTGAGTGTGAGTATGAGTGGGAAGTTCCAAAGATAAACCTTGCCTACTTCACTTCATTGCTCTGTATGAGCAAATTGGCACTTAATAAATGCTTTGGTGGATGATGAACACAAAATGTATGCATAAGAGGCTTTCAGCCTGCTGATACATGCAGCCAAGGTGATACTGCTGTCAGCTGCTTGCCTTTAGCCTGAGTGCTGCTTTTGGCTTCCATAACCTTTCGTGGAAGCCTGGAAGAGAATATGAAAGGAGGGCTAATTCTGCACTTAGAAAGACAGGATGCTGGAATCACCCTAAACATATAGACAAGAGTCCATGTGAATCCAAATTAAGTTTTTTAAATAAACTTTTCCCATCAGAGCCATCCCTGGAGGGAAAGGAACTCAAGGGTGGAATGAGCAACAGAGAGAAAATACAAGGAGGAGCCCCAACGACATTGATATAGCATTTGAGACCCAAGGCAAATCATATTATGTGTACCTTTTCAGCTATCCACCCTCATCTTATTCCCTCCTTATTTATTCTGAGTCTACCATATTATGATAGGTATTGTATAGGTACAAATAAATGTAAAATAACTCCCTTGAGGAGCTTTAGATCTAGTCAGGGAGATAAAATTCAGACACAGGAAAACTATATTAGGCTGGAAATATGTGCTGCCTAGGTGTTTCAGGTAATAAGCTTTATGGATGGTCAAAGGTCTGGCTCAATGAAGGCAGGCCTACTCAGGGAAGTTAGAGGAGTTTCTTTCATGGAGAATAAAGTGGGTAATAATGAGAGTTCTGGAGATCACTTGTAGCTGAAGTCATCATGGTAGAAGTCACATTTGGAATGGACCTTTAAAGATGAGTAGGGTAGATAAGAGGAGATGGTAGGGGTAGTTGTCAGGAAAAGGAGAAAGGAGAAGTAAAGGGTAGGTTCCAGGAATAGCATAAGCAATAATTCAGAGTCAATATTTATTTGAGTAGTGGGTCAATTAATTGTTTGTAGGCTTTGTACAAGGGAGTGAATGAATCTGTTTGACCCCAATGAATTCATCATTTTGAGCATTCCTTCACGAATGCAGATTATAAGCTGCCTATAACTTAGAATATTAGAGAGTTGCCTAAGACCCAGAGAAATTAAATTACTTGCCTATTGTTTCACGGCTAGTACTTTTCAGAGGTGGAATTTTAATCTAGGTCTTCAGTCCACTATGCCAACTTGCTTCTTATGTATAAAGGGAACTATAGCTAGAGAGGGAACCTAAATAAATTGCATTTAATGGGTTTAGAGTTGGAGTTTGAAACATTTTTTTTGTGGTCATGGGTACTTTTGGTCATTTTGTGAAGCCTATGGACACTTTCTCAGAATATTATTTTAAATGCATAAAATAAAATATAAAAGAAACCGATTATGCTGAAATATAATTATCATGTTTTTTTCTTAAGTTCACAAGCTTCAGGATAAGAACCCTTTCCAGAGACCTACCTAAGAGACCATTGAGGCAAATTATATTGTTTTTATAAATGAGGAAACTAAGACCTAGAGAGGCTAAGTGAATTTGGTTTATAGATCAATGTAGAAATATAATTTACTGCCAAGTTGTGGAGGCTTTTGGTGATGGTAATTTTCCTGAAGTACCACTTTAATTATCTTAGTACCCTTCTCAAAAATCCTGAATGTGGACCCTCATGCAATCCATATGAACTTTCAGGAAAGATTATCCATTAAGGAACAAGGAAAGAAAAGATAAGACTGGCATAGTTTTCTATAAAATACTTTCAGGAATATCAAACCTCAGAAGGAGCTAAAGTTGTGGAGGAAAACCAGGGATAACTAAAAAGTATGTTTTTAAAGCTACATTAGGGAAGGCAGATAAAAGAAGTAGTACTACCATGACGGTGGATGCAGAAACTGTAAAGAAAGACAGAGAGAAGGAAGAGATGTATAATTTTTGTTTTCTTTTTGATTTCCATGTTTGTTATAGAGAATAGAGTTCTAGTCTTGAAGTAAGGAGATGTGGGTTCAAATCTCACCTAAAATACTTACTAGCTGTATGACCCTTAGTAAGTCAGTTAAGTTTTCTGAAAATAAGGTTCATCAACTATAAAATGAGGGGTTGGATTTAATGACTTTTAGGTTCTCTTCTACACTAACTTTAGGGTCCCATGATTTTATGAAGGGAAAGAAGAGATCAGTCTAATAAGGAGTTGATACTTAAGTAGAGACAAATTATATGATATCTCATCTTTTTTCTTCCCATACTGCTTGAGGACCCAGCCATTACCATGATGATAGAGCCCATCAGAACCAGAAAGTCCATGAAAAACAATCTTCTTCAATGTAAACTGATGGTTATAGATTTATTTCTTTCTGGGAGGGTCACAATGCCTAAGACTGATATTAAGGAAACATTGGCCAAGATGTACAACACTATCCCAGACATCATTTTTGTTTTGGGATTCAAAACTCATCTTGGTGATGGGAAATCAATAGGCTTTGGAATGAGTTATGATTCCTTTGACTATGCAAAGAAAAATGAAATAAAGCATAGATGTGCAAGTATGACTCATAAGAGTAGAAAATGACATCAAGAAAGTAGTAAATGGAATGCAAAAATAGAATGGAGAGAATCTAGAGTTCCACAAAGGTAAATTTTGGTGCTGGCAAAAAATGTATTGAAGCATGGATAACAAAAGAATTAACATGCTGCTGCTTTTTTTATCTGTGAAGATAGTATAAAATTTTCTTCAGGGCATAAATAAACTATACATATGAATATACATATATACATATATATATATATATACACATACATATAAACATACGTATGTACATACATGCATCCAGATATAGATGATACCTACCGCCCTTGATTAGTGCAAGTAACTAGGCTCAGATGAATTATATTTCAGATGAATTAAACGTTGAAAGTGAAGTCCTGGTGAATATAATTGCTAAGCCACCACCACTAATCTTTGAAAGGTGGGAAAGGACAGGTACAATAGAATTGGAGAAGAGCAAATGTTATCCTTATTTTATTTTAAAAGAGAAGAGACAGAAGTCTGTAAGAAATATGATATAGGAAGTAGGATCCTGCAGATTTCTAGTAAAATTCTGGATGATAGTTCATGAATATCTAGAAAAGGAAGGGATGAACATTTAAAGAAAACAATATGCCTTCATCATCAAGAACCAGTCATAAAAGACTCACCTTATTATCTTTTTGTATGTGAGTTAATTGATAGTACAACTAGGTGGATTTGAAATTGGTATGATACCTGGTCTCAAAGTGTAGCCCATATTTGGTCAATGTCAACTTGGAAAGACCTGGATAGGTTAGAACTTTATATTGAATCAAATTAAATGAATACAATTTAAAATTTTATGTTTACATTAAGAAGTCATTTTATAAGTATGGAATAAGAGAAGCATGGCTGACAGCAGCTTATTGAAAAATCTCTTAATCCACCTGGGCCACTTTGCATTTGCTGCCCTGTCTGGTTTCAATTCCAGGGAACAAGAAGCCTCATCCCAGAATAAGCTCATCATTTCTAAACTCAACACCATGCTGCTAACTCAAGCCTTGGTTGACTTCAACTACTTCAGCATCTCCCCCATTCCCCCTTTATTTGTAGAGCTGGAAAGCAGAGTGCCAAATTCTTCCCAATGCCTTCCTTTATAGAGGGCAGAAACTACTCAGATCACTCCACTTTGCATCTGCTGCCCCACCTGGTTTCAATTCCATGGAACAAGATGCCCCTACGCAGGGGACTCCATGGTGTCTCCCACCCTTTCCTGCCTCCTGCTGAATATTGTCTCCTCTTTCATATTGTAAGCTTTTTGAGGGCAGGGCCTGTATTTCTTTTTATTAATTGTATCCCCAGTACTTAGCACTGTACCCAGCATATTGTAGGCACTTAATAAATGTTTATTGTGTTGCATTGGATGAAGAAGTATTCATCCACATAGATACAATAGCTAAAACCAAGAGAGTGAATGAAGTTTTTGCAGGAGAGAACAGAGAGAAGAGAAGAGAAATATTGGGAAACTGAACCTTAGAAAAAGCAAAACATGACAGATCAAGAGAAGAGAAGCTAGGAAAGGAGTCTGAGTAGTATTCCCAAATATAGGAAGAGAATCAGGAGATCTTTACTGTCTGGGGAGCTAAGGGAGAACAGAGCTTCCTATGTATCTTTCACTCCTTTTTCTCTCTTCTCTTCCTTTCTTTTATACACTTACTCGATCCATTAGGGAATTCCCTTTGAAGTTCCTATATAGTCTACATGTTCATGAGACTCAAGAGCAAGACAGAGTGAGTTTACCAAGTAGGCCCCAGAGTATCTGAGTTACATCTTAAATGCATGACCATGGATTGTATTTTCTTTTTTTTTCTATCTGCAAGTTTTACTCTGTTGTCTGGGAGTATTATCCCTCCTGGAAGATATTATTTACAGTTGACTTTCACCAGAAGCCTGCTTTTTATGTCTGCTTTTCTGTCATGATTAATAGTTTGTTTTTGTATTTTGAGATGTCCCGAGCTACAGTAATGGTAACTCCTTTGCAATTTCATCATAAATCTTCAAATGTTACATGTATATCTTTGCTTAATTAATTTGGCCTATGAAATATTCTGCATAGGTGTTATTTCCCTTTCAACTGAGCTATCATGAGTGACTTTGTTCTTCCAGGGCACCTATTGACTTTTGCTTCTCTCACATACTGAACATTAGCATTTTATTATGGAAGTGCTAGCTCATTCAGATAAAAAGCATTTTTAAAGATTCATTGTCCTTTATCCATTAATTTTCATTAAATTTTTTTGAGCAGAAGTGATATGATGTTATGATCATTTTAAAACACAGAGCAAAAAGACACTAAATCTTATTTCCCTCAAAACAATGATGATTTATATTCCCATGATTTTCTCATATCAGAAGGCTTTCAAGCAACCAAAAACAAAACAGAAAAAAAGAAGTAATTTGACCACAAGACTGACATTGACCACATTCAGTTGTGCTCTTTTTATATGTATGTTATATTTGAAAGATCCTGGACTTAGCTTAAGGCAACTGGAATTTGATTTTAGGCAATTCATATAACTTTTCTGAACATCAGTTTCCGCAACATATAATTTAAAAACAAACAAACAAAAACAAACAAACCTGAAGTTGGAATCAGAAAATCTGGGTTGCCGATAATTAATCATACGACCATAAGCTCCTCAACTTATATTGTAGGACCTTGGTTTTGTAATTTATAAAATGAGGCAGTTGGACTAAATGATCTTTTTTTTTTCATTTTAACTTCCTATGATATTATGATTCAATGAAAGTGATAGTTATTCTTGCCTTTCCAGATTGTTGTGAAATTACTTGAAAAATATTTTATGAATACAAAATAACAGAACTGCAATGCAGTACTGAGCCAAGAACAATTAATTTATAGTTAGAAAATCTCATTTTGAGTCCTACTTTTGATATTTACTGTGCTTAGGAAAGTCTCTTTACCTCTGTAGGCTTAGTCTCCTTTATCTGAAATGTGAAAAAGAGCATTTGTGATACCAATCCCACATGGCTAATCAAAAGATCAAAGAACAGTGTGTGAAAGTGTTTTGTCAACCATAAAGTGCAATATAAAAGCAAAGTATTATAATTAATCTTTCTACTGTTCAGCACATGGTCATTCTAAAGAGATTATGTATCTTCCCTGCCATGACATAATCAGTATGTATTAGAGACAGAACATGAACCTGGGTCTTCCTGCTTTGGAGGACAATTCTCTGTCCATTGGGCCATGCTACCTCTCTTTAAACATTAATACTGAAAGTAAAAGGATAGCAATAATAATATTCGGTCTGTGGGCCAGCTTGAAGACGATCACTAATCATCAATTGTTTTTGGATAAGACTTTTAGAACTGTTGGAAGATTATAAATATGTTCAAATTTCCCAGAGCAAATACAGGTGACTACAAAGCAAATGTTTGCCCATTTTCCCCCACTTTATTTTCATTTTATTGCTTTGAATATTCCAAAAAGGGATTGATCTGTTTTCTGGTGGGAGGGTGTAGTGCCATTTTTGTGATAATCAAAACACTAAATGAGGTAACAAAGAGTCAGACATGACTGAAAAATGACTGAACAAAAACAAAAATAAACCAACATTCATTGATATTCTGCCTAATTTATTTTTTATTTCAACTGGTTAATAATTGTATATTCCTACTATGCTATGTAATTTACAAAATTTTTATACATATACTATTTCATCTGGTCTTTTTAACTGTATTATGAAATAGGCATGGAAACTTATCCCCATTTTACAGGTATGAAAACACATTCAGAGATGAGAAGTAATTTGTTCAAGGGACAATGCTGAGACTGGAAGCTAGATCTTCCTACCCATTGCTATCACTTAAAAAAAAAGCATCACTTTGAAAATATATCTTTGTCCAAAGTTGTGAGTTCTAGCAAGTAATGAAGAATCTTGGTCTGAATTTCATCCTATTACTAGCAAATGCCAAATACCAAAAGGCCTCACAAACACGGAGAGTTTTACCTCCTGTTAGGATGAAACAATAACAATACAGAAGAGGCTATCACAAGGGCCACCATTTTTCTTCTTTAAAATAATTTCCATTTAGTATAGAAACAATTCTTGAAAACACCCAATATGTGCTGTGATCATGAGCCCTTTCTGTATATGACTGCAAACATTTAAACAGCAGCTTGAGTTGTGAGGAATTCAAATATTTTACGAGTAGACTTCAAATACAATATGGGATATTAGCAGCAATGTTTGTCTCATAACACCAATAAGGAACTAACAGAGCTCACAAACTCCTTTTATAATGGGATGAATGACTCTTGTATTGTAATTGCAAACAAAGCTGCAGATGCAATACAAAATTCCTTTTTATGCTTGCAAATATGTTCTCATTGTTCCTTGTTTTAGAAGCAACCCTAATTTGTGCTGAAAATCCTGTTGGCATCATATTTCAGTGGGACTATGTCCCTTTTAACATGGGTCTATTTTTTTCCAAACTTGTAAATGCTTTTCCTAGCAAAGTATTTGCTGAATTCATGAGAGCAGCACTACTCCTGCTGTTATAATTAAGGTACACTACTTACACCTTAGCCATAAAAAACATTCACTCCAGGGTCTCAGCTAAGGGGCAAATCTTTGGTTTACAGCTCTCCAAAAAAGCTTTTGGGGCATATTTTATTGATGCATTCATACATAAAGAGATGTTTATAGTGTATAAAAAAGTCTCAGCCTGTGCATCCCAAAATTGCTTTGCAAGTTATTTGCCAGGCAAGTATTCAGACTAACCAACCTAGGATTCCCACAACTGTGATTTTTATAGATTGTTCAAACTAAATTCTTCCTTGCTTTCTTTAATCTCCACAACTTTTTTTTCTTCCTCCTGCCTGATTCTGATTTAGGGTTGTGGTTGTGTGGATATTTCTGGCTGGAGGACAAGGTGAAAATAGGGAATAGTGCTGGCAGTAGTCCTAAGAGTGCTTGTTTCTGTCCACCCATACTCGATGCCTTGATAGTCCAAAGGGAAAAACAAGTCTGGTAATTCATCTGATCAGTTTGATTAAGGCAATCAGGCTGGAGAGTTCAGGCCTGTTAGGACAGGTTATTGTTGGATTTCTTAACGTTTCTTTATACAATAGACACTTTTGCCAATTTGGTGAAGCCTATGGACTTCTCAGAATAGTGTTTTTAAATGTACAAAATGACACACATAGGAATCCAAAGGAAACAAACTATATTGAAATTCAGTCATATGTATTTATATGTTGATATTTATTTATTTAAAGTTCACAGATCTGAAGTTAAGAACCCCAGGGAGATTTGCTCATTTTCCACCATTAAGTGCTTTTACTAGGGAAAAAATATAATGAATTCAAGCCTAGGCTGTGCCTATAGATGCCTATCTGATGGACAATATTATGGTCAGGTCATTGTTCTTGATTTTATGGTTAATCTACTGTGCTAACACAGCTAGGTACAGTGGATAGAACACTATATATGGAATCAGGAAGACTGATCTTCCCAAGTTCAAATCTGGTTTCAGACACTTATTGGCTGTGTGACTCTGGGCAAGCCATTTAACCCTGTTTGCCTCAGTTTCTTCTTCTGTAAAATGAGTTGGAGAAGGAAATGGAAAACCATTCCAGTATCTTTGCCAAGAAAACCCCCAATGGGGTCACAGTATCAGACATGACTGAAAACGATTGAACAACAGCACTGTACTTATAGCTTGTACAAGAAGAGTTGATTGACTATACCCCCAGGTAAAGAAAACTGGCTGATAGAACCATACTGATGGCACTGTGCTGTTGATAAAGCCTGTGCCACAAAGTAATTCAGAATTAGTATTATTTGGGACCTTCTGCCTTTCTTTTCAATTTGATTCTCATTTGGCCTTGGGCTAAAAGTTATTTGCAGCAGGCATATAGACAGATGCAAAGAGCAATGGAGTGGGTTTACGAATCTCATTTTCAAATAAAACCACGTTAAGCACTGCAAAAGCTTGGTTGATAATCACTTTTAATTAATCACCTTTGGGTGTTCTCTGGTGTAAAAGAAAACAGCTGAAGAACTGAATCAGCTAACAAATGTTAGCAGAAGTAAAAAAATGCTTCTAGGAGTAAACCTAAGAGGTTTTTAGGTGCATGCTTTCATTTTTCAGTTGTTTTTTTTTTTTTTTTTTACAGTGTGCAGTTTCTCAAATAATTCTGTGTTGTGTACTTGATCTGTTTTAGGTCAGAGGCCATCTGTCACCTGGCTCTTGTTCACTGCAGCTGCAGTATTTGTTGAACTCTTTCAAGCAGCTCTAAAATACAGCCCCTTCTCCCTCCTAACAACTCACCTCTCCCACCCTGATTCAAGAGAGCAAGACCTAGAAATGGTCTGTGTCTTTGGAAAATTGCATGTAGAGAAGCAAGGGAATGCATGGCCAACATGTGCACAGTTCATGGAGTGATGGGGCCAATATGAGCCTCCAAGGGAATGATTGTTTCACAACAAGGAGCTCATGCATTTCAAATTGCTCGACACCTGGGTTTGAAATAAGCCCTTGCTCCTGTTGGTTAATGCTGTTGCACAGTGGTACTGGCAAGAAGACTGACAGCTTGAAGGGGATACTCACAAAGTCATACATACAGCATGTTAATTCTGGTAATGCAATTTTTTTTTTCTGATTGGCATAATCACAAAAAAGAAATTGGCCATATCTTTCTAGAACTGCATCTGGTTGCATGGCACAATAGAAGCTGAGACTGAGACAGAGACAAGAGTTTACCCATTTTAATACAGAGTTTTCCCCTTTGCACCAGCACAGTTTGCAAAGCCTATATAAAAGGCGGTTTTTCCTGGGACAGGCTGCCTCTTGTTCCCCTCATTAAACTATTCATATTCATTCAATTGCTATTCTCTTCTGTCTGACTATCCATGCTGCCCAGTCATTGAGTTGAAAGGAAATTTGTGTAAAGCAGACAGGGAACTCTGCTGAAGGGATGGAATCAAGGGGATTATTCTTAGAGGAGCCACTCTGACCAGCCTCAGTTTTCATTACACTGAAGGAATAGTATTGATGATCAACCTGTTAAGAAAGTTCATGAAATACCTTCTTTTCTTTTTACTTTGCCTAACCATCTATTCAGCCAATATCTTGAGGCAGGAGTTTTGTGAAATCTTTAATCTCCTATATTCAGCCTACACTTACAACCTGCCTCTAAAGCTCATGCCATGTCTTAAAGTTTATTTGAATTTTTTCTATCTGTAGTTATACACATAACCTTTGCTGGCACTGGGGGAAAAAGGAATTTGAGTAATCTAATCACAGGTTTGAAAAAAATTGGTTTCCCTCAGAAACCTTAAAAATCTGACAATACGATGTAATGATGATTCATAACACTCCCTGCCCCCCCCCCAAAAAAAAACAAGTCTTGTCTTTAATCCATCATTTGGCTTCAATCCTGCTTTTAATCCATTATTCACTTTGAAACTCAACCTTTGTTCAGACATTCACTTTAGCCCTGACCTCAGGAAAATCTCTGATGGATGGAGTTTTTTAATAGTAGAATTTTATCTGTTCTAGAAGATCATGGACAAAGTTAGAGACTAACTAGAACCTGACACTTTCTTTTGGATATTGTTTATTAATTTTTGAATCATATAGTAAGCCTGTGCTACTACTTGCGATTTGATTTATATCTCATCAGAGAGAAAGGTCTCACTCACTTGAGAATGTGTGAAAATAAATGCATTTAAAAATGTTTAGGCACTTGCTACTGGCAACACCATTATTCCAGTGATGTTCAGGGACTTAATCATGGAATACAATAGTTTTCAAAGAATGAGAGTGGAGAATACATCAAAGGACAATGAGGAAGTGAATAAGGAGGTTGCAACACATTATAAAAGATGACTCACACAGGAGAAGGGTTCTAAACACATCATTAGAGAAGTGTAAGGCAGGGGGAAAAAAAGGTGGACTGGATCTTGTAGTGAACATGAGGGTTAACTAATAGAGCACCTATGTATCCCATTAGTATGTCAAACACAACATGAAGAAAACTTAAGAAAGTCTGCTAGAACTTTGGTAGATATCCTATGGTGAATTTATGAGAAGACATGAGAGTCATGTAGGAATGGCAAGTGTAGATGGATTGAGATCTACATTGCAGGGAATATCCCAAATATTCATCGGCATATTAGAGTATATAATTCATATTTATATAGACTTTGAGGTTATAGAAATCGCTACATACATTGTATCATTTGATACTCAAGAAACCCTATAATTCAGGTCATTTGAGTATTGTCACCTCTGTTTTAAAACAGGGACAAAACTGGATTAAGAGGGGTTGTTTCATAAGTTCATGTGATTTGTACGTTGCAATTAGGGCCTTGGAACTTGAGCCCATGTCCCCTAATACTAAATCTGTATGTTTTCCTCTAATATGAAGCAAAGTACTTGAAAACAATCATATTACCTAATTTATGTTCCCTTTTAATTTTTATTATTTGAAATAGCAATTTTTTGATAGGATTTGTAAAAGTCAAGGCTAGCACAACTGAATTATCATGCCAAATGCCAAATTACCAAGATCTGAATGAATGAGGTGTTTTTGTATTTATGGCAAATAAAAGAAAATCCCAAATAACTCAGTTTATTTCAATATTTACCATTTAATAATGAATGAACTCTTGTCATTCATTTCATTCATCAATCATTTATTAAGTGCCTGTGATATGCCAGTCCCTAAACCAGTCTCAAATAAGGAACATTAACACACGTTGTCTTCTTTGTCTGATGTTTAACATCTGGGAATGTGTCTGACATTGAAATTAAGATAAAACCAAAAGACTATTCCCTGAGAGAATTCAGGATCCTTTGATTCTCTTTGTTGTTATTTTGAAACTAAATATCTTGCTTTTCTTGGTGCTTGAGAGTTCTTAGCAAGATTTTGTCAAACTATTGATAGCTGTTCTATCTGTTTTCTTTCTTTCCTTCTTTCTTTCTCAGTGCTAAGGTCAAAGAGTTGTAATTAGTTTGCATTATAAAAAAGAAGAAAATTTCACTTGAGTGAAACAGTAATCCAAGATTTTAAATGCTGAGTGTTTAAAGGGCATTATTGTAGATTTAAACAAAATGAAACCATTTTGGTTTCATACCACAAGTGTAAGCACTTTATTCTGACATCAGAGAGAGAGATGAGAAAATAGTTATATTTAGGTTTTCATTAGGCAAATCTGACTGGCTTATAGCAATGACTAAAGAAATCACCTTGAACCAAATTTCCTTTTTTTTTTTTGATGTATATACTCACTTTTTCCAAGACAGATCATTACTAAGGAAGATTTTTGTTTTGTTTTATCCATAATCATAGCCTATCTTCCTTGTATTTTATACATTCTTGTGAATATCCATTGGGCTCAATCCTTTTGGTACAGAACAACATAGTACTACTTAAACCTCTTCTCCCTCTCCAAACAATGTCCCTACCTCTGATATCCCTTTGAGTCCATCCTGCGTGCCACACCTAATACTGTCTCTTCAAAAAGAAACTATGTGTTTTCGTCCAGACAAAGCAGGCTCCTCATTTCTTTCTGCTCACTGCTTCATTATTTGTCTTTTAATCTCTTTACTCTTGTCCTTTACTCTTCTCCTTGAAGGGGGACATGGTTTATTATTATTATTATTATTGTTATTTTTTGTATCACCATTGTCTTATTTTTTTTTTTTTTAGATAGCATGGCACAGTGAAGAGAATGCCATGTTTGGAGTCAAAGGACTTGAGCTGCCACTGTTTGAACTTAGGCAAGTCACTGAACTTCATTGTCTCCCATTTTGCTCATCTAAATGAATTTGTGATTTCAAGGCTGAGGGGAAACTCATGATATGGAAACCAACTCCACTTGGCATCTAATCTGTAATTGATAGTCTTAGATAACCTCCTTGAGCTTTCATGTGAAATGAGGACAGACTAGATGACCTGTGAGATCCTTTTTAGCTCTAAATCAATGAACTAGAATTACATTCCTGCTTATCTTCAATGAACTAGAATAATACTAGACTTATCCACAGTCACATAGCTATTATGTTTCAGAGGCAGGAATGGAGTTCAGGTCCTCCTGAATCAAGGGCTGACCATTCGTTTACTAGGTATAGTCACCTCTCTACTTGCATATTGTTGCAATTTAATAAATCATTGTTGAACTATGCTGCTGAATAATGGAACCTTCATATTTGAGATTATATGTGACTATTGATTTATAGCTTACATCTTCGTGACTATTATTTGGTCATTCTATGATTCACCTTAGTTTTTCCCTATTTTTAATAACACTTTCTTCTTTAATATTGGGAACTGTATTCTTTTGAACGGGGAGTTTGTATACTGGGATGCAGGGCATTATGTCTGCATTTCCCTTAGTTTCCTGTGTGGGAAGCAATAGGCAAAGAGAATGATGAATGAGAAAAGCCCTCAAAGTATATCTAGGTTCTTAGCTTTATGGGAAATTCCAACACAGTGACTAAACTTACAAAATTTCTTATTTAAACTCAATGATTATATTATATAAAAGGCATTATACTGGTGTTGAAGATATAAAAACAATACAAAAAGCAGTACCTGTCTTCCAAGAACTTACATTCAACTAAGCTCAATAGACTTGGCCTATCTGCCCACTGTTCTAACAATCCTTGCCAGCTTTGAAATTTCAAAACCATGTTATTAATTTCCCTGATTTAAGACACTGTTAAAACATATTATACTTCTTGGAGAATAATGACTGATCCCTGGGATACTTCACTAGAGATTTCTTTCCAAATAAGCATCTGCCCTTAATGACTCCTCTCCATTCATTTCACCCTTTTATATTCTATTTAACTGTAAACTTACATAGTGTTAAGGTTAGGGTTCTGGTAGAGTTAGGGCTCCAACAGAATTCTGATAGAAAATTAAATTAGTGTTCTGATAGATTTCCATGGAATTGGATCAGGGTTCTGACAGAGTTAGGGATCTAAGAGAAAATAGAGGGTTAGTGTAATTGGATTAGGATTAGGTTTTAGAAGGAATCTGATAGGATTAGAAAACTACATGTGGAGAACATGAGAGATATGATTCTTTGCCAAAATCTAACAGGAACATTTCTATAGC
This sequence comes from Vombatus ursinus, assembly GCF_900497805.2. Classification (NCBI taxonomy): domain Eukaryota; kingdom Metazoa; phylum Chordata; class Mammalia; order Diprotodontia; family Vombatidae; genus Vombatus; species Vombatus ursinus. The sequence continues at coordinate 2,862,477 of NW_020954867.1, forward strand.
ATGGGCCTGATCTATCAGCCTAATAACTTTCAACAAATGAATGTGGTCAGCTTGGCATGACCATTTTTGTTGAAGCCATCCTTACTCTTAGTGTTCACTCCTTTTTCTAAATGCTAATGTAGCACCACTTTAGTTATCCATTCTGAAATTATGTCAGGAATACCAGTTAAATTCACTAGCTTAGAGTTTGTAGATTCTATAGTCTTCCCTTTTAACAAACAGAACAACATTTGTTCTTCTCTAATCTTGGCATGTCTCCTGATCACCATTATCATTGCCAAGAAGTTGAGAATTCTGGCAAAGAAAGAACATATTTTTTCCAAAGGATGTAGGGGTACACAACTGACACTACTTCAAATTATTCCTTGAGATTATTGCAGGACTGCAGAAAATATACTCATTACTAGTTTTGCTCTTTATAAACAAGCCTTGGTGTGGTAAAGTCAGAAGTGTGGCTAGATAGCTAGTATTCCAGTATAATAAACTTTAAGAATCTGAGTGTCTGAGCATCCACTTGGGTTGAATGTCTGATGTATCAGAGTGGGAGAAAAGATTCAGGAAGAGCTCATAGGCATGAGATTGGAAAGTGTAAGTGGAGTACTCTTTCCTAAATTATGTATTACTATTGAGGGCACCACTGTCCTTCTAATCGCCCAGGCTTGAAATCTAGGTGCCATCTTCAATTCCTTACTTCTCTCTCTCCTCTATCCAATCACTTGTTAATTCCTATCATTTTTACCTTCATAACATTTCTAATATATGCCCCCTTCTCTTCTCTAATAATGCACCACCCTCTTTAAAGCCCTTATCACTTCACGCCTGGACTATTGCAGTAGCTTTTTGGTTGGTCTCTTGGCCTCAGTTCTCTCTCCATTCTGACTCATCTTCCATTTAGCTGCCAAATCGAGTTTCCTAAAGTGCAGGTCTGATCATATCACCCACTATTCAATAAACTCCAATGGCTCTGTATTGGTTCTAGGATCAAATACAAAATTCTCTTTCTTTTTTTAAGGTCCCTCAAAACTTGTCCCCTTCCTACTTTTCCAGTCTTCTTATACTTTACTTCCTCCATGAACTCTGAGGTCGAAAGGCACTGGCCTGCTTGCTGTTCTGCCCATGAGACAATCTTTGCAGCTCCAGGCATTTTCACTCATGCTCCCCCAGACCTTAAATTCACCATTTCCTCATCTTTGCCTCTTGGCTTCCTTCAGGTTTCAACTAAAGTCCCACCTTCTGCAAAGAAGAAAGACTTTCTCAGTCCTCCGTAATCTTAGTGGCTTTCCTCTAAAAAAACCCCCAATTTATCCTGCATATAGCTTGTTTGTAGTTGATTCATTCTGTCTCCTCAATTAGATTGTCATCCAGGAACTATTTTGTTTTGTTTTGTTTTTGCCTTTTTTATCCCATGTGCTTATGGCACATAGCAGGTTTTTAAAAATAAATGCTTTTTGGTTAACTGACCAAGAGTGTTCATAGGGGCGAAGTCAGAGACAGACCTGACCAGCCCCCTCTATATATGCTGAACCATGGTATCAGAGACTGAATACAAGGACCTTGGGCCTAATGCTTTCCTCTATCCAGTGTGATGACCAGCATCTCAATCTGCGATGAGAGGCTATTAATGAAATGCAATTTCATATCACCTTCTGAATCTGACCTGCTTCTATTCTGTGTGGGCAAAAGAGTGCCTGAGTAGGCTGGGGCACAACAGGACCTGACGAACTGAGAATGCAGGACTATTGATGAAACGACATGACAAATGTTGAGGGGGACTCAGCAACCACAATCACCAATTGTTTCGTGACCCATTGATATAGTTTGTGCCCAGTTGGTGGCTTGAATTCACTTACAGCAAGAAGGTGGTCTTACTAAATCCCTTTGGGGAAGGGGGTTAACTAACTCCCTAATAAGTCTTTTTTTTTCTTTCCTAGTCTGTCTAAAGATAATTCTCTTTTGATGCAAAAACAATATCAAAGAAATAGTTGAGTGAGAAATCACAAGTTGCTTTTGTAATGTCTGTTTCATCCATTCTCAACAGTCACCTATTCTTTCCTTTGCTCCTAAGATAGCTTTGAAAAAGTACCTTTTTTGCAATCTTTAAAAAGCTGCATGTAAGAGATGGAAAGTCAGAAGTTCAGACCCTGCCTTTGAAGCATACTGGCTGTGACATTGGCCAAGTCACTTAACCTCTTAATGTTCTAGGCAACTTTTTAAGACTCTAAGACAGATTGTAGAGATGGTGAGGAAATTTCCTCATTTATGAGTTTACATTCCAATGAAAAATAGGTCCAGTCTGGATCTCTATCCCTTAACATTCATCAAATGACCTTTATAGTTCCTGAGGCTATTTCCAAAAAATGTGTCTCTTCTGTATTCATCTTCACTTACCTGACCTTCCCTACAACTTAAAAAAAAAGTTCTGTGTTTTTTTTTAACATTAAATTATTTATTCCCTGTGTGTCCGCATTTGTCTCTTTAACCAGTTTTCCCTTTTATTCCTCAGTGCACTTAGAATGTCAGTCCCGAGAGCTTCTCATTCTTTTGGATCTGACTTTCCTGTTATAATTAGGGTATAGCTATATATGTATCTTTCCTCTTAACCTTTTACCATCAACTATCCTAAAAATCACAGGTTATATTAGATTATATTAGAGTTTTTTGGGGGGATGTTTTTTGTCTTTTTCTACAAAATATTCTAAGATGCAATGGCTATGTGCTCCTGGGTTTCTCATCATCTCTACTTAATGAATTCTTTGCTTTTTTGTTGGTGATGGTGGTCGTTAGAATCAAATCCAGAATAACAACTCCACTAGTTGTTTCCTTCATCTTTTGAAGGATCAAATCATTATTAAATCTCAGTTGAGTCCCACAAAAACTCTGTGGGGCAATCAATGTAAGTTTAGTATCCCCATCTGAAAACTTAGGAAATTAAGTTTTGAAGAGCTTAAGTGGTACACATACTACATACAGTACACTGCCATGATGCAGAGTGTTGCTATTTTACATTGTCTTTGGCTATAATACATATTTTACCAACTGTGAAACTGCAAGTTTAAACTGCCTTATATCTGTCGGACAACTTACTTCTTCCTGTTCCCTAAATCAAATCCTTCCCATCCTAGAAATTACAACATAAATCCTCAAAAATGAGGAAGTATTCCCTAATTAACTATATAGACTTCAACAAAACCATGAATAATAAGGTAATCTGGTTTCGGATCTCATCACATAAACCCTTTCAACGTCAACTTCATCAGTAAAATGGAAATACTACTCATAATACTTGAACTTATTATCTCACATGCTTGTCAGAAGGAAAAAAATACTCAGTACACTGCAAAGTATGAATGAGGGCTATCATTATCAATGTTATCATCATTATTATTATTTTATTATCATGCTAGATTGTGGAAAGTCTTGATGATCATGTTCCAAAGTTTTTCTGTATTCTGAAGAGTTGAGACAAACAGAACAGCAAAGTACAATGACAAATATTCTGATGGCCATATGTAGACTTGTTTCTCACGGGTATTCATTGTTACTTCACAAACAGGAGTACTCACTTTCCCTTTACTCTATGCTCATATACATTTTAAGAGATGACAGTTCCTCAGAGAATTGTGTTGCTTGGTCCTACCGAGCAAGTGAGGAATCTTCTGGGCACTGTTTTTTAAACATTTTATTTATAGTAATATCTATTTTTACAAAAAGGATTCATTTCAGTCATATAACATATTGTCAGTAATTCTAATGCTGGCACTTGAAGTAATAGTACAGGGGCCACAGGGCAAGTTTCCAGGGGATTATAAGAAAAAGTTATAAGACATTATTGAATATTAATAATGTTGAAGTGGTTGATAAAGATAAAGCATTCCAAACATAGTACTGACAATGAGGAAGGAACAAAATTTGGTGATTAGAAGAAGAAGGTGGCAGGGGGGAAGGTATAGGTATGGATAGCAGTATTAGCCTATGTTCAACCAAGGAAGTTAAGGGGTTTGCTTGGCATACATGTGATAGAAGGGGCAAGCTTCATGTTCCAGGAGACATGGAAATACACATTATTATCACTAGAAGCAAGATCATAGATAGAAAACTGGAAAGGACCATAGAAATTATCAAGTCTAACCTCCTCATTTTATGGCTGAGGGTAAGAGAGGTTAAGTGATTTACCCAGGGACACACATTCCATAAGTTTCCAAAATAGAATTTGAACTCAGGTCATCCTGACATTAGGTCTAGCATTTGATCTATCATCAAGTCCAACACTCTATCCACAATGCCATCTGTTATTTCTATAGATGAAGGGACCAAATCTTTCTTGGGTGAATAATAGGCATATGAAAAGAACTGTGGTTGGGGTGGGGGAGAGGAAAGGATAGCTTTTCTGTATCCCTTCTGACTTTTCTTCCTAGAAGCATAGTAAGGAATGAATCGTGTAGCTTTGCTCTTAGCCCTACTACATCTACACTGCTCCACAAACACTCCCCCCCCAACAAAAACAACCTCACCTGTTGTCTAACATCTACAATTTCATCATAAGGGTTTTGTCCATTTCCCTATTAAAACTATGAACTAGTACCAAATATTTGTTTTTCAGGGACCTAGGTCAATCTTATGAGATTTTTCAATTATTGCTTTTTTTTTGGAATGCTCTTACATACAGCATTTCCCCTAGAAACAGAATTTCCTGGTTCTGATTCTCCACCATAAAAAGAGACTCAGATCTCATGGAAGGACTCAGGCTAACAAAACAAAAATCAAAATACAAGGACAAACTTTATTTAACCTGAGGAAACTGCAAAGACTTCTATCTAAGTCCATAAGCAATCAAGAAAACTCTCCTTCCCTCCACAGTGGGACTGTCCTCCTTCCTTTCCTGGTCCTCCATAATTAGAGTATTGTCATAAACTTGAGACCTATTCCTCCACCAAGGAAGGACAAAGAGAATCAATCACCTTCTCCAAACATACATAGTCTGCATAATTCATGGGTCCTATGGAAGGCAAAGATCAGACTTGTTCTTTCATATTTTGGGCCTTTAACTTATTCTTCAGCTTCAGTCTCTGCTTGGTCTAGGACAGGGGTGGGGAACCAGTGTCCTTGAGGCCTCCTCTAGATCTCCTCTTCTCTGCTTATCACAGCATTCATCTGATATGAAAACTGGAGCTCTGGAGCAATGGTTCTCTGAAGCTATGTGGCTACAGCAGCTTCCCTCTAGGCAACTGAATCTCTGTTTAAATATCTTCTCTCTTCCCAAGTTCTCATTCTCTCTCAATGTCTAATTCTGTCGACTCCCTTTCACAACATCAGAACTGGTTGAAACCTCAGAGGTCATCTAGTACAACCCATTCACAAAAGGATTGCCCACTATAAAATAGCTAATTGTTTTTCCTCCATCCTCTGAAAACATGCAAGGAGAGGAATAGAAGGAACACAACACCTCTCAAAGCATACATCCCACTTTTCAGAGATGTAATTTCTGGGAAATTATATTTAAAGGAATTCTAATTTTCTCATTTTGCAACTTCCACCCACTCAGGACTTTTAGCACTCCTCTTTGGGGCCAAATGGAGCAAGTCTAGGGTAAATATGCCTGCTTCCTTCCACTGATGTTTTTGTTTAATTTTATATTTTTTTTGTTATTTTGAACTTGATAAACATAGAAAATATGACCATTTCTACATAAAAAGAACCACAGAAAAGAGGTTTGAATATGAAACCCCTATTTTCTTACATACAGCTTACATTTGTTTTCAAAAATTATATAATAAATTCAATATATTTTTTCAAAGTTTCCTGACTTGGCTGTATCTCCTATACTTTCTTCTCTTCTCTGTGCATTTTAAAATATACTAGCTTGACTCTCTTTTCTTTTCATTTTTCTTCCTTTTTTCATATCATGGTAGCTAGTCCCTTATTCCTCCTCAAACCCCTCCCCATTAAAAATAACAATTTTGTTGCACATAGCAGAGTCAAGCAAAATATATCTGCATATTGGCCATATCTGTGAATATGTATCTCAATCTATACCTTGAGTATCTCTTCTCTTGTTACATGACAGCATGTTTCATCATTCACCTTCTGAATTCTGTGATTGGCCATTGCATAATCAGTTTTTTTGTCTTTCAAATATGAAATTCTTTATAATAGTGTAGTTGTTAATTCTTCACCATTTCACCATCCAATCCTATTTCTATCTTCAACTTCCATCTATGATCAACAGCCTCTTAGATATCTATACTGAATATACAAAACAGAAGTCATCTTTCTCATTAAAATTGCCCCCTCTCCAAACTTGCTTATTTGTGTTCAGGACCTTATCATCTTCCTAATCACTAGTGTTTTTAACCCTGAAGTTATCCTTGACACTTTCTTCTATTTAACTCCTCCCTCAGGTCAATTAGATGTCAAGTCAAGCTAATTCCCTCTCCATGTGATAACATCTCTGGCTCTGTCTGTCTCTCTCTCTCATCCTTTTATTTCTACTCACAAAAGATTATCACCCTCACTCAGAATCTTTTTAACTCATTTTCTCTTTCTTTACTATTTTGATGAAATGAGTAGGCTTTTGAAGGAGATAGGGTGAAAACTTCTAAAGAGGGGGGATGAAGAAAAATGAGAAGCTGAGGATACTGAAGACAAACATCTCTTGATTAGCTCATCCATATGGTCAATAAACATTTCTTGAGCACTTACTGCATAAAATACTTTGTGTTGCATTTCAGAATTTTCCTAGAGTCAGCCATGTTTATTTATCTTAAGCTTTAAATGGACAGATATAAGCTGAACAAAGAGCTCCTTTGGTACAGAACAGCTGTGCATATGCTTGACTTAATGTCAACATATCTATTGAGTCATATGTGATCACTATATTCTTAAAGACTTTTGTAGCATTATTAAAATCTTTCTCTCCTTGGATGCTAGTTGTGCATTCTCACACTCGCTATTCCTTAGACCATTAAGAAGCAGTCTTGAGAAATTTGAATACCCCTTCCAGGTTCTTCAAAGGAAATCTCAGTGGAATGAAAGACAAATGAAGAAAATTTAGGTGGTTTTTTTTTTTCTGCCTGAACCTCCAGATCCTTAGGAAGTACTAAAAATGGCAACAGGTACACCACTGGGAATTGAGGAAAGAAGATAAGAAGTAAAATAAATCACCATGTACTCTCATGGAAATAGGGAACAAGACCCACTTAAAAATACATTGACATTGATTTTCTAGATCCCTTAGAGACTTCTTGTGATTCAGACCTAGGATCATTGAAAGTGTATTATAAAATGATGCTCTGAAAACGATGCATCTGGAACTATGAAGCAGATAGGAGAGAAAGTCTAGTGATCAAGCCTTGCTTCTCTGGGAAAGAGAAAGACTTCTAGACACTATGGAAAATTACAGATGAGAGCTACAGGTAACATAATTTAAGACAGTAAAGGAAGCCATGGATGATAGCAATGACTAGTGAAAACTGTGACAACAACTACAGGTATGAGTGTCAGGAGAAGCAAAACTGCATAGGCATCCAGGGGAGTCACTTAAGGAACATCTCCATAGAGGAACAATCCCAGAAGACCCTTTGTTGGAGTCTTAATCAAGGCATGATTATAAATGACTTAGGCCTGTGGAGGCAGCATCACTCATTGACAGATAATGTTATTTTCTATAGACTCTGATCCTAGACATATTTTTTCTCTCAATATCTTTTTTTTTTTTTGGTGAGGCAATTGGGGTTAAGTGACTTGCCCAGAGTCATACAGCTAGTGAGTGTTATGTGTCTCAGGGAGGATTTGAACTCAGGTCCTCCTGACTCCAGGGCTGGTGCTCTATCCATTGCGCCACCTAGTTGCCCCCTCTTAATATCTTTTAAAAAATATTATGAACTTATGGGCCTGGGGTGGGGGAGAGTCTGATATTGAAGTTCACAAATTACCTCTTTTGGGGCATTCAGTCAAAGAATTTTCCTCAATCTGTACCTGGAACACTTTGATTGGGGGGAAACATATAACATGAATTACACTTTATTTTTTAAAAAGTGCACAATTTCTTAATAAGGAAGCTCATTTCTAAAGGACCAATCATTTGAGGAATCATTATATTTAAGGCCCTGGGAACAAATCATTACTCTGGTGCACTCAACTACTCTTTGAGGTGCCTGAAAAAAGTCAATAAAATTTTAATGAATAATGCCTAGTTAATGTCTAAAGTATTACCCTATTATATTGGACTCAATGTTCATCTTGTTTTCTAGTTACATTTTATTTAATTTATTCTATTTATTTAATTTATTTATAAATTATAAATTATAAAAAATTCTATTTAACTTATTCTGTAATCTAAAATATATTACCTCTGATGTTGACTGTTTTGCTACTTACGGATCTCTAGATAGAGTACTAATTTTGATATCACTGAAGTGGAAAAACCGTGGAATTTTAATTGCCGGGACCTATGCTTTAATCTTTCTCCGAGTTAGTGTTAGACTTTATAGATTAGTGCCAGGACCTGGAGTGACCAATCCACAGGGAGTAGTACACTTTGCCTGGTTAAAAAGTGAATCAAAAGAATTTAGGTACAATGCTGAAAGCCCTCTGGGATTGTCTCTTGCAGCATTCCCCAGGCTGTGTCTACATATGCAAGTGTTTCAAATGTAGTAAGCCAATGGACAGATTGTCAACATAACTCCTTCAATCGTTTCAGTGCAGATGATACAAATTAAAAAGCAGGAAGAATCTGGAAAACAGACAAATTCATTAACAGAATGACTCACATTTCTTTTCCAATAGCCACATTTCTGTTCTATCTTTTGGCAATGTAGGGATAGGCTTACAGTGAAAATGAAATCCTCTTTTATGTCCCTTTATTGAGTACCACAAAGAAAGCCACTGTAAGACTCTGTCTATATGCACAACTGATTTTGACTAAATTGACTGGTTCAAAATCATTCTTATTTTCAACAGCAGTATCAGATCCTGAAATAGGAGCCTGTCTGAATGGAAGCTGGATTATCCTGAGACAATTGAGTTCTTCCCCTACAGACACAAGGAATTTCAGCTGGTGCAAGTTAAAAAAAAAAAAAAAACAAAGACATTGCCTTTCTTCCTTACAAGTGCTGTAAATAACTGGCCTAGAGTCCAGGCATCACAGGGACGAGGGTGAACATTTATGAAACAGCATATGGAAGCAGAATTGTTAATAAAACAGGGCTTTTTTTTATCCTGTCATGAATCACAGAGCTGAAAGTGCGTTCATTTAGTCAGCTTTCCCATTGAAAAAATCAAAATAGCTGCCCAAATTCTTGACACCCTAAGGCGCCTTAAAGAAATGAGACAAAACCTCCCAGTTTCACCGTTCTTTAGAGAACATGAAGACGTTTTTGTCTCCAAATCAAGATGAAAGTGGCCCTGTGATAAATTAAAAGTCTCCTGCATTTTACCACAGGAGTATGACAGTGAGACATTATGAGTTCCACATCTTACATACAAGTCCCATAAACAAGACTGCATTGCTCATGTAGGTGACAGAGCCTGTCAAAGAGAACACAGTTTACTCCATACTTGTCATACTCCAACCTTGCACAGGAGAACATGGTCTAAAAAGCCATTCTTCGATGACTTCTAAAAGCACTATGTAAGTTTCTTTGCTCTTTTATTCATTTTAATAGAGTAGCGCTGGCAGAGAGTTTTAAAAAGCTCATAATGGATCACTTGCAAGTTGAATCCAATCCTAAATTTAATAATCAATTATCTGTAACTGAGCTTTGCACTTTTCTGGCTTCATTTCTTTGCTCTCTTCCTTTACCTCTGCTTTCACCAAGAATAAATAAATCACTTGACCCTAAACTCACTCAGATGACAGCTTGTATATACTTATCATTTAGCAGCTTTCTGTTTCCTCTAATTGACTGAGTTTGTTCCACCAATAGAGATCATTCTTTTATGTCCTTTAATGAGCGCTTCCAGGCTCTTTCTTGGAGCCTTTCTGTACTTTGGGAACAAAAAAACTGGCGTATTTGTAAGGTCTAGACTTTCGTTGTGGTTGCAATAAGGAGTGGGGGATGGAGAGGGGGCGGGAGACGGGGAGGTGTTTTATTTTGCTGTTGTCTGCAAAGCCTGTGAGTGCTGGCAGCTCAGGCACACACACACAGACACACAGACACACAGACACACAGACACACACACACACACACACTTCTTCACAGGCAGAATTCCTTCCTATTAAAGCAGAGATGATTGTAATGACACACCTCTTTGCACATACTGCAGTTGTGATTTTATGATTTGATGTAAAGCTTCATGCTTAATGTATCCTTCTTTATCTGTACTTCAGCCAGAAACAGCTGGAACAATAACAATGTCACATTAGAGCTACAGACAAACAAAGTTTCCTCTGGTTCAAGTGTTTTAAATTTCAAGTTATGAATAAAACTTCCATTTTAAACTGCAGTTTTTGCTCTCAGCATGATCTTGCTCGATTTCAAACATTCTCCACCAGATTTCTCTGTTAGATTATATACTGTGGCTTTCATGCCATGTGATCTTTATGTGGCCAAAGCATCAGAAAAGTCCCTTTTTAAAGTCTATACCATATGCTGCACGAAAGGACTCCACTGAGCTGATTAACATAGAAATAGCAAATTCTGTTTTTAATCATAGGCTTTGGAGATGGAAGAGAACTATTCATCCTGTCCATTTTCCTGCCAGAGGGAGTTGTTACCCCCTCCATAGTGTGCATGTATATATGCGTACATGGGAGGTATGAGAATAATAAAGTGAGTGAGAGACAGAGACGCACAGAACAAAGGACAGTGGAAGGAAGGGAAGGAGACAGGGAGTAAGAGGAAAAGGAAGAGGCAGACAGAGAGAGTAGAAATGATTCTTCCACTGCAAAGACTATATTACTATAGAATACTTTCTGGGGTACTCCCCCTCCCGCAATGAGGAACTCTCACACTTGGGTTGGGGGTGGGACATGACTGCTACCTCAGATTCTTGGGTCTGTCTGTACTCCTAAAAGTATAGATCACAAACTTCCACAAGGGTGTTTTATATTAAGTCTTGCCAGCAGATCTAATTAGCTCTTAGAAAAGGCATTGAAGGTGGTGTAGTAAGAATAGTAAGCACAAAAACAGTCCCCTCAATAAACTTGGGGCTACACTCTTCCTCAAATACACAGTGTCAATAGGAACAATGGGAGCAAAATTGGAGTGGAATGCAAGTGAGGCACTCATTTGGGATACATGTATATCAAAGTCAACTTAGGATTCCTAGTACTGTATAGGGCCTTGAAAACCCTTATTTCTCCATAATGTTTTCATGTTGGGTTCTCACATTCTAATTCTTTTTACAACCAGACTCTGAATTACTTTGTCAAGCTCCTATAGTTTGACAGAAGGTGACTGTCACTGTATATATGTTCCTGTCTGGATTTTGTTTCTCTACTGCCTGCTGGATGCAGGATGTCCTAATTGTCTACTTTTCAAAGCTATGTAGCTGATCAGTAAGGGGAGGGAGATAGTGAGAGAGAGGGAGAAAAATCACTTTTCTACCCCAGGGCTTATTAAACAAATTCTCTGAGCTCTGCCTGCCTGGAGCTTTGCAAGAAATAGCTATTTGAAACCCCAAAAGTCATGACTAATCTGTTTTCTTATCTAATCACATTATTGACTCAATAAGAGAGGTATTTGCACATCATAAAAGAATCAAGGCAGAGATGCATCTCTATGTTCATTCTAACACTCCATTAACACCATGTGATTTCTTTTGTTGCTATACTAGTTGACCTGGGTGGGGGGAGACTTTCTTTTCCTTATATTGCATGGGGAAATGATAAAATATGATTTAAAAAATCAATAAAGCTAGGAAAGGAAATCATGGAGGTATGGTACTATCCTGTAATCAGAAAGACCTATGTTCAAGTCTCAGCTCTTATACTTTAGTTATTTATCTAGGAAATATCTCAGTGCCCCTGTCCACTCTCTGAAACTATAGGTTAGAAATGAGTGGCAATTGCATCATCAGACTCACCAGGGGAGTTCATTACATCAATGAAATCATAAGTCTGCACACACATGAATACAGTATGTTAGCAAATTAGGAACATCACTAAAATATAGTCAATTTAACTTTTGTAACTTCAAGCATTCATGTGATTTCATTAGAAACCTTACTTTCACTTTTATTTTAGCAACAGCACACATTTGAGGCTATGCACAGTAAAGAAAATAAATGAAAAGTATGATGCGGGAAAGAGTACAGAACAGTTGGAATCCTACTAGGCACTTCACTGGTCTGGTTCACATTACCATTGCAAAGAGCTCCCCATGCATTTGTTGCGTATTTTTTATTGCTTGCCAATCTTGTCATCCATCGAAGCTTCAAGGTTAAATATCAACTCAGCTCTGTTATGTTCTAAACTCCAAGACCCTTAAGGCTCTCAAATAGTATAGGAAGCAGACATTAGTGTCAGGTTATTTCAAACTGGTACATCCTTCATGATCTCCAACACCATCCTCTAGCCATGAAGGACAGAGTATATATGAGATGATGTTGAGACCTCAACAGATTTGGCATTTTCTGCAAGCAGCATTGAAAGTCCCAGCAACCTATCTCCCTTGGTTTTCAGACAGTGGCCAAGGCAATGAGGTTTACAGAAATATAATACACAGTACAATGCCCTCACACTGCTATCTGATACAGTGGGAAGTAAAATTCAAGTTAAAAATGCTTTAGTTTTAAGAATTTTATTTGCTGTACATTATTTATGGTATTATAGATTTTGTGTGTGAATGTTGAATGAATTTTTTTTCAAATGAGATACTAGCACAAAAGTTCACAGAATGCTAGAGAATTACTAGTGAGAAAAAATATTTTGCATGTTACCAATTTTGTGTACTGTATTTTCTGGGTTATTTTATTGTTTCTGTGTTAAGAAAAGTGCATATTATCAGAATTAGTTTTTTGTTATAATGGATCATATACAGAAAAGTATATCTTTGATAAACTCTAATGAAAGATTACACTTTTTGGTGGTGGCAGGAACCTAGCCCTATTTCCCATAGGTTCAGTGGAGCCAGAGTCTTTTTTTTTTTTACTTTTCCCCATTTTCTAAAAACATTATCCATAGAAAGTTGAGGATTGCCTGTATTTGTGAGGAAAATTATTTCAAAACAATTCTTTACTTGGTCAAAAAAAATGAAAATGAGCCAAGACTAAAACTTTTACCTACATCTAAAAAGTATTAGACAATCATCAATTCATTGGGACAGTATTTTATACCACTGATTCATGTCAGGAAAAGAATCATAATATCCATCATGTTTAGGCAGCATTACTGCATGTTTTGAAATCATAAAATCAATTGGACTGTGATCATTATAAAGTGAATGCTATTCAATTCTTTCACCTTCAGAATTCAATGATCTTATCAGTCTGGAATGCTTTCCCTCCTCATCCTTATTTCTTGATATCCTTATCTCCTTTCTAGACTTAACTTAAGTGCCACCTTCTTCTAGAAGCCTTTCTTGATTGCCTGAGCTATTAGTGTTCACCAACCTTACTCACTTGTTAGTATCTTATCTTTTTCTCGTAGTTCTCTCTCTATATATTATAGAATGTGAGCTTATTAAGGGCCAGAACAGTTTTTATTTTGCTTTGTTTCATTATTTTTATTTTATACACACACACACACACACACACACACATATACATATATATATACACACGTTTATGTATATGTATGTGTATATGTATGTATATATGTGTATGCATGTATATTTATACACATATGACTATATATGTGGCATATACTATGCCACACAGTGTCTATAATGTGGCATATAGATAATAAATTCATGTTGATTGAGTATTGATTTTTGTTTGACTGTAGTCTCTAAGAAGAGGAGGGGACCCATGTATGGTGCTAGAAACCCTCTGGCTCCAAGATACCACAGTGAGTAGGCCAGGTCTTCTACATGGATTTTTTTTTTTAATAATCTTACCTAAGCCAAAGTTTCAACTAAATAAAGGGGACAGGCAGAGCCATCCAGTTTAAGGAATCCTCAGGTTAAAAGAGGTACTTTTTGCTCACAGAATTCATTTTTCTTAGCTCCTCTTTTTCCCTTTCTCATTGCTTTAAATAAATGCCTGTGGTTTGAATAATCTTTAATACATTACGAATAAATTAAGTAGTTTTCTTTCACTCTTAGTCTCTGTCCCTAGCTCATATTAACAGGAAAATGGTTCCTGACACTTTGTTTTCTCTCCTCCAACTCTGGTTGATGGTCTTCATGGTTTTTACAATAGCAATTTGAATAGCACAGAAAGTGAAAAGTAAGAAATTATAGAATAATTTACCCAAAAGTAAGGGGCCAAAATTGACACTTCCCCCGCTACCTTTCTTTTTACTCTTCCTCTTGTGAATAAAGAAGAGAAAAGCAGGAAGTGAAAGACTGACTGGCAAGTGGGAGAACAACTTCCTTGCTGGAGCAATGAAATAGTGAAAATAAAGATATTAATTTGACCATTGTTCCTTGCCAGCCACAGGGCCTGCTGGTTACTATCTACTTTTTTCTTTTTTAACCTGCCTTCTTATTGCTTCTCTGAAGTCTGTTTGAGGTCGAGAGCAAGATCCCAAGGAAACTTTGGGTAGTGCATGCCTGTCTTTCAATTACATACCATAGTAATGACTTTTGAGGCAGAAAACCCCAGATTACATGGGCATTCGCTCCATATGAGCAGATTGCAAGGAAAGTTCATTTTCTAATACTTGATGATTCTTATCCATGTTCTTCCATATTTCTTGCATATTTGAGTCATCCAATAAGCTGGAAACATTTTTAGGCCTTTCTTTTATCTTTTGCATTCCCTACAGGGACCCTTGGGATCTCTATTGACTATCCCTTATTTATCTTGCATGATTCTTCCATTATTATTCACTTTGTGAACACAAATCATTGCTGGAAATATGCTATTGGTTATTTGATGCCCACCAAGCATCTCTCCCTTGCCCTTTGCGCCACCTGTGATTTTGAATCTACAGAGACTGTGGTATGTCAAGCATAGCATTTCCAGAGAAACTTTATTTTGAGAAGATGGATCTTTGCATTGGGGAATGGTATGGGAAAGAGCTAGGCTTTGGGGTCAAAGCACCTAGATTCCGATCCCATCTCTGACACTCATCTGTGTGAACTTCTAGAAATACTTTAACCTCCTGGGCCCTATTTTCCTCATCTGTAACTCATCTGAACTCATCTAGACTAGAATCTATGACATTCTTTCTATTTCTTGATTTGTGATCCTCTTAATGTTTTAAATATGTGTGTGTATCAATTTCCCAAAAGTAATTCATCCTGATCTCTTTCTATTGAATTTTCAGCTCAACTCACCTCAAAATGACTCTGCCTCTGCTGGGTTTGCAGTTTTTGTTTTAAAAGTTTAAAGCCTATATCAGATTGCATGCTGTCTTGGGGAGGGAGGAGGGAGGGAGGAGGAGAAAAATTTAAAACTCAAAAACTTATGGAAATTATTATTGATAAATCAAAATAAATTAACAAAATAAATTTTAAAAAGTTTATCCTTATCAAATTATCATTAGACATTCCTACAGGATTTTAATTTTGAGGACAGGATCCTTGAATACCAGCCGAAAATAAAATTGTGGGCCTTTTCAATATATGTAGTCTTGGAACTAAAAGCTAAATGTCTAAAGTTGCTCAGGGTAGATTGATGTGATCTAATAGAAGCAAATAAACAGCATAGAATCATAAGCACTATTAGGCAAATTTTCTCTCTTCCTAAGAAATAAGAGGATCATAGGGTTAAAGCTAGAAGGGAGCAATGAGACCACCATTCAGCCCTCTCACTTTATGGATGAGAAAACTAATACTTGGAGAAGTTACTGATTGTCTCAGGGTCACAAAGCTAGTGAGTGTGTGAGACAGGATTTTAATGAATGTCTTCCTGACCAGCACTCTAAACACTGGGGAATCATATGGAAGGTACTTTCAAAGCCATCTAGTCTCACTTCACAAATGAGAAAACTGAGGTCCAGAGATGTGATTTGCCTAAAGTCATACAATCAAGTTAGTGTCAAAATTGGGGCTAAAACCCTACAATGCTTAATCCTATGTTCTTTCTAATACACCACGGTTCTAAAATGCTAGGTGTTAAGTGGTTAACCAGTCTTCTTAGTATTTTACATTTTGGAAAACTGGGTATGGAATATTTGAACAGTATAGTCAGAAAAATAAAAAAAGAGCTCTTTGAAAGTGGAATGGTCTTGTTTTGCATGTTATGTCCCCCCCCACCCCCCCAACCTTATTGGTAGCCTTGCTGCAAATATTAGATGATCACTTTTCTGGTGTGTAAAAGAGAGAATTATTTTTTCAGGTATGAGATGGACTAGATGCAACTGAAGTTCCTTCCAACTTTGACATTTTGTGATTCTGTGATTATATTAATTTGAGGCCATATCTATACCAACCAGAATAAACAGGCATTGTACAGACAAATTAAATGAAGAGTAACACTGTTAGTGGTGCTTAGCACAGAGCCTGACACATAGTAGACACTTAAGTAATGTTTATTGATTGATTGAAAGATTATTCTAGGGGAAAATGATATAATAATTTGGCAAAAATCCTCAGGGGATGTAGCACGTTTCTTTAAGGCATATGCCCAGGTAATTTTATTAATTTTTCTAAGTTATCATATATGTGATGATAGGATCATAGGCTTAGACTTGGAAGAGATCATTGAGTCTACCCCTGCCCCCATTTACAGATGTATAAGCTGAAGTTAATTTACTTGCCAAGGCTGCCAGAGCTAGTATATATCTGAGACAGGATTTCAACTTAACTCATTTTCATTCTAAGCCCAATGTTCCATTTTTTATTCATCAATCCAAAACAAAAATCCTGAAATAATCAAGCTAATTTCCCCCAATAATAATTTTATAAAAATGGTTGACAAAACGCCATTTTTTTGAGCCTACTTTTTTTTCTGGGCATATTTGGCATACCCTATTCAAATGCTAATGGGAAGAATCACTGGTCATTAAGTTCTAAACAAAAATTGATTTGTAGGTCTGAATGTCTGAATTTTATTGTGCTGGATTTCCCATTAACTGTGTGATTTTATAAAGTCAATTCATTTGTCCTCTCTGGTCCTTTTTCTCATCTGTAAATAAGGGGATTGGACTAGATGATTTCTAACATTTCTTCTAAATCTCAGATTCCATGATTTTATTAACAATATAGAGTTCATTAATAATTCCCTTTTGGAATCAAAAGAGAGACACCTGATTATCCAAATTTAACTGTATAACTTTTATATCAAATTAAATTACACAGTGAGAATGAACACGTGTACTGCTACATATTTATCTGTTTATGAGTTTTATCTTGCTTTGTGAGATTTCTTTGCTGCGAAATGCAGTCAGGATCTGGGCAGCTCTGCCAGAGCTATAGGCTAACGCTGAATGCTGTCTTCACCCACTTTGATCCTCCCCCCACCGCCTACTAAGGGACACGATCATTTATTTCCAGAGTAATCAAATCATTCAGGTACATTTTTCTAATGTATCAACGCAGAGTAAGAGCACACAATGTACTTATGACCACATCCGGCAGAAGTACAATAGATAACAAAGCATACCCATGTTGTTATAGTTCTCTTACTCCTTAGCTTCCACTGTTTATTCATTATTGACACTGGCTATTCCTACTTCACCCCCAACCGCATCCCCAAAAGGACCAAGTCTGATCAGACTGCATCATATATGCCCTTAAATTACACAAGGTGTCACTTCATAGATTTGGATATCAAAATAGATAATAGGTGTGTGTATGGGGGTGGTATTTACACAGATTTTTTTTTAAAGTAACTGAAATGAAATTCAAAAGTGAAACAATAAACTTCCTAATGGAATACAATTAACAAAAGCAGACCCCTAAAGGGAAAATTAAACAAACAAACAAACAAATGAATGAATGAAGGAAGGAAGGAAGGAATAAATAAATAAATAATGCAGAAATTCCTATCAATTAGGGCAAGATTAATTAATACATGAAAAATAAATCATTTATTTATTTTTAAAGGAGACCTGCATGTGTACTTGGACCTATACTTTTTAATTTAGGATTTCTCTCTTCTGCATCTAATTCAGGGAGAGCTTGAGGTAGAAAAGAGAAATGTTAAGGGTAAATCATGCTCCATTTTAATTCCATAAATATTTTATGATAAATAAATTAATGGAAACATGGGAGTCAAATGAAGCCAACACCATTAGCCCGTGGTAAGCATAATTATAATCAGGTTGATTTCAACACAAGGGCATCTTTCATTTTAACAGAGAAAAGAAATGTATGACAATTAACAGTTTCCAAATTAGCTTGATGGGAGAAAACCTACAATAGAGCAATCCATTACGTACTAATGAAGTTACATTTCATAAAGGAGTCCCTCCAAGGAATTTCCTTTTGAAATAATATTTATGTACAGTTTAGCAGAGGTGAGCATTGATTGCTTATCTCAATTGCAAATTTAGCAAGCTCCCCAGAGGAAAAAGCACATAGATTGTTTGCCTGAATTGTGGTAGGTGTTTTAAAATTCTGATGAAAAGCTTTTTAAAAATAGAAACCATGTGGGCTCCTTTATTTTGCTTGAAGGGAATGTTGCTAATTTTTCTAAAAAAAGTCAATGAAATTGGTATTTGCATTTTGCCTCCAAACTGGCAATGACAAAAATATGAATTAAATTAGTAGGTCTATCAAACCCATTAGTTCAACACTGTTCATCATGGCAAAGTTATGGCAAGTGATAATGGCTCCATGGAAGATAAGATCTTCAGGATTTGAAGACATGATAAAACAAGGTAATTTCACCTCTGTCTTCCCTTGGTAAATGAGACTAGTTCAAAATTAATTATTCAAAATTGCTGAATACATTTGATATGTCCAAGACTATATTTTGAATTTCCAAATGCCTTTAAGTAATTAATAATTTTTTTGGATATAGAGCTAGTTTCATCTCAAAACTTACCTTTGCCACATATTGGCTATGTGAACATAGATAAGTCACTTAAAATCTCACTTCCATAGAAGGTGTTGATGTACATTAGTAGGTGAAGTTCTTCACCTCTAAAGGTGAAATCACAAGAATGGTCAGAAAAAAGTGATTCCTGAAACCCTAAAGCTTCAATTAATAGATGATAAGTTTGTTGTATTTGATGTCTATGATATGATATAATTGATTCCATTAAAATATTTTACAACACATATGTTGCTGTCATACAAATAGTCATGTAATAAGAGCCACTCTGGCTAGGTGTTCCATTGGTTATAAGATACAATTCCCTTCTCCCTTCACAGATACCATATAGATTTCTCACTTACTTTTCCCTCCATCTCTTATGTATCCCTTTACCTCATTGCTAGCTGAGACTTACTCTTCCCTTTGCTTATTTCCCCTTTTCAATTCCTCCAATCATCAGGCTAGAGTAGATTACTCAGTAGCAGGATTGTCAGTAGAACAAGGTAAGGAGAGGAAGGAAGACAGGTGTCTTAATGCCTGTAACCATCATCATTACCTAAGTCTTCTCCTTCCTCCTTTCCACTGACCATTTACTAACTTCAGTTCAGTGTCCTGTTCTCCCATTCAACTCCATATCACATGCCATTTGGTTCAACTCTCTTATTTTATAGGTAAGGAAACTTTGAGGGGGGTATTAAAGGTTTTTTTTTAACTTTTTTTTTATTGACTTCCAAATTCTCTCCCTCCATCCGGCTTCCCCTCCGTGGAGAAGACAACGTTAAATGATTTGCTCTAAGTCACATGTTGTAGTTAGAATTTGAAAGCTCATCTCCTGTCCAACTACTGTGATGAAGTGGTCCAGATAGCCCAAACTTGATTTTCCTCAGAAAAATAGAGAAACCTTATTTTAGCCAGTTTTATATGCAAAGATCTTTATAATTCTGTACTTATAGTTGACTTTCCTTATAACATATATGTAAAAAGAGAGAAATCATTTCATTTATTTATGTATTTATATTACTGGTGTTGAGTCCTAAAACAAATCAAACTCATATGTAGAGGAAAAAAGCATCTTTAATTGAGATATAAAGAGTTGAAAGCCTAGGGTATCATTAGGTATTTGAATACATAGGTGTCCACAGAGAAAATTTACAGAAAGGTTTTTATACATTGAGGAGGAAGAAAGGGCAGGGGTGAGGTGGGGAGAGGAGTCATACGAGAAGTGAGGCCTGATCATGAGGTTCCAGCCTCCTACAGCAATCTGATCAAGAAAAAAAAAAAAACAAAAAAACATCATTCTGGTTGTTTTCTCCTTTATGATCAAAATTGTGCCAAAGCTTAATGGGAGGGACAAGAGCACTTTAGTAATTTTTGGTAGTCTGGACTAGCCCCAGCTAGTTTTTGTTTACACAGTGAACAGAGCTTAGATTCCCAGGGCAGAGCCCAGTCCAACCTAGTTGAGAACAAAAGGCTAAAAGAGCAGGAAGGCAATGACATTCCTAGGACAATCTAGGGCTTCTCTTTGAGCTACCATCAGGATGGCCTTTTGACAGGGAAGGGAATATTACATTTGATATTAACAGTATTAAAATTAATGTTCCTATTCCCAGCATCTCATGTAGTGCCTAGCAGATAGTAAGGAAGGGTTTAATAAATGCTTGTTGATTGATTGGATAATTAATTAATCTATCTTTGTTTTTCATGATTTTTAGCCATAAGAATGCCCAGGAAATTTTAAAAAGTGGCTTTGCTTCAAAGATAGGTAGAGGAGTAGCCATGAAATTATACTCTTTCACCAAGGGTTCAAACTTTAATTGAAAGCAACAGATGGTTGTGAAAATTAGCAATGGAAGTAAAATCAGGGGATCCAATGCTTGAGGCCCATAGGGAATACCTGGGTAGCTGCCTGAGGACTGAGCAATTTCCCAGGAACCTATACAGGAATGAGTCATTATTTCTATGTGTTGGACTCTGTAGAGTCTTTGTTACTCTTCTTTTCAATTGTCCTTCCTAGTCCCCTCACTTCATGGATGTTGTCTAGGTCAAATGAGATGCATAATAGATGTAAAGCACTTTGCAAACCTAAAAGCACTATACAAATGCCAGTTATTATTGTTAATAATATTATTACTAGCCAGCATTAAGTATTTCCCTAAAATCTGATGATGAATTCATTTCCAGAGTCTTCTACTGTACTTCTACTGAGCTCAAACAATTTTTATAGAGCAACTTAGGAGTGTACTGGTAAATATTTAATAACTGGGGTCTCTGGAAAAAATATACACAGAATATATATGTATACATGGGTATGTTAATTTACATTATTATAACTTTCTTAAGTAAACCATTTTTATTTTATTTTGCTTTTTGGTGAGGCAATTGGGGTTAAGTGACTTGTCCAGGGTCACACAGCTAGTGTCAAGTATCTGAGGCCAGATTTGAAATCAGGTCTTCTTGACTCCAAGACTGGAGCTCTGTCTACTGCACCACCTAGCTACCCCCAAACCATTTTTAAAAAACTCAAAAGGAAAGGGATATTACTGACTTGGAATACCACAAATTAACATCTTCCATGTTATGTTATATTTTTATTTGGTAAACACGTCTCAATTACATTTTAATCTTGATCTTCCTTCTACTCAGGTGTTTTATAGGCTTATTACAGACCATGGAGTTTGATACCTCTGGTCTGAACAATAAACAAAGCAATAAATTATGATCTAATTTGTTTTCATCCTCTTTTTATCTTTTTTATCTTTTTCATCCTTTTTTAAATCTTTTTTTATCTCTTTATCTTGCTACTCACAGCCCACACAGCTAAAATCCCTGTTTGGGGCAATACCAATTCACAAGAGCTGTTAATTCCCTTTTCCCAAGCTGGGCAGGGATGGCAGTAGAATGCAGATTCTCTGATGTTAAAAGCCTGAAGTCTATCTGTGATTCAAAACAGACTTGCCCCTTGAAAAGAAATGTAGGATCAGAGAGAGTTGTGAACACTTTATGTATTTTAATATATTACATGTAACATTCTTTTAGGTTTATTCATTCAAGGCTTATAATAACTAATGATAACTTATAACATATAATTTATATAATATTATATATAATATATAAAATATAACATAATGTATATATGACATAATATATTATACAATTATAACAAACATAATTATAGATCATTATATAATAATTATATGTAACTGCATTGATAATATAACTGTAATGATAACTTTTCACCAAAAAATTCAGATGAAAATTTATATCATGTAATTATAAAATATATTTTTTCTACCTGTAATTATTAAAGCTTAAATTTAAAATTATAAAAATCTCTAATTAAAAATAATTGCAAGTACCTTATGTGAGACATTCTAAGAGAATTAAAGAAAATAATCTAGCAAGACCTCATATGGTTACTATTATCTACATATTAAATTTGGTTATTTTACATCTTTTGTTGACTATGAATAACATTTCAATGAAATGCTCCAAGTAACAACTTGGAATATGTTTAACATAATAGAATATTTGTACATGAACTTAATTTTGATATTGGACTTTTAAATTTCAATAAAATTGCAACATTTGGCTCACCACTAGGCACAGTCTTAAATTTAATTCCACATCGTTGTCCTTAATATTTTGATTCAAAACAATAATGGAGTAAAAGTGCTTACTCACACAAATATGTGGTAGAAAATAAATGGAGGATTTAAAAAGCTCTCTTTCTATGAGATGGAAATAAATATATATTTTAAATCAACTAATCACTTGGCTAAAATGAATGGCTGACATCAATAAAATATTTAACTTTCTACTGGCTAATGACAATTGCTATATTAAACAATAAAAGAACTTAATGTTTAATTGCAAATGCTCATTTTAACAATGTTCACATATAGACTAAACTTTCAGAGGAAATAATCTCTTCAGACATGATTTTCTTCTCTTTTACCACTGGAATTCCTGCTCCACCTTCACAGAAACTTTATGGAATGACTGATCAGAATTACCACATAGTTCACTTTTAAATCTACCCGATAGAAGAATAGTAACAAAAGAGGATAAGTTTTAAATTGGAAAACAGTCTTAGTATTTCAATGAGAAGGAAGGAAAGGTTTGTTTCTACAGACCATTTGTAATGGTCCATGATGTTTTCAAGATAGTTTGTAATATGCATAACAAAAATTGTAGCTTTCTTTCTTTTTAAATAATTAATAACCATCTTTAAAAAAGATTGAGTTCCAATTCTCACCATGCCTCTTGCTCTTCCTGCACCTATTGAGAAAGCAAGCAATATGATATCAATTATAAATGTGAAGTCATGCAAAACACATTTCCATAATAGACATGTTGCAAAAAGATAAAAAGCAAAAAACATAAAGAAAGTGAGAAAAACTATGCTTCTATCTGCACTCAAAATTCATAAGATCTCTCTGGAGGCAGATAGCATTTTTCATCATGGATATTTTGGAATTATCTTGGATATTGTATTGATAAGTTTAGTTAAGTGTTTCACAATTGATCATTGTTATAATATTGCTTTTACCATATACAATATACTCCTGATTCTATTTGCTTCACTATGCATCAGTTCATATAAGCCTTCCCATTTTTTTTCTAAAATCATCCTCTCATCAATTCTTATAGCACAATAGTAATCCTTCACATTCATGTATCATAACTTGTTCAGCCATTCCCAAATTGATGGGCGTCTCCTTCATTTCTAATTCTTTGCCACCACAAAAAGAGCTGCTAAAAACATTTTTGTACAAATAGGTCTTTTTCCCTTTTTTGGGATCTCTTTAGAATACAGAGCTGGTAGTGGTATTGCTGAATCAAAGAGTATGCACAGCTTTATAGCCATTTGGGCATAGTTTCAAATTGTTCTTCAGAATGTTTGGATCAGTTCACAACTCCACCAACAATGCGTTAGTGTTCCTATTTTTCCATACCCCCTCCAGCATTTGTCATTTTCCTTTTCTGTCATGTTAACCAATCTGATAGGTGTGAGGTGGTACCTCATAGTTGTTTTAATTTGCATTTTAATAATGATTTAGAACATTTTTTATGTTACTATTAATAGCTTTGATTTCTTCTTCTGAAAACTGTCCATATCCTTTGTGATGTATCAATTGGAGAATGGCTCTTATTTTTTTTTTTGTAAATTTGGCCCAGTTATCTATATATTTGAAAAACGAGCTCTTTATCAGGAAAATTTACTGTATTTTTTTTCCACTTTCCTACATTATTTCTATTTTGGCTGCATTGGTTTTGTTTGTATAAAAACCTTTTTTTTAAATTTCATATAATCAAAATTATTCATTTTACTTCCCATGATCATCTTTATCTCTTATTTGGGCATAAACTGTTTCCTTCTCCATAGATCTGACAGGGAAGATTTTTCATGCTGCCTTAATTTGGTTATTGTATAATCCTTTATGTCTAATCATATGCCCATTTTGACCTTATATTGGTATACAGTTTAATGTGTTGATCTATACCTATGTCTGACTCTATATGAATCCATTTGGGGTTTTCTTGGCAAAGACACTGGAATGGTTCACCATTTCCTTTTCCAGATCATTTTACAGTTGAGGAAACTGATGGAAACAGGCTTAAGTGACTTGTCCAGGGTCACACAGCTAATAAATATCTGAAGTCAGATTTGAATTAAGGAAGATGAGTCTTCCTGAGTTCAGGCTTGGCACTCTATCCACTGTGCCACCTTGCTGTCCATGATCTATTCTCAATTTCTGCTAAAATGTTTTTTCCCACCACTTTTTGTTAAAAAGATAAGTTCTTTCCCCAAAACTGGGATCTTTGGGTCTATCAAACACTAAACTACTATATGTATTATGTACTTAATATATTCCAATGATCCACCATTCTCATGTTTTACTCAGTTCCAGATTATTTTGAAGATTACCACTTACTAATACAGTTTGAAATATGGTACTTCCAGGCCATTTTCCATCAATTTTTCCCATTAGTTCCTTTGATAATTTTGGCCTTTTATTATTCCAGATGAATTTTGTTATTATTTTTTCTAGCTCTTTAAAATGTTTTGTTGGTAGTTTGATTTGTATGGCATACAAATAAAGGAAGAATACAAATAAAGCATACAAATAAAGGAATAAAGGAGAATTATCATTTTTATTATATTGCCTTGGATTATCCATGAGCAATTAATATTTCTCTAATTCTTTTAATCTGTCTTAATCTGTGTGAAACATGTTTTGTTTTTGTTTTCATACAGTCCATGGGTTTGTCTTGGCAGAGAGATTCCCAAGTATTTTCTATTGTCTTCAGTTAAATTAAATGGAATTTCTCTTTTATCTTTTCCTGATATTTTTTGGGGTGGATAAGAGTGGGGGTAATATATAGAAATACTGATAGTTTATGTTGGTTTATTTTATCTCCTACAAACTTGTTAAAGTTATTCATTGCTTCAACTAGTTTTTCAGTTGATTCTCTAGGATTCTGTAAGTGTACCACTGTATCACAGAAAAAAGTAATAGTTTTGTTTCCTCATTGTCTATTTTTATTCTTTAATTTCTTTTTTCTTGTTTTATTGCTATAGATTACACTTATAATATAGTACTGAATAATAATGGTGATAATTGACATCCATGCCTCACTGAAGATCTAATTGGGAAGGTTTCAAATTTATCATTGTTACAAATAATATATGTTCTTGTTTTAAGATAGATGCTATTTATTATTCAAGAAAGGCTCAATTTATGGCTGTAGTGCCTATTTGCCTATAGTATTTTGAATAGGAGAGGGTGTTATATTTTGTCAGCAACCTTTTCTGCATTTATTGATGTAATTATGATTGTTGTTGTTTTTGAAATTGATATGGTCAATTATGCTAATAGTTTTCCTGTTATTGAACCAACCCTGCATTTCTAATATAAATTCTACCTGGTCATAGTGTATGATCTTTGTGATATAGTCCTGTAATCTCCTTGCTAGCATTTTATTTATCATTTTCCCCTCAATATTCCTTAGGGACATTGGTTTATAGTTTTCTTTTTTTTTTGTTTTTTCTCCCCTAATTTAGGTAGCAAAACTGTATTTGTGTCATGAAGAATCATGTAGAATGCCTTCTTTACCTATTATATTGACTCACTCTTGTGCACTCTGTCTATGTATAGTCCTTCTAATTGCTGTAATAATGAAATAGTTCTTAGGGATTTCATGCAATATTTTCTCACATAAGAATGTAATCAGTTTAACCTTATTGAGTCCCTTGTGATTTTTCTTTCATGTTTATCTTTTTGTGCTTCTCAAGAGTCTTGTATTTGAAAGTCAGATTTTTCTATTTGGCTCTGGTCTTTTCATCAGGAATGCTTGAAAGTCCTCTATTTCTTTAAATATTCATTTCCCAACCCCCACCCCCACCCCAGATGGAGTATACTCAATTTTTCTGGGTAGGTTATTCTTGGTTGTAATCCTAGTTCCTTTGCCATCCTGAATATTATATTCCAAGTCTCCCCTCCTTTAAAGTGGAAGCTGCTAAATATTGTGATCCGTACTGTGGCTTCATACTCTTTGAATGCTTATTTCTGGCTGCTTGAAGCATTTTCTCTTGGACCTGGAAGCTCTGGAATAAATTGACTATCATATTATTGGAAGTTCTCATTTGGGATTACTTCTAGGAGGTTATCAGTAGATGCTTTCAATTTCTATTATGCTCTATGGTTATGGGATATTGGGACAATTTTCCTTTATAATTTCTTGAAATATGGTATCTATGCTTTTTTTTTTTGTCATGGCTTTCAGGCAGTCCAATAATTCTTAAGTTATCTTTCCTTGATCTATTTTCTAAGTCAGTTTTTTTCTGAGATATTTCACATTTTCTTCTCTTTTTTCATTCTTCTGACTTTGTTGTATTATTTTGTGATGTCTCAAGGAGTCATTAGCTTGTAGTCACCCAACTCTGAATTTTAAGGAATCATTTTCTTAAATGTGCTTTTGTACCTCTTTACATGTGACTCATTCTACTTTTTAAAAAATTCTTTACTTCAATGATGTTTTGTATCTTTTTATCCACTTGGCCAATTCTGTTTTCTTTTTAAACATTATTTTCTTCAGCATTTTTGTGTGTCTTTTACAAAGCTATTGTTTCTATTTTTCTTTCTTTCTTTTTTTTACATTACTCTCATTTCTTTTCCCAATTTTTCTTCTTTCTCTTTTATTTGATTTTTTAAATATTTTTAGCTCTTCCAGGAATTCTTGTTCAGTTTATCTTGAATTCACATTCTTCTTTGAGGCTTTGTTTGTGACTATTTTGACTTTATTGTCTTCTTCTGAGTTTTTGTCTTGATCTTCCCTGTCACAGTAATAGATTTTTATGGTCAGGTTCTTTTTTGCTGTTGTTGTTTGCTTATCTTTCCAGACTATTCTTTGACTTTGAATTTTACATTGATGTCAGGCTTTTTTTTTTTTGAGGCAATTGGGGTTAAGTGACTTGCCCAGGGTCACTCAGCTAGTAAGTGTCAAGTGTTTGGTCTGAGGCCGGATTTGAACTCAGGTCCTCCTGACTTCAGGGACAGTGCTCTATCCACTGCACCACCTAGTTGCCCCTTGATGTCAGGCTGTTTTCCTGGGCTGAGTGTGTTTTTTTGCATTACTGTTTTCAGAGCTAGTTCTGGGGGTTTGCAAGTTTTAAATGCTGTGATGCAGGGAGAGGTGTGGTTACATTTTCCTTGCAAACACCAGTGATCATAATCCTCAGGGCTCTTGCATAATTGTAAGCACTCATCTCTACCCTGGAATTGTGAGCAGGAAGTTAGTATAAGCCATGGAGTTTGCAAATAGTGATTTGTCCTTTACTCAGTGCTAGCATAGGGATCCATTGTAGTCTTTTTCTGAACAATTGTCCAATCCCCTTAGTGTCTTTAATTTTAGAGCTTTCAAAGATACTCCTACTATTGTTGCAGATGCCTCCAAGGTTCAACAGTGCTGGTACTGCCATGCGGATTCTGGGTCAGACCACACCCTAGTGTCATAGACTTCTCCTTACAGCCTCCTAAGTTGTCTGAGGCTGGAAAAAGTGTCTCATCTTGGGTTTTTATTGACTCTGTTCCTCTAAAATTTTATTTGAGGCATTATTTTAAAGTTGTTTGGAATGGAATGTTGGGAAGGCATCTTCTACCCTGCCATCTTTTCTCTGCCTCTGTAAGTGCCACGATTGTGTTTTTTTTAATCATTCTAAAAAAAAAAAGGAAACAGATGCTTTTTTTAAACAACTTGAATAGGTAATTTCATAGCTGATGTGGAATGATTCATTTTATAGAACAGAAATGATTGTTTGAATATATCTCTCACCATTCAAGGAAAATCAGTTTGCACTTGAATGTTATATTTTTGTGGCTGTTTGGAAACAATTTGATGATTGTTGGGGAACTAAAAGACCATATATTTAGCCATAATTGGTAAAAATTTGATTTGGTTTCTGCAGGAACATCAAAATCATCTTCACATGATCATGATATTTTCAAATATCTACAAAACTAACCTATAATGCTTCAAATGTCCCTATGTTTATTTTCACAGTGGAAATACACACACACACACACACACACACACATCCATTTATTTTCTTCTTAAGCCTCCATTAAAGAATTTCTAGAGTATTGCCTTCGACCATCATCCTCTAGGGATTTGCATACCACTAAATGGGAACCACCATTCCAGGGCATTTCAGAATAGGAAAACCACTGCCACTGAAGTTGTGAAGTTCTCTGGTATTATTTGAGTATTTAATACAATGCATACCTGAAAGTGTTTCCTCCAGAAGTCCCCTGTTACTTTTCACTCCCTGAGAGTTTTTGTTTTGTTTTGATTTGTTTTACCACTCAAACAATAATAATAAAAAAGGTGTAGCTTTTCTTTCAAGCATCAATTGAGTACCTCCTATCTACCAGACAACTACTATATACCGCAGTTAGTACTCTATGTGCTGCAGACACAAAAATTTCTGGGCCCAGTAGGATATTAGGTAAAGTAAATACAGTCTGCCCTTTAAATTCATGTCCCTTGCACAAAAAAAGGGGAAAATAAATGATCTCATATCTTTTAAACATTTATTATTCTTATTATTTCTTCTCTATTGCTCCCTCCACAAAAAATAAGACAATAGCAACAACAACAACAACGACCTTGATAAAATACATTGATTCAGGGCATTCTCTTTTGTTTAATTGGGGTATGTCTCTTGGAAGAAGAAAAACATGCAAACCATTCTGGAGGGTAGCACTATAATCAATTACTGACTCTATTGTTAATGAAAAAGGCCGTGTGGTAGAGTGGGATAAACAATAACTTTTGGAGTAAAAGGACCAGGACTGAAATCCAAGCCATTATGTGACATTGGGCAAAGTACTTCACGTTTCTGGGTTTCAATTTCCTACGCTATAAAATGGAGGTAGTAGTGGTATGTGTGTGTGCGTGTGTGTGTGTGTGTGTGTGTGTGTGTGTGTGTGGAGAGAGGTGTTGGGTTTGGTGGTTCTAAATTGGCCATTCCACAAGCATCAGAGAAGATTTTAAGGAGAGTCAGGTAAAGATAATTAGGATATTGTACTCCTGCAGTTTCTTAGGTGGGATGAGGCAGTGTGGGTGGAATGGAGAAGGTAATACCAAGGAGAAAAAGTCAAAGAAAGGGGTGGCTAGGTATAAGGAAGACAAACTTACCAACTTCACAATTTTGCCGAGTGCTTGCTCTGGTTGAAACAGTGACTGAAATGGTAACACTTTGAAATCCATAGATTGCTAAGGAGTGCCAAATGCACTATAACTGCAAGTCTAACATCTGAGCATATTCATCCCCAGGCATCTTCACATCTCTGCCTTCACCGTACTATAGTCATTTGACTAGTAGGCAGAAGGGAAATGAGGTGACACAGGAAATGGTCTCACTAAATTAAACTGAATTGTCATCTGAGTTTAGCCTCAGCTATAGCATCATGTTTCAGATTGTCATGGCAACTCATATTTGAGAGAGAGCAAGAATCAAAACAGATACTTTTCTTGGGTTTGATTAACTGTGAAAAATCCTAGAGAAGGAAAAGGTGAATTCTGATGTAGATTTTAAAGCCTGATTCAATTTAATTGTCTACTTTCTGAAATGATTAACAGTGTAAGAAAGTACAGTCAAATCCCCCCACAATTCCCCTACCTCCTACTCAATACATACCTCCCTGGAAGCAAACAAATATTAAAAAAAAGAAAATAAATGAAGTCTTGTATCTATAGAGTGGCTTAGTTCATTATCTGTTCTTTGATTCATCTCCATACTGGTTTCAAATCTGCCACTCAGTGGGCAGGTTTCCAGTCTAAATTCCTCATTACTGGATGTCACTGAGTCACTTAAAAAAATGTGAGTTGACAAATCGATGGGAAAAATACTAATGGGGCCAGTCCCCTCTTTTCTCAGGATGTTAAAAACAGATTGGTTGTTCTAACTACAGTATAACAGCAGGATCCCAAAAAGCTCAGAGGAGAGGCCTGATATGCTTACATTTATTTGTTCCCAGGATTCCTATATACTCAGCAAATACCATCTCTTCCAGTAAGTCTACTGTGAGTACCTGGATTGAAGGACCATAGATTCAAAGTTGAAAGAGGCCTCAGAGGCCATGAAGACCAATCCCACTCCCATTCCCCTTTTACAGATGAAGAAACTAAAGCCCAGGAAGTCTAAGTAATTTGGGTGTCAGATGGTTTAGTGTCTCAGGTGGTTACAAACCAAGTTTTCCTAATTCCAAGTCCACAATACCATGCTTCCTTCCACTTTCCACCCTTCCTCAGACTAAATAGTATATTGTTTCATAACTCAGTAATGCATATATTTAATATAGTGTCTTGTAGCCATTCATTTTTGGTGTTATCCCTTTAGTAGACTCTAATCCCTTGAGGGCAGGATGTCCTCTTTTATGTAATCACCCCTCTGCAAGTAGCACAGGGCTTTGAACACAGTAGTTTCTAAATAATATATATGTGTATGTGGTGTGTGTGTGTATAAATATATATACATATACATATGTATATATAGTATGGTAATGTTGAAACAAAGTCACAGTGATATCCTAGGAGAGAAGCTATGTCAAAAACACTAGTTAATTTTTAGTCAATCTGCAACTTTTCAGGGTCTAGAATCTGAAAGCAAGATCCAATACATAATGACAACTTGCACTGACATGTTACTTTATACTTTTTCAAAGCAATTTCACATCCATTATCTTATTTGATCCTCACAATAAGACCATGTCGTGTCATAGATCGGTCACATATTGCTATGCTCATTTTATAGATGATGAAATTTGCCTGTGGTCACAATCTTAGCTGGTGACACAGCCAGGATTCGTTTCCTCAGCTTCTAACTCCTAATCCCAGGATGTCTCTACCATGCACTCATAGCACCAGGAAACCTCATCCTGATATAAATTGTATTTGCATAAAAATCATGACTAGTAAACTGAGCATCCCTCTCCCTTAACTCACAGACATAGAATTTTCCGTCATAGAAAAGTGAAAATTTTACACACAGCATTATGTCTACATACCTCAACCTTCTCCCCCTTCATCCCATTCTATAGAAGTCTGGTGTCCTCCCAAAATTATTTTGTATAGCCTGACCTTCCATCAATTCGTCAACTAAAAAATACTTACCAAGTACCTATTGTGTGCAAGACATTATGGTCAGGCTATACAGAAATATAAGACATGATCCCTGGTCTCTTTGGAAATATTCTTACAATCATAACTTTGCTTACAGTCAGGTAGGGGAGATAAAGCATATACACATCCTCA
Source organism: Vombatus ursinus (assembly GCF_900497805.2). Lineage (NCBI taxonomy): Eukaryota > Metazoa > Chordata > Mammalia > Diprotodontia > Vombatidae > Vombatus > Vombatus ursinus. The sequence continues at coordinate 2,894,325 of NW_020954867.1, forward strand.
CATAATTTAGAATAAAAGACACCATATAAATACCAAATGAGTTGGTACTGACACTAAGTTTTATAAAGGTTCAGAGAAGGGAGAAATCATGTCTAGCTTGAGAGATTCACAACAGAAGAGAGTTATGAGTTTATTCTCAGATATTGAGAAGGGTTTTGATAGGCAGCAGGGGGAAAAAAAGGACTCAAAGTGTGTGTGGGGAGGTGGATAGTGTGGGCAAGAAATTGCAAAATATGTTTGAGATTGGGGCAAAATGTTGTAATCTAAAGAAGTTAAAATGTTATGGCAGCCCCTAATTTTGATCAGATGCAGCCTTCCACTCCACCTCCTGTGTGTTCTTAGTCTGTGAGGTGGTTTTTTTTTTTTTTTTGGTTTTTTAATCTTTCCACCGTAGAGAATGGACCATTAAGGACCCTATGGATCCCAAAGTTAAGGGGCACAGCACTCCAGGTTTATAAGCATGCAGTCCATAGACCTCCACAGAGATATTTAAAAATTACCTAATCCCACTTTCCTCACCACTCTGGTCCTCTGCTTCCAGTCCTTGTTTTGGTGACATAGAGCAAGACCATTTTCATGTTCTGAAATAAGAGGCAATACCTGCCTTTAACTAAATCTGATGGAGGTGGGAACCTGTTGTGTGGGTGGTCCTAACCTTCAAATTACTCTCAAGAATGTATATTTTTCACACTATCCCCATGCCTATAACACCAATTTGGTGTCATCTAAATGTGGATAAACCTAGGACAAATTCTCACTTAACCCACAGTATTACAGTTCTGCTGGCAAATAACTGCCATGGGAACAATAAATCATCATCATCATCATCATCATCATTATCATCATCATTAATGTTAATAATAATACACATTCCCTTTTGTGTATTTCCCTTGAGATTTTTTTCTCCTTTCTGGGTTTTTATTTCAAAAGGAGGCTTTCTTATTTAAATAATCATTTCAAACATAGTGAAGCAGGAGATCAGTATTCAGGATTTCAGGTTATCACATAGCAAATTGGGATTCCTAGACTACTTTATTTCAAAAGAATTTTTAAAACATGATGAGAAGTGTGATGTAGTGGATAGAAAACTGTCCTCAGATTCAGGAAAACCTGGGTTCAATTTTCGACTTTGACACATACTAGCTGTTTTACACAGGGTAAGTGGTTAATCTGTTTATTGATATAGGTCAGAGGTCTCAAAATAGGACAAGGTCAAGGATCTCAGGTGGCTCACAAACACTCCTGAATACAGCCAAAAGCAGATTGAAATATAATTGGAAAATACTTAACAAAATAAATAAAAATACAATAAAAAGTAGATTTTTAAAACTGTCAATGTGTAGTACATAGGAATTCTTACATGTGATCTACAAGGCCCCTGTTTCAATTTCAGTTTGATGCCACTGCTCTAGACAACTCTCTAAAGACTAGAACTTGCAGAGAAATTGGTGATATGCATTAGTAAGGAATCATCCAAAAGTACCCCGTAATAATTAAATCACATATCTAGTCCCTATCTCTCTAAAATTTATATTCAGCAGTTTTTCTCAAGGTCTTCATTCTTTCTCTCTTTCTCTTTCACCCTTCTCTTTTTGAAAAATCAATTTTTCTAGGCAGATTCCTGTAGTCAGGAACAATTACAAGCCTCCTCTGAATAAAAAGACTGTCTTACCTCTTCAGTTCCATCAGGAATCCTAGAATTGCTTCCTTTACAATCTATAGAGTGATATTGCCTGCTCTTTTTCTTTTTCTCCCTTTCATGTTGATTGATCCCTGAGGTGATGTTTCATTCTTTTCATTTCCTTCTTCAGAATGCAGCCCTGCCCTCCCCTCCCCATGAAGCCATGTTTACATCTCAGTGTGAGAAGCTACTTTCAAGCCATGTGACAAGCTTCTCTAGCAGTCTTGCAAAAACTCTGGTCTTCACATATTGTGACTTCTTCCAAATACCATGGGGACATTACCTTGTGTGCTCAGAGAGCATAAGATTTGTCATTATGACTGATACATTTCAGAAGTCACTATGGTATGATGATTGTACTTGATTTAATAAAAATAAACACATGAAGGGTGGCTTTCTAAGGTTTATTGTGCTGACCCAACTCTTTCCATACCGTTGGTTTTACAGTACACACAGCTTCCTGTGAAATCCTGCCTATGCAACAAAAAACTGTTGGAAATCTCTGTAAATATAACACTGCGATAATTACCTCATGTACAGTACACATGTCATCATATTCATTTGCCATTTTCATGGTGGCTTGTCCTTTCTACATTTTATTATTCATTTATGATAGCTATTATAGGCCTTTCAGATTCTATCTGGCTCTCCTGAGGAATATTTATGGCTATTATAGGGCTCTTATGAGAAGACCCAATGATAGTTATTGCAGAAACCCTGTGAAATGCTACATTAGTGCAAAGATGTGCTGGTAGTAAAATGTCTCAAGTTGTTTCAGAGTCTCTCTTGATAAAGATTAAAAGGCATGCTGCTCCTAGTGAGATCTCTTTCTCTCCCAAGAGAGGTGAGTAATTTTTGACAAGGAGGTTAGTGCCCATATATCATCCTAGATCTGCAGATGAAGGCTTTTAAAAAGGTTTCCAGAAGGAAAGTGGGGAAAGTTTCAGAATATATTTGCAAACAGACTTTCAAATTCAGTTTGTTACTCTATTATAGATTCCTTATAGGATGTGCCTAACTTGGAGATGCAGGCAGGATTTCAAAGGAGAGAAACACTTTTTCAAACATTGGAAAGGGACTATCTCTATCTACAATGGCCCACTAAAGATGCCTATGAGCTCTCAGCAAACAGATGGGTCCTCTTTAACACAGCATTCTCTGGCAACCTTTCCTTTCCCTGTTAATGGTCTCAGTCATGAATTTGTAAGCTATTGTGATTTCTCAGTGGGTCTTTTGTGAAGAATTAAGGGAGGCGATTTCCCATATGGCAAAGGTAGGAGTTTTGAAGCGTTTCTGTTCAAACTAACAGGCTGTTTTTTATTATCACAAACACAAATAAAATATTTCTCTAATATTTTGTGAAGAAGTCCTTCGCTATGATTTTTTCCACTTTAGCTGACTTCATCCCCAATAAATGGATGAAGTATTTATTGAACTCTTTATTTTTTGTTAGTATAGGGACCATGCCCTTTTAAACTTTGAATGTCATCCAGTATCTACTATTGCACCTGGCACTTAAGGTAATTAATCCCAGTTTGCTCAACAAATGGGTGAAAATTTGGGCAGCTGGTGATGTCCATATTCTGCCACTTATGCTGCTTTAGCATTCATGAGGATAAAAGAGATCTTGATGGAGGGAGAGGAAGAAAGGAAATGTCTTGACTACCATTTCAGTGACTTATTATCTTGTCTTTGCTTCTTTCACTTTCACATTATTTCTGTGGTGGTGATGTCCAGGCTATGCTAGACAGTAATTTGTAGGACAAGAGATGATAGATTTAGATCTGGAAATCTGCAGATTTAGTTCAACTCCTTTAGTTGGAAACTGAGGCTCCTGAAGGAACCTCTGTAAAATAAGGATAATACCAGCAAGATAATAATTGTAAAACACTTAGTGTAGTTCCTGGAACATAGTAAATGCTATAAATGCTAATTATTATTATTTTTGTTGTTGATAGTATTATTATTTGCCTTGATCATGGGTAGTTAGGCAGGTAGATGGAAGAGGGTAGAGAGAGAGAGAGATAGAGAGAGAAAGAGAGAGAGAGAGAGAGAGAGAGAGAGAGAGAGAGAGAGAGAGAGAGAGAGAGAGAGCTGAGTCTGAAGTCAGAAAGATCTGAGTTAAAACCTGACTGGAGACTCAGTACCTGTTTAAGTTTAGGCATATCACTTCACCAGTTTCCTCAACTATAAAATGAGGATAATAATAGCACCTACCCTGCAGGATTTTTGTGAGAATCAAATGACATATATATATATATATATATATATGTCATTTTATTAGCTCTTTGTAAAGTGTCTGGCATACAATAGGCACTATATAAATGTTTATTCCTTTCTCTCAATTTGAATCCAGGCCCTATGACTCCAGAGCTAGTGCTTTCTTATGCTCTACAACCTTGAACAAGTAACATTAACTCTGCAAAATAACAGCAATAATGATAGTTGATGTTTACACTGTGTTTAAGGTAATTTACTTTTAAAAATTATATTATTTTATTTGATTTAATAAAAATAAAGCTTTATATTATGGAACCAGCTCTTTCAATGCTGCCATCCTTATAACTATAATGTGACAGACACTAAAAGTATTAATATCCCTATTTTAGAGATAAGAAAGTTGAGGCGTAGAGAGATTGAGGAATTTGCTCAGCGTCATACAGTTAGTAATTATGAGGAGTGGTATTTATTCAAACCTAAGTCTACCTTACTCCGAAGTCAGTATGCTATCCACTATACAATTTAAATGCCACTTTGCTATTATCATTAGAAATATTCTTCTGAAGCACTGTGCTTCCTTAGTCATTAGGGAAGTTTCAGGGCCCCCAAAATAGAATATTGCAATTTAGGCATCAATTAAAATATCTAGATGGCAAACATTAACTGTGTAGTCAAGATGACCTGGAGTCATATATAGTCTTTGATACTTATTACCTGTGTGACCTAACCTCCTTGGACCTCAGTTTCTTCATTTGCAAAATGAGGACTTTGGACTAGCTGGCTTCTGGTGTACCTTCAAGATCCAGATGTATGAATCTAAATAAAATTTCTCTCCATCTCTCCCTCTTTTTTTTCCTTATATGAACTCCTTTGGCAAAAACAGATAGTTACAACCTTGTAGCAAACACCTAACATTCTTTTATTTTCTCAGTATCACTCCATCTTCCCTCATTCTCTTATGCCAAAAAGAATAATATTGATAAAATGTTAACATCAGCATCTTATATCTTCCCTTCAGAATTATTTTTTGAATCCTATTTTTTTTTCTTTTTCTGCCATCTTCTACCAAGTCCCTGATTTTCCCTATTTGCTGATTTTGGTCACATATAAATTACAGTTCCCACCTTCCAAACGCACCCCTTTGGAGAAGTGCTAGGTTAGCACCTTAGGGCCTGTGTAACGTACAGGGAAAAATCCTAACTTTTTGTCATTAAAATGAGATTTCTTTATGATGTTATCTGAATCAAACCAGTTTATACCCTTCTCTTATAGCACTTCACTGGAAGTTTGACAGCTGTCTTTAATTACTGTTGGTCTATGGGCCTTGAAGACAATCCAGGTACTGGAATACATCAGCCTTTGCACTCTGTAGGGACCTGATCAAGATGATGCTTTCTTCCTACTGGCTATGGCTAATTCTTTTTAAGATGCACTCAGGGCTTTGGGTTTTCATTTTAACTCAGCACCAAACCCTTTAATGGAGCATTCTTGTTCCAGTAATATGCTCACTGGCCAGGTATCCAGCAGCTTATGTCAGTCTTCTTAGTTCTACTAGCTACTTGTAAATGCAGTTCCCTGCAAGATGAAATGACCTGGGACCAATTAATTGAAAAAGGGGGGAAAAGATGTAGTAAATGCCTTTGGGAATGATTAACAAAACTAGCTATGTTTTAATTGCAGATGGCCATAGACACTGCTTGCCAAATGGAGTTGGCTACACAGGAAGGATAGCATATTGCTCAAGCAGCAGGACCTGTGGAGGACATGGACATTCCAGTAAAATGGGCATGAGTAGATGCAACTTCACCTAGATGCAACAACTGTGATTTTATTCAGTTCAGATGAGGCTTTATACTGCCAAGAGTAAACAAGCCAAGGATGTTACAAATTCAATCATTTTACCAAATAGCCTGAGTTCTCTCCTGAAGCCACTAAGGAATAGAGTTTCAGTTGGACTTTAGGACATTCACCAGAAAACAAAGTTGTAATTCACTTGTGCCTTTTATGCATGCTTGCCTTGAAGATTTATAATCAAAGGCAGATTTTCTGATTCTTGACAAGAGGCTGAAAACTTCACTACAATCCTATCTAGTCCATTAATATTATTAAATGCCTAGTTTGTGTAAAGTACTATGGGTTGCTTTCATTGCCAACTCCATGGAAAGGCCTCCTTGACTGGTCAAAGCAGAACTTATTCCCATGCTCTAGGCATTATTGGATAATATCTGGAATATTTTCTATTCCATAATTCACTATTCATCTTGAATTCACAAGGCTTGAATCAATTTCTCATTCTTGTATTGAAAGTAAGAGATTCAAAAAGCACAGAATTTCCCTTGATGGGAATAACTGGTTTCTAGGACTTCAATGAGACTGGCAATAGGCAAAAATAATGGACTTTTGCCTGATTCTGCTGTAATATCTTTGCTAGTCACTTAAAAAATAATTCCCTTTTGCTTTTAGATATAATAACTTGAGAAATTTTCAAATACTAATTTAGTCTATCAACTTCTTATGTGGTCATTCAGTTTAGTGATAATGGCAAAGAAATTGGATGGACCGCATTTGCAAGTAGATTTTTGAGCATGGAATGAAATAGCCTCACACACTCACAGACACTCACTACTACCGTGTTGCCTTTTCTTTCCTTTTCCCAGCACTGAAGACATGACTAAAGAATTCCAAGAGTGTTACCTAAATTAAGCCTCAGATATAGTTTCTGCAAAAGCATGTGGCTTAACATGTTGGCTTCAAAAACTTGATTATTCTTAAGGAAATGGTTAATTTTAAATGACTTTTTGTTTGTTTACTGCTCCAAAATCTTTCCAAAAACAGTGACTACCAGGTAAACATTTTTCTTGGTGTGACCATTATTTTGGAAGATGATGTGGAAGTTGTTCCTTCCAGGCTGTCTGAATTTCTTTGCTCCTATCCCAATATGAAATTAGTTCAAAAGGTATCTTGTCCAGTGGAAAACTGATTTTTTAGAATATTACGAGACTTCAGAACTAATTCTTAAAAGGAATCTCAGAGGTGATCTAGTCTAATCACCTCATTTTACAGATAAGGAAACTGAGGCCACTGAGGTTTAAATGGATTGCCTAAGGACACATGGATAATAAGCATGAGGGGCAAGATTCAAACTCAGATTCTCTGTCTCTGAAACCAGAGCTCTTTCCATTGTATCACACCACCTACTATTCATCTGAACAGTTGTTCATCTTCTGGCTTATTCAATTCTCAAGTTGCTTTATTTAGGTAAAATATGCAAAAGACCTTGTTTCTACAACTTAGATAATTATCTTTAGGTCCTTCTATGGTATATCTTTGTGAACGTTCTTTAGGAACTTTATCTGAGATAAGTATGTGAGAAAGAAACATCAAAAAAACCAACCTTATGGATTTCTTTTCCAGTAGGATGTAAGAACATTAAGGATAGGAACTATTTTTCCATTTTATTTTTGTAACTCCAGCAACTAACTCAGGGCTTTACAAGTAGTATGCATTTACTAAATTCTTATTAGATTTTTAATTTATTAGAAAAAATGTAAATTCCAAGCAAGATTTATATGAAGTTATATGAACCTATGAGGAATGTTCTTTGATTGACAGTAGGAAGATAATAGGATTTTGACACTATATAGAAGAATTGTGAGTGATTATCATCCTTAGTGATCTCCAAATTATCATGTGAGGAAATAATCAGGCATGAGGTGATGATGGACTAGAATTTCTGCTTGACAACATTCTATTGGCTCTTGAAACCTTAAAAAGCTGTTTCATTGGATATAAGGAAAGGTGGATTCTGCTCCATCTTAACAAAAGTTTAGTTCTAAAGAGAATGCAATAGGTGACAGGGGGACTTTATCCCTCTCGGCTTGTCAAATATGTGGTCTTTATTACAAATTTGAGTGATTTAATCTGATATTGAGATGTGCATTATGGTATAGCTACCAAAGTTCTGGATTTGGAGTCAAAGAAATAGATTCAAGATCAGCCTATGATATTAGCACTATGGCTATAGATAAAACATTTTACCTTTATGGGCCTCAGTGACTTTGTGTACAAAACAAGGGGGTTGGATTTGAAGGCCTTTTTGCTTATTTATAGCTTTAAATTTATAAGCCCATGCAACAAATGAATGTAAAAATTAAGTTATGCTAATCTAGTAAAGAAGTGGGGAATTTTGCTAAAATTATTTTAAAAAAACCTCGTCTAATATTATTAATTATTTTTAAAGTATACTTATAAAAAGTATGCATATTATCACTATCAAAAACAAATCAAATAATCATGGTTCTTGTTTTCTAGGTCCTTATAATACAATGTGAATATTGTGCAAAGAGAAAATAGACAAGTGGAATGGTTTTGCAGAGAATGAGCCAAATTAGCTATATCCAATTGGGCAGAAAATTTCTGAAATTCTTCTGAGTAACATAAGGTGGACCTTGTTGAACAGAGCTCTACAAGCAATTGAAGGATGAAGGATAGAACACAGAAATGGAGGTAGTTGTCCTTTACAGAAATTAGGCAAGCAAGTAATTAAGCAACTGTGGGTCAAAGCTGGGATGAAGAAGAGTCTGAGTTGATGGAAATAAAGGTCTAAGTTATATATAAAATGATAGGGGTTAGAACATAATGCCTTATTAGGACAGGTGGATGGGATGGTTGGTTGGTAGTGATCCTGGCTTGATCAGGTAATGCAATTTTTTTTTGTTTTGTTTTGCTTTGTTTTGTTTTTCTGAATCACGAAGAGGGCATAGTGTTGTGTTCATGGAAGCCTATGTTCAATCCAATGACCTTAGGAGGGAAGTTGATGGAGAAAGAGATGATAATGAAAAATTTAATAGCTGAGTCTTTCCATGGCATGAGGAAACTTTCTTACAGAGCACTCACCTGCTCAGGATACATTGAATAATGTCTTAAACTCTTTTACTCTTAAGTGAACTTTGAGTTTAGAGGCCATGGGGTGTGATTATGTGACTGGAGGAATGGAGAGGGGCAACCTCTGGTCTGAATTCAATGTTCTCTAGGACCCAAGTTTAAGACTTCCTTGGGGTGTTTCATCCCTTTCTAGGGAGTTTAAAGCACACTTGAGAATTCAAACTCTGACATGTATAGTAAATGAAATTAAAAAAAAAGTATAATGTCTCAAGTAGGTTTAGCAGTTATGGATGAGGTACAGGAGAAAGTACCCTCTATACACATGTCATACATTCAATGCCATGCATACAAGATGATACAGCCTAAAGATCAGAACCTCCCACAACCATTTACCAACATAATAGGACATCACTTGTGCCTACTAATATTGTCAATAACTTTAAATTAGATAATATTTTTAAAGCACTTAGTTGTACCAAGCATGTAGTAGGTGCTTTATAAATTCTTATTCCCTTCCCTTTTCCCTTCTGAATGAGCTCACCTATCTGGAAAAAATGGAAAATTGTTTGGTTTGGAGCCAGGGGTACATCATTGCAGTTGTTTTGCATCATGTTGTTCTGTGAATGGCTCTTTAATGTATCAAGAGTAATTAAGATGAAAAAAAGGATATGGTGGTCCTATCTGTTTGCCCACCATCATTTTACAAGGGACAGATTTTATTTATGACTAGAAGGCTGTTTTTATGAGTGGCAAAGTAACTCAATGCATGCAAGCTCTCATACTGCCTATTTCAGGCCATCTGGGCTGGAGAAAGGGCTCTTGTTGTTTGCAGAGACACTAAAATGTAAAATGTATCCTATAATAGAATGGAATTTGCTTCTTTTCAATGATACTACCAGAATGATTAATTAATGGTACTACCAGAAGACCAATGATGAAAATGGAGATACAGAAGACATTAGCTAATTCAGAATTCAATATGAATCAAGGAACCTGAATCATGTGGCAGAGCTTTTCGCTTTGAGCAAAGCAATCAATTAGCTGCCAAACTATCTTCATTTAATTTTGTGCTGCTAAGACATAACCTTTAGTTATGTCTACAGGACTATGATGTACTAGATATAAGCAGATTTCAACACAGTCACACCTACCCATCCTGTGAGATTCGTGGCTTTGTCCACTCAATATTTTGGAAGTCTTTTAGCTCTTTTCGTATTCACCAAATAATAAAGAATCATGCTGGATGTTTATTACCTATTTGTCACTTTTGTCATATGACTAGCCTCTTACATTTTGCTCAGGCATTTATTTGATGATGTCCTTTATATCTCTTCTTCATAATTCCTTTTTATCTGAATTTGTTTCAGCCATTCCTCTCTCCATTACACTTTGAGTGGCCCTGATTTTTTAATTCTTTAGAAATCTTGTGATTCCTAGTCACACAAAAGCACTGGAAGACATCAGCGTTAAAAAGACGTACCAGACTTCTAGGAGTAGAGACAAGATGGCAGAATAGAAAAAGCACTCAGCTGAGCTCTCCCAACATTCCCCTCCTAACCACTTTGAAATAACACTTCAAATCAAATTCAGGAATAGCAGAGCTAAAAACAGGTTGGAGTAAGACATTCTTCCAGTCCAAGATAACGTAGGAGTCCAAAAGACACAGGGGTGGATGCTGATCCAAAGTGCACATGGACAAAATACCATTGGTAGAACCAGTTGGTAGTGACAGGAACACCAACAGCTTCAGGAGCTCCTAAAGTAGAGATGGTAAGGAAACTTGGCAATTGGCAAGAAAGAGATTATAGGGGACACCTATGCTAAAACTGGACACAGAACCAGATGCTGTTTGTCAACTCCATTGCCTATACCCACATCTGGATTCATAATTCAAGGGAAGAGAGGGGCACATTCTGTCAAGAGAGAAGCAAACCCTGAGAGGTAATATCATTTTTCATCACAAGGTACCCTGAGGAACAGTTCCAATTCTGGTCCCAAGGGATCATGGGCCCTGTGGAAAAGTATCATCTCTGGTACCATGGGAGCAAGGGACCTAAGAAGCAGTATTGATTGCAATCCCAAGAGATCAGGAGCCCTTCCTGGGTAAGGACCAGAGCACAGACCAGAAGAGCAGTGACCATGTCTCTTTCCAGATGGCACCACCTTGGAAGCACTGAAAACTTCCGAACCCCCAGAACTAGCTCTGAAAACAACAATATGAAAAATCCCTAAGCACCAAGTGGCATAGCATCCATATTCTTAAAGGAAAAGTTGAATGAGTTACAGGAGGAAATAGATTGTAAAACTATACTAGTGGGGGACCTCAACTTTTCCCTATTGTTAGATAAATCTAACCATAAAATAAGTAAGAAAGAAATCAAGGAGATAAACAGTAACTTAGAATAATTAGGTATAATAGGCTTCAGGAGGAAACTGAATGGGAGTAGAAAGAAGTATATCTTTTTTTCAGTTATACATAGCACCTTTTACAAAAATTGACTATGTATTAGGGCAAGAAAACCTCAAAACCAAATATGGAAAAGAATAAATATTAAGCACATTCTTTCCTGACCACAATGTAATGAACATTGCATTTAATAAAGACCCGTGGAGGCATAAGTTAACAATTAATTGGAAACTAAACAATCTATCCTAACAATGAGTGGGCCAAAGAATGAATCATGGAATCAATTAATACTTTCATTAAAGAGAATGAGAACAATGAGACAACATTCCAAAATTGATGGGACACAGCCAAAGCAGTACTTAAGGGAAAATTTCTGTCTCTAAATGCATACATCAGCAAAAGAGAGAAAGGGTAGATCAATGAATTGGGCATGCAACTAAAAATACTAGAAAAAGAAGAAATTTAAAAAATCCCCAATTAAACACCAAACAAATCAAAGGACAAATCAAAGGAATTTTTTTTAAATGAAAGTGAAATAAAACCTTTGAACTAATAAAATTTGGAGCTGGCTTATGAAAAAACAAAGAAACAATAAAATGGATAAACTATTGGTTAATTTGATTTAAAAAAAGAAGATCAAATTACTAGCATCAAAAATGTAAAGGGTGATTGCACCACTAATGAAGATGAAATTAAAGAAATTATTAGGAGTTATTTTGCCCAATTAAATGTTAGTAAAACTGTTAATCTTAGGGGCAACTAGATGGTACAGTGGATAGAGCACTGGCCTTGGATTCAGGAAGACCTCAGTTCAAATCCGGCCTCAGACACTTGGCGCTTACTAGCTGTGTGACTCTGGGCAATCACTTAACCCCTTTGCCTCACAAAAAATAAAAAAAACTGATGATCTTAGTGAAATTTATGAATATTAACAAAAATATAAATTGCCTAGATTAAAAGAAGAGGAAAAAGAATGCTTAAATAACCCTAACTTAGAAAAAGAAATTAAATAAGTCATAAATGAACTCCCTAAGAAAAAATCCCCAGGACTAGATGGATTTACGAATGAATTCTACCAAACACTGAAGGAACAAATAATTTCAATACCATATAATTTATTTGAAAAAAGTAGGTAAACAAGAAGTGATACCAAATTCCTTTTATGACACAAATACAGTTTGATACCTAAACCAAGGAAAGCAAAAACAGAGAAAGAAAACTATAAACAAATTTCCTTAATAAATATTGATGCCAAATTTCTAAATAAAATACTAGCAAGGATATTACTGCAATGTATCACAAAGATCATATACTATGACCAGGTGAGATCATATACTATGAGCAGAAATGCAGGCTTGAATCAATATTAGGAAATTAGGCTCAATATTAGGAAAACTATCAGCATAATTGACTATATAAATCACAAAAATAACAAAAATCATGATTACATTAATAAATGCAGAAAAGACCTTTGACAAAATACAGCACCAATTTCTATTTAAAACACTATTAAATATAGGCATACATTGAGCCTTTCTTAAAATAATAATTAATATCTAGCCAAGAATAAATATTATTTGTAACAGGGATAAATTTGAAGACTTCCCAATAAGATCAAGGGTGAAGCAAGTGTATAAATTATCACCACTATTATTCAATATTGTATTACAAGTACAGTGTATAGCAAAAAGACAAGAAAAAAGAAATTAAAGAATAAAAATAATGAATTAGTCCAACCATTCTGGAGAACCACTGCACAAAGAGCTATAAAACTGTGCATACTCTTTGACCCAGCAATCCTACTACTAGATATGTATACACATCTGTATATAGATCTGGAAGGCAGAGTCAAGATGGCGGAGTGAAAGCAGTGACTTGCTTGAACTCTCCCCCAAACCCCTCTAAATACCTATAAAAACTGGCCCTAAACAAATTCTAAAGCAGCAGAACCCACAAAAAGACAGACTGAAACAAATTTCCAGCCCAAGATAAACTGGATGGTTGATTGGAAAGGTATAAGGTGCCAGGTGGGGAGAGGAGTGCAGTTTGGTTTGGGCACGCAGGCTGCAGCGAACCTGGAGCAGGCATCAGAGAACTGAATCACAGGCAGCTGTGCCAGCTTCCAGACCTCTCAACCCATGAATGCCAAAGACAACTTAGAAGGTCAGTGGGAAAAGCCTGTTTCTGCGATGAGAGAGGAGCTAGGTCTCAGCCCCAGTTCTAGAGGGCTGCCCTGGGGGTGGTGGCTGCTTCCTGAGTTTCCAGCCCACAGACTGAGGGGGAATCAGATGACTAATCAGAGGGGGATTGCAGGGATCTCTTTGCCAGTGCTGAGGCAGGAATCTCTTGGTTTGCCTGTGCTTAGATCTGGGTCACAGTTCTAAGTGGCGGTCCTGGGACAAGGAGGAGCGCTGGCGCAGGGAGCTTGTAGTGGCAGTGGAAAGAGAATCCTCCTCACAGTTCCAAGACAGAAAAGAGTGCTTGTGGTCACTCATAGACCAGAGCACAGGCCAGGAAAGGTGTAAACGCCTAGCCTCTTCCACCTTGGAAGAACTGAAAATTTCCAGGTCCCTAGAAGTATCTCTGAAAACAGCTGTACAAACCCCAAAGCTTGGGACAGTACATTCTCCACATTGGAAGCAGACCTCTACCTTAATAAAGAGTTTATTATAACTCAAGTAATTGGCTGCAATCATGCAGCAAGAATTTAAATAACTCTCGGTGGATACCAGAACACTGGAAACCCTTGCTATGGATCTATTTAATTATCACTTTGGCTCGAAGAGACCTCCATTTTCATGAAGACTAATGCTAATATGCTTGTTACCACTTACAAAAACTAGGAATCAATGCAATTCTAATTGATCTCTATTATTAGAAATCATTTTAACACTAGCACAGAATCATCATTTTTACTTCCACAGAATAACCCTTATCCAAATACATACCTATATGTATCTTGGACAGGCACTTCTAATGGACAATGAGTTAGGCCAAAAACATCTAAAGACAAGAACAGGTCAGATTGCTTTTGTAAATGATACAATTCTTTTAAGAATTCCAAGTTTCTAAAAAAAAGCTGTTAAAATATATTTTATTTATTTTGTTAAATATTTTCCAAATACATGTAAAACCTCACAAGAAGTGTCAGACCATAGAATCTTTTTTTGGTAACAAAGAAGATCAAAACATACAACCAGAAGAAGAGAACAAAGTCAAAGCTACTACATCCAAAGCCTCCAAGAAAAAATATGAATCAGTCCCAGGCCTTGGAAGAGCTCAAAAAGGATTTTGAAAGGCAAGTAAGAGAAGTAGAGGAAAAACTGGGAAGAGAAATGAGAGTGATGCAAGAAAATCATGAAAAACAAGTCAACAGCTTGCTAAAGGAGACCCAAAAAAATACTGAAGAAAATAACACCTTAAAAAATAGCCTAACCCAAATGGCAAAAGAGGTCCAAAAAGCCAATGGGAGAAGAATGCCCTAAAAAGCAAAATTGGTCAAATGGAAAAGGAAGTCCAAAAGCTTACTGAAGAAAATACTTGCTTAAAAATTAGAATAGAGCAATTGGAAGCTAGTGACTTTATGAGAAATCAAGACACTGTATATAGATCTGTATCCTAAATCTGTATATAGATTTATACAAAGAGATCAAAGAAAAGTGAAAATGACTTATTTGTACAATAATATTTAAAGCAGCTCTTTTCATGATGACAAAGAATTGGAAATTGAGGAGATGCCCATCAATTGGAGAATGGCTGAATAAGTTGTAGTATATAATAATGACTGGAATATTATTGTCCTATAAGAAGTGATGAGCATGGCACAGCTGGGTGGCACAGTGGATAGAGTTCCAACCTTGGAGTCAGGAGGACCTGAGTTCAAATACAGCCTCAGACATTTCACACTTACTAGCTGTGTGACCCTGGGCAAGTCACTTAACCCCAATTGCCTAGCAAAAAAAAAAAGTGATGAGCAGGATGATTTCAGAAAAAACCTGATTAGATTTATATGAACTCATGTAAAGTGAAGTGAGCAGAACCAGGAGAACATTGTACACAGTAACAGCATATTGTTAGAATGACCAATTATGAAAGACTTAGCTACTCTGATCAAGGCAATGATCCAAGGCAATCTCAAAGGACCCATGAAAATTTTATCCACCTCCAGAGAAAGAACTGATGAATTCTGAATTATTGAAATATACTTTTTAACTTTATTTTTATTATTTTATTTTTTGTCTGTTTTCTTTTGCAAAATGGCTACTATAGAAATATGTTTTGTATGACTTCACAAGCACAATGGATTTCAAATCATTTGCATTCTTAAGGAGGGGGAAAGAAGGCAGGAAGAAGGAGAATCTGGAACTCAAAGTTTAAAAAAAGTTTACAAAAATCAAAATTAAAAAAAATTTACATGTATTTGGTAAATATTTAACAAAATAAATAAAATATATTTTTAACAGGGGCTTTTTTTTTAGAAGCATGGAATTCTTAAAAGAATTTTATCATTTACAAAAGCAATCTGACCTGGTCTTGTCTTTAGATGTTTTTGGCCTAACTCATTGTCCATTAGAAGTGCCTGTCCAAGATACATATAGGTATGTATTTGGATAAGGGTTATTCTGTGGGAGCAAAAAAGATGATTCTGTGCTAGTGTTAAAATTATTTCTAATAATAGAGATCAATTAGAATTGCATTAATTCCTAGTTATTGTAAGTGGTAACAAGCATATTAGCATTAGTCTTCATGAAAATGGAGGTCTCTTCGAGCCAGAGTGATAAATAAATAGATCCATAGCAAGGGTTTTCAGTGTTCTGGGATCCACTGAGAGTTATTTAAATTCATTTGTTGGCATCTTACTCCATGGTGAGTGAGATTTGCTATTTTTAGAAAAAGCTGTGTTTTCTTGGAGGTAACAGCACTTGGAGGAAGAAGAAAAAAAAACAATGAAATTTTCATCCAAGAATCATTCCAAATGGGTGAGGAATCAGTGGCCAGGCACAAAATGGCAAATGTTAAGCTTACATTTCTCAGTCTTTTAATTTGAGAAACAGCTGAGGCCTGTTACCCACATGCTGGAGGCTGGACCTGATTAACTTTGTGGTCTAGGCTAGGATGAGTTCCAGATCATCAAAATGCATTAATACATCCCAACAGGAGGTGACAGAAGACTGCCAAAGCCCCTGAGCTCTTAATGGTTCCTTTACCAGTGAGTTACAGATAGATGAACAGGAGACCAACCAATATGCAATGTCAGCTATTTGTCACTGAGCTTAGAATATTTGTCATTCATCTCTTTTTCTGGGGGTGACTTAAGGTGATGGTATTGTACTCTGTTATTTTATGGGTTTCATGTTAGGCTATTTCCCAAATTTTTTTCTTATCATTTGTTATTATTCCTTATTTGTTATATTTTGCAGCATGCTTACATTAAGTCTCCACATTAATCCCCAAATAATAAAACATCATTAGGAAAATACTGATGTTGAAAAGATGTTGAGAAAATGTTTTGAGAAAAAACTCAGGGTCATTAAAATAGTGGACAACTTCCTAAAGGCAAATCAAACTGTTCTTCTCTACTTTTGTAATTCAGTACACAGTTCACCATTCATTCTTAGTTTCTAAGTAGGACATGTGTTTTAATTAACTAAGTCTAAGACTTGGGGTATAGAGACCCTCAAAGGGTCCATGAACTTGAATGGGAAATATCTATATCATGAATGTCTACATCTCCATCTTTTATTTGTTATTGAGTTGTGTCTAATTCTTCATGACCCAGTCTACCACCTCATGCCAATACCATCCATGGGGTTTTCTTGGCAGAGATACTGAAGTGGTTTGTAATTTCCTCCTTCAGTGGATTCTTTAAGTGACTTGCTCAGGGTCGCACAACTAGTTAGTCTCTGAGACTGGATTCAAACTCAGGCCTTCCTGATTCCAGGACCAGTGCTTTATCTATTGGACCACATAGCTGCCCCTCTATGTATGTATCTATATCTATAACTATCTCTAACTCTCTATTTACACTAATTTCTAACTGAAATGTAGCATTTCCTTCAATTATGAAGGAGGACCAGTGGTGACAAACTCAAATAGAGATGAGAGCCACTGAACCATACATAAGGGTCTCTGAGAGATGCATTTTGTTTTTCTGTGATTTACTACATTTTTACTTTTTTTGTTAAATTTTCCCAATTATATTTTAATCTGACTTAGGCTACATTCAGAAGTATTGTAGGCCACATATGACCTATGGGCCATGTGTTTGACACCTCTGATGTAGATAACAAATATTCTTTTCTGAGAAGGGGTCCATAGGTTTTCCTTAGCTGTCAAATGGATACATAAAAAAACAAAAACAAAAACAAAACAAAAACAAAAAACTTCAGAACTCCTGTTCTAAGCATTTTATATCCAATTGCAAGTCATATCAGAATAATTAGCTTTGCTCTGCAATATTTCCGTGCCTCATGGTATAGGCACATTGTCACTTGAAAGGAGAAATAGCTGAGAGTCCTTACTGTCTGTTCCTGGCTTGGAATCTGGGATTTGGAGTAGATATCCTCTATGAGAATGGCAAACAAACTCATAAATTCAGGAAAGGTTTGTTGATTTGATTGTTTGCAATTCTTCAGAACTCCTCTTCTGGAGATACCTTTGTGGAGCCGGATTTTAAAGATGATATTTTGCTTTACAAAGGTAAATGTTTGGGGGGTTTTGAGGAAAAAAATAATATTTCAGTGGGATCTTCTAACTTTTAAGGCTTCCAGGGCATTGTACAACTGGTAATGATATAGTCTGCTATAGAATATCATTTAAAAAGTATAAAAAAGCACTCAAATATACACAACATCATGCCATATACCTATAGTAAATTAAAATGCGGGATAGAAGATGATGATATACACATTTTTTCTTTCTATTTTTAAGTAGTACTGTTTCCATCCTTGGAATATTTTTTCTCCATGGAATTGGAGTCAAGACAATGAATAAAGGAAGGGAATGTAAGCAGGCAGAATGAAATAGTAAAGATAGATTTTTTTTTCTCAAGGACAGCCCTGAATTCAATCTAGTGATTCTGAGGGGTTAATTATCATTATACATTGAGTCCTGGTGAACTCATTATAGGAACCCATAATTAGAAATATTAATTAGAATTTCACCATCAATGTGACACCCATCCATCCATTTATTCATTGTAAAACACCTTAAAATCCACTAAGACTCCCCCTACCATTTTGTAGGAAACTGAGGTACAGAATGGTTAAATGATGATATGAGATAGCAAATTCAGAATAAGAAGCAATACTTATCCTTAAGTCCTATCCCAACTAAGCTGAGATATATCATGGAGGTGATTTGTCAGTCCTTAGGATTATGGACACATGAAGGTAACAATCTAGTTATATATCTCTGCTAGTGAAAGGAGGGAGGCTAAACAAACAAAATATATGTGTATATATATAGATATACACATATATTTATATATATATATATAAAAGGATATATGTATATGCAGGTGTGTGTATATGTGTGTATATATGTCTGTGCATGTGTGCACAGACACATTTGTATACATAACAGGTATATGTATATATTATAGTAATCAGATAATGTATCTATTTAAAGATATTACACATCTCTACATATCTCTACATAGATAGACAAATGAAGCCAGTATTAAATTCTCTTTTCTAACTTTTGTTTTAGTTTTGAGTAATTAACCAGATAACATTGGATCTTTGGGAACTATGTATCACTACTCTTTGAGAATTTACAGGGTGCTCACAAAGAAGATGGTCAATACATATTCTGTATTCCAGTTACACGCATATAGTGCTTCATGAGGAAATAGTTATAAATTACATCATCAGTCATTCTAAATGGTATAGAAACTTAGAATGGACTGCCTCTGGAAATAATTGGTTTCTCATTATAGTATGTCTTCAAACAGAGGCTAGATGACCACTTGGGTATTGCAAAATGTGTTTTTTCTTCAGGTATGAGTTAATCTCTACGGCATCTGTGATCTCTTCCAACTTTGATATTCTATAACTCTGTAATTTTATCAATCAGCAAGCATTTATCAAGTGCCTATTCTATGCCAATAATTGTGCTAGACATTTGATATACAAAGATACAAATGAAGCAGCTCCTACTTTCAAGAAGCTTATATTTAGGGAAAATAGGAATATGATACATACCAAACATTCCATAGTAGATGAATGATAAAGGGTATAAATAGTCAGTTTTCAAAGGAAGATATCTAAAATATAAGCATCAGTATTAAAAATGCTTTAAATTACTAATAATTAGAGAAAATAAAGTTAAAGAAACTTTGAAATCCTACCTCACATCCATAATATTGGCAAAGATTACAAAAGAGGAAAATGGTAAATGTTAGTGGGACTCTGGGAAAACAGGCACATTAATTCACTCTTGGAAAAGCTGTCAATTGGTCCAGACATTCTAGAATGGAATTTGGAGCTGAGACCTCCAATTCACTAAACTGTATTTACTCTGACCCATCAATGCTATTACTAGGCCTATACTTCCAAAAAGGTCAGGGCAAAAGGAAAAGGATCCATCCCTACAAAATATTCATAGCAGCTCTTTTCGTAGTAGCAAAAAAAAAAAAACAAAAACAAAAACAAAAAAACCAACAACAATCAAAAACAAACAAACAAACAAACAAACAAAAACCCTGGAAACTAATGGACTGAAGACATAATGAACAATGGCTAAATCAATTAATGTAATGAAATGTTATTACACCATGAAAATAATGAAATGGATAGCTTTACAGGAAACAAGGAAAACCTCTAATAACTGATTCAGAGTGAAGTGAGCAGAACTAAAAGAACAATTTATGCCATGAGAACATTTTAAAGAAAAATCAGTATGAAATATTTAAAACCCAATAAATGTAATGTCAAACTATGATTCTAGAGGACCAAAATTGAAGCACACTACCCACCACCTGGCAGACAAGTGATGGAATTAAAATGCAGATTGAGACATATATTTTTTGGATATAACCAATTTTGGAATTTGTTTTGCTGGGCTATGTATACTTGTTTTGAGGGTTTTCTTTTCTTTTCTTTCTTTCTTTCTTTTTTCCCTTCTTCCTCCCTTCCTTCCTCCCTTCCTTCCTTCCTTTCTTCCTTCCTGTCTTTCCTCCCTTATTTCTTTCTGATGTTCAGTGGGGAAGGGGGGTAGGAAAGAGGCAAGATAAATACTTTTAAAATTTGTATACATAACAGGTATATGTATATATTATAGTAATCAGATAATGTATCTATTTAAAGATATTACACATCTCTACATGTGTGCACACATGGTGGGGGGAGAGAGGAGAAGTTGCAGAGGGAAGATTTGCTAGCAGCTGGGAGGATCAAGAAAGGACCAGTAAGAAGTGATACTTAAATAATAAAACTGAGAATTAAAGGCAATTAGGCGGTATAAGTGGCAGAAGTGAAGGAGTATGTTCCAGGCATGGGTGATAGTCCATGAAAGGCATAGAGCCAAAGACATCAGTTGATGCGTAGTGTAGAATGAACAATAGGTAATCTAGGTCATTTAGCTGAAAAATGAAGTCTGTGAAGGAAAGTTCTGTGTAATAAGCCTGAAAATCTTGGATGGAACCATACTGCGAAGGCCTTTAAATACTATAGACATTTTTTTTCTTTTGTTTTGTTTTTTGAGAGGCAAAGAGAATCATTGGAGTGTTTTGAGCAGGTGAGTTACATAGAGTTGAGCTTTAAGAATATAACTTTAGTAGTTGTGTGGAATATGAATTGGAGAGGAGAGAGACAGTGTGTAGCCAGAAAGACCAATTAGGAAACAACTGCATTTGTACAGGAAAGAAAAAAATAATCAAGTACATAGATAGACAAATGAAGCCAGTATTAAATTCTCTTTTCTAACTTTTGTTTTAGTTTTGAATAATTAACCAGATAACATTGGATCTTTGGGAACTATGTATCACTACTCTTTGAGAATTTACAGGGTGCTCACAAAGAAGATGGTCAATACATATTTGCAGACTTGATTCATTTGTATTTCTTTTATGGTGTATACCATGAAGTTGCATATGTTTGAGGGGATGATTAGCATTCACAGTGTGGTAATCAAAATACTCAGTCTTTTCAAGGTTTGTTAGAGGCCCATTACCAGACCCTCATTTTGTAGAAAGTTGTGATGTTGTTAAGGCTATAGCTATTATATACATACTCAACAGACTGGTAGTTTTAGAATCTGTTTGCAACTCTGCGGCACCTAGTCTTTAATATACAACATAAAGCTTCTGAAACAAAGATATAGGATTTACTAAACAGTGAAATGAGAAGGTGACAATGAAAAATCTCTCTTAAGCTACAATTCAACAAATCAGAAGGATTTCAGAGAAGTGAAAGTTAGTAGAAAAACATAATATTCTTTCACAATTTAAATTGTGTCTCAAATAATGATTTAATTTAGATTTAATAAGCCAGTCATTTCAGGTTAATTAAATGCCACTTGATGATTAAAAACATATTATTTATTCAGATTAACAGCTATTAAAGTCTCACCATACCCTGCTGTGTCTTGTTGCTTATAAGGTATTTTCCTATCATTTACAAAAACATTTTCTCTGCCCACTGCCACTAGAAATAGCTGTTTTAAAACTGCAAACAAACAAATGAAAACAGCTTCTTTGACAATTTCCTTTGTCTTCACATAATGATTCATTATTTTAGGATAAATATCACATGGACTTTTGACTTCTGATATTTAGAGGAAACAAAGGCAAAAATATCTAGTTCAAAAGAATAAGCATAGTGATAAATACAAGATTTTTTAAAGCCTTCTGCAAAAAAAAGTTAGATTCAATAAATAACCAAAACTTTAACTTTACTAAGAAGGGTACTTGCTCCCACTTAATTAATATTTTCATTTTGTTGGGAGTATTGTGCAATAGATACTTTATGATATGCAAATGTATTCTATTGATTAAAATTAAAATACTGTCACAAAGATTTGGTGATTGCACTAAGAGACTAGTTGGCAATTATTCAATTGTATTTATTGATCCATATAATTCTCATACTAAAGTGGGTTTGGGATGGAATCTTCAACTGGCTTCCACAAGGCAATTAACCAGATGATTGCCAATTGTTTTCTTAACCATTTGTTATTAGGCTAGGTTTATGTTAAGGAAATTTTTCCTAAATGTGTTTTTTTCCCCCTTTGGTAACTGTAGTCTACAGTTAGAGATATAAGGTGAGAGAAAGGAATTAGAGAAAAAGGCACTGTGGGAACTCGATCCATGGACAGACTCTCAGGAAACTTTTGTTTCTGAACATGACCTAGAGGTCATTGATAACAAGAAAAACTCCAGATATGTCATGAACAAATATGTTCAGACAAAAGTGAAACAATGAAGGGGGAGCTGGTTCCCACAACAAGACCCTAATATCCTCAATCTCCAAAAATGTGTTTATTGTTTGCCAGATGTGCTTGCTTTGATTTCAGAAAAGGCTGCATCTATACAGCCCACACTTCATGTATTGGTATGATACTTTAAAAACATGTTCAGTGCACTTTTATATCCATCATCTCCTTTGATCCTTATATATTTGATCCTTACCTTGTTAGAAAGGTAGAACAGGTATTATTAAAGTGAAATCCATTATACGATTATTTCCTGCACTGGTACACTGACTTAAATACAGCCTTTTTTCTCAGGGAGGGGGGAGGGAGGAGATGTCTTCTGGTCATGATTGAGTTCCTCTGGACATGGAAGCTTTTGAAGATTGTCTTTTGTGAACTAGGTATGGTGATTGATTTTTATCACAAAGCTCTCATTGATTAGACTAGATCTCCCACTAAAATACTGACAGCAGGATTGCATTCTTCAGTTCCTTATGTGATTCACTTCCATCGGAAGTTGAACACATCAGGGATTTATTGGACATCTATCTGTTCCAAGTGAGGAGTTACAAGGTAAAAAAGAAAGAAAAGTTTAGTGTAGGTGTTGACAGCACATGGCACATATGCCAAAGATGGCACATAGGTGAGATTTTCACTGACATGTAAGATGGTAGAGACAGAAAATATCACAACTGTAACTAGATAAGGATTTCAAGTTCTTTCATTAATTCATTGAAACTCCTTAAGCAAGCTTTGCAAGTGGTCATGGTGTAGATTTCATAATAAAATAATTTCTCCTAATATCTTAAAAGGCAGACAGAAGATGGCTGCTAGTTACATTGTATGGCTAAAAGTCATGGAATACTTTAATTCCAAAGAATTAAAGTGGAGAGTTGCCGGTAGTGTCATGAAAAGGCATGTGATATAAGTTATAACAGAACACCAGCCAAGAACTGAGCAAAAGAAGAGGCATAAAGGCATCAGTGAAGGATGATCAGAAATAAAGGTAAATCAGTTATAGAACAAGACTGATGGAAATAGTCCATATGTCCCATTAATAGTAACACAAAGTCAAGAGACCTAAGAAAGGGCTCTTACCACATCTTGAAGAGGAGGTAGATGAGGAAACAGACTAGAGTTGTCTGGCATTGATAGTTTATATTCTGCATCACATTGATAAGATCACAGATCCATTATGATACTAAAGAATCTAACAAGGAAAGATTGTATTTTTCTAGGATCTGTAATTGTACACTGTTACTGAGAGATACTGATATTAAAAAGCTATGAGTGGGAGGATGAAAAGAAGGGAGAGGTGACCCAAAGGAAAAGGGAGAAATATATATGGCTGGTTAAGTAGGCATATTTTCCATGATGTCATATCTATAAGAAGTGCCTTCTGGAATGTGTATGATTAGAAAAGGTCGGTCAATGATATAGTAAGGAAGACTGCAGCACATGATTAGGCCAGCTCTCTACATTAGCACACACAACATAAAATGGTCTAGGGCAAGGTAGTCAACATGTACTGAGATGAGGATTTATTAGAAAATATAGAAAAGAATCGACTCACAAGAGAAGGTAATAGATATGTTATGATCTACATACACCAATGGAGGATGTACATACTTTAATGAGATAACATTTGCATACAAGAAAAGGTAGCATATACATATGTAGGAAGGAAACAGTGTGGAATTTAGAGACAGGAGTTTAAACCCTAGTTTTGCTACTTCTTTATATTGATCTTGTATTTACAATTATTCATGACTTGACTTTAATTAGCAGGACTGGTATTTAAATCACCAGAACCAGTTCTTGCTGACATTACATATTATAGCTTCAAGAAAATCAATCCTAGAAAACAGTAGAATCTCCTTTACCTGTCTCCCAACATAACCAAATTCCCCCCATTTCTACCAAAGCAAGAGTTTTTCTTCCTTTTCTTACTGCATCAATTCTACTCTACAACAACAACAACAAAATAAGTCCCCGAAAACAACAAACAAACACACCTTCTACTTGATTGGATCTCTTTTTCTTAGGTCTTTCTGCAGGGATGCTTTGCAAGGCTAGACCAAACAAAAACAACTCCTAATATATGTACAGGTGATGGAAATATAATCACCAACTATATTGTAAACTACATGTTTGACTCTCTCTGAAGGAAAAAATGCTGAATTATCTCAGCCAAAAAAATCTAAATATGTGTGACCAGTTACATATGCATACATATGCATGCATATGTATATATGAATATATATGAATGTGTGTATAAATACATATATATATATATATATACACACATATATAGTATGTGTGTCTAGGTACAAATATGTGTATGTGTTTTACATATATTCCAGATACATGAAATAAATGTATACATGTATATGTACATACATACATATACATGAATATATTTGTATATAAAGATTTTAAATAATATCTGTGAAAGTTGGAAAAGTTCAAAAAATTAGGCTTTCCTCTATTCCCTCTACTGCAAGTAATCTCTCCTCAAAGTTTCAGGGTATTTTCTAGACATCTATGATCGTTTTTGTAGGAAACTATCTTAGTGAAGAAGTCTGAGAGAGTTTCCTAGTTCACATAGTTAACTGGAGCCAGAGATTTTGAATTTGAATTCGAATTCAATTCTTCCTGACTCAACCCCAAGGATGAAAAGTACATAGCTGCCCCCTTTAAAAAAATAGACAAAGTGACTAGATGACCCAATCAATAGAGTAATGGACTTGTAATAAGGATCAACTGAGTTCAAATCTGGCCTCAAACACTTATTACCTGTGTAGTTGTGGGCAAATCATTTTACATTTGCCTTCCTCCGTTTCTTCATCTGTAAAATGGGAATAAAAATATCACATACATTCTAGGGTTGTTGTGAAGATAAAAAGTAATAATATTTTTAAAGAGATTTAAAGACTTTACAGCATAAATGCCAGCTATTGTTGTTAGTGGTGTTGTTGGTGATGTTATTATAGTGCAAGAAAAAATATTAGTTTGTATTTATTTTTTTTCCAGAGAGTGAGCAATTGTGGAGTTAGAAATAATTATCTATTAATGCAACTATTTTAATAGGAAGAACAAAAATAATTGAAATTAAATATTGTGAGATTAAAATGGATATGTTAGGCACCATATAATAGCTAGAAGTTTCCTCTTTATTGCAGAGATGAAGAATTTCATATAAAACTTTTGCTAATTGAAAAAATCATTTAAAAATTTTTTATTATAAGAAATGGACCTCTGAGATGGGACCCAGAGAGGAAACAAATAAAATTTTTGTAGATGTATAGGTATATATCCATATTGGTATATATGTAAATCAGTGTACACATATAATACATAAATACATACATATACACATGTGTACATATAGTTGTGCACATATACACATATGTTTGGGTGTGTATTTATATGTATATATGCACACCTACACATATATAATTTTTCACCTCCCAACTCCATAATGTCTTTAACAATAGTAAGAGTGCCTTGTGTTGCCAGCAAAATGGGCAATGAGATAGTTTCTGCAGAGCACATGGCAGAAATATATAATCATAAAATAATTTCCTTCTAGAGGGATGTTCTTGAACAATATTTTTGGATGCCCTTGTTCAGACAAGGAAGGATTTTGTCTTCCCAGATTGTCTGATCCTAGGATCTAGCTTTCAATCTAGAAAGGAAAGACTTCTTACTCAGTGCCAACCTTGTTGTGGGGGGAGGGGTAAGGATCTTTTGAACATAACTTTAATTTTGAGTGCTAGAAGCTCAGGTCTTCTAGGGATAAAATAGCATTTCCTTAGCAATATCTTGGAGAAAACAGGGGATTCTTGGCATGATCCTAATAGCTACCAGAAAAATAAGAGTTAAAGATTTGAAATGGGAGCAAAAAGGGCAAGGTGTCTGGATGTTGCCACTCATTATTTCACATTAAGCTATCGGCATCTAGGTGGCACAGTAGATAGAGTGCCCAGACTGAAGTCAGGAACGCTTATCTTCCTGAGTTCAAATCTGGCCTGATGCTCATTAGCTTTGTGACCTTGGGCAAATCACTTAATCCCGTTTGCCTCAGTTCCTCATCTGTAAAATGAGCTGGAAAAATAAATGGCAAACCATGCCAGCATCTTTGCCAAGAAAATCCCAAATGATGTAATGAATAGTTGGACATGACTGCAATGACTGAGCAACAACAACAATCTGAACTATGCGGTGCCAATTGGATAGGGCTTCCCTGTCTTACAAATTGAAAACATGCATTTGCTTCTAAAGGGAGTCAAAACCAGGGGGCTACTATGAATCTAGAAGGAACTGGGAAATCTTAAGATTCACCAAAGCATGATAGCCTTACCTTCTAGAAAAACCTGTGTTTGGTTCCTTCTAAAGGGAAATGTGAGTATTTTATGTATGTATATTTGTATGTATACGTGTTTTTATTTGTTTATCCATTCATCCACTCATTCATTCATTTATTGTGTGTGTGTGTGTGTGAGTGTGTGTGTATGTGTGTGTGTATCTGTCTGCTTATGGGCTTCTATGAATCTTTTGGGGCCTTATGCCTAAAACAAATGCTGTCCTCTACCTGATATGTATGTGTTTCTTTGAGTCCTTTTATGGGATTTGGGGATGCCTTCTTTCCCTCTACTCATTCCATTTGTGAAAACCTAGATGTAACATCTAGGAAGTTATGGAGTTGATTCCAGCATAAACTCTGGTTGATGACCAACAGGTAATGAGAGAAAATGACCCAATTAAAGTCAGTCCTAGAAATGACCTATGTTCATTTTATCCCAGAGGCTTAGAGAAGTCTTGGGCACAGGTCCTCCAATGCAATCTTTTTTTTTTCTTTTTTCTAATTTACTATGTAATCTCAATGCTTTAGTTGACTCAAGCAACCTCATGCTCTCAGAAACCTATGTAAATATGATAGTGCCTAGGCTAAGAAGATACCTATGGTATATTTTTTTTCTTTTTAATTCTGAGTTTTAGTTGTAGGCATAGAAATACTTTATACTTGCATAACCTCCCTTTGTTTTTAAGTTGCTGGGAGGAAAATAGTCAAAGCATTAAACGCTCCTTTCAATGATCAATTTTCATAGGAACAAAAGGTGAAAAGTCAAACTTTCTATGAGTGTCTTGAGCATGATGGATAACTAAGAAGAGGTGGGGGAATGGTTACTTTATGTAAAAGAAAGAGAAAACTAAGGATTTTTTTTTCAAAGGGAGGAAAAATAGCCTTTGCATATCTTGGAGAAATAAAAGTTCTTCAGTTATTTCTCTAATCCATTCCTGTCTCATTTACTCAGTAGGTAAATGAATTTGTTATGTAAACAGTGTCATCTGATGATAAGTAAACTCTTGGACTATACACCTTTGTTTTATAGTAATGTTATCTATCAACAAAATACACACAACTTGTCAATACAATTCAAACAAGGACAAAATCAATTTCCATAGTAATGTCAACTGCTCTTCTTTAAAATAGAGAAGGGGGTAAATCAATTGATCACTAAGTTCCCTTTTAGTTCAAATCCTGTTGATATCTAGGGTAGTCTGGGTATCTTCAGTGCCATAGGCCCAATTCCTTGTTTTGTTTGAAAACTGCATGTGATACAGGATTTGTTTTCATGTTGAGGTATCAGCAGATTATCAGAGTGTACTTTATGCTGTCATTATATTTAATGGCCTATTTTTATAAAACACTTTACAGGATCTCATATGATTTCAATGAAGTTGTTTAAATACTATTATAGATAAGATAATTGAGGCTCAGCTAGCTTAAGTGACTTACCCAAGGTGACACAGTTAAGAAACATGGTGAAGATTTGACATAGAAATTAGAGTCAAATCATTACAGTTGAAACTGGTCCTAGGCAGATTGGAAACAGATCAGAAGGCAAAAGCAGACAGAGATTCAAATACTTTAATAGGAAATTTAATGGGGCTGCATATAACATCTTACAACTAGGTTCAATAAGTCAACTTGACAAGTATAGGCTGTAAAGACATAGCTAGACAGCAGTTCACATTTAAAAAAAAATCCAGAGGTTTTAGGAATTGCAAACTCAGTATAAGTTAACAACATAACTTAATCAGTATGAAAACTAATGTGATTTTAGGCTCCTTGAATAGAGTCATAGCATTCAGGAATAAAGGAAGGATGATCCTTCAGTACTCTGCCCTGGACAGGCAGCATCTGGAATGGTGTATTGACTTTTGGATCCCATAATTTAGAGAGAATGCAGACAATATGGAATGTCCAGAGGAGGTTAATTGGGATGGTGAAGACTCTTCAGTTGATGCCATATGTGATTTGGGATCTCCAAGGAACAGGAGATATCTAGCCGGGAGGGAAAAAAGAGAGGATGAAACTTGCAGCATAGGAGAGGAAATTGTAAAGAAGTAAGGTCTGTTTGATATAAGAAAAAATTAATTCTTAATACTTAAAGTTATCAAAAAATGAAGTGAACTTTCTTGATAGTGGGCACACCCTTTCTGGAGATCCTCAAGCAGAGCATGGGTGCCGTTGAGGGTATTCACCTCAAAGTTTGGCTTGTACTAGCTGGATTCTAAGGCCTCTTTCAACTCTGAGGTTCTTTGTAAAGTCATTTAAATCTCCTAGAAGCCTCAGTCCTATCATTTGCACAGTTAGTAACGCTTATACTACCTCCCTCACAGGGATGAGAGAGGATTCTAAGAAAAAGTACTTTGCACTTAAACACTAAATAAATGTGTATTATTGGGTTATTCCTTACTTTTATTTTTTTTAACTGATGAAAAAACTGAGAGCAAGAGAAAGTCTGAAGTCACACAGGGAGTTAGACCAGACCTTGATTTCCAAATTTTTAATTCTGTTCTTTTCCCTCTATGCTATTGCTTTAAGTTTATAGTGAATATAGCAAAGCTATGAGTAACATTCTTTGGTATACCTCAAATCATCCACTAGTGCCTCAGATCTTCCTGCCAGGACCACAGTACGGATTAAAATGATGGATCAATTTAGATTCAGGTTACTGACCCAATACATCATGTTAATACTATCAAGAAGTATGTGGGTTTACGCAAGAACAAATAGTTTAGAGAATTGGGAATAAAAATAACATGAAAACCACACAGAAAAGGAGATTTTTCTTTTAAGTTACCATTTGAATTCTAAGTGGACTGTTTTATAGAAATTATTACAGTCTAAATACAATGTGATGGTAAATTAAATGTAGCTGGTATATTTATATTTATTTTCTAGTGCAGAGTTGTCCATA
This sequence comes from Vombatus ursinus, assembly GCF_900497805.2. NCBI lineage: Eukaryota > Metazoa > Chordata > Mammalia > Diprotodontia > Vombatidae > Vombatus > Vombatus ursinus. The sequence continues at coordinate 2,924,200 of NW_020954867.1, forward strand.
TTTTAAAACCCTCCATGGTTTAGCAGTTGCCATACTTTTGTTAATGTTAGAAAAACAGTAAGACACCATGATAGCAGATGTCTATTAACTAAGGACTCTGTGTGTGTATGTGTGTGTGTGTGTGTGTGTGTGTGTGTGTGTTTGTGGAGGGGTATGCAACTCAACAATCATTTAATAAGTATAAGCCAGGGATACAAATAAGAAAAAGAAAGATAGTACCTGAACTACCAAAAGCTTGCAATGTAATGAGGAAAGATAACACCCAAGAAGAAGCTGGAAAGTGTGAGAGAGGCAGCAGGGGATATCTGGGTAGGAGCTTCATGTTCCATGATAATCAAACCAAGTAGGATGGCTTGGGTATCAAGCAGAACCATAGATAGAAAGTGGAGAGTTAACTGGAAAATCCAAATTCTAGTCTTATATAAAGGAAAGCTTTGGGAAGAGTTTAGTGTTCCACCCTTCAACCTGAGAGGAGGCTAAGAGAGTTGGGAGGATGTTGAGTATACAAAGGTGAGTTGACAGTATGGCATTTCAGTGATCAGCTTGTCTTGGGAGGGCATCATGTGAGCTGCAGATGGAAAGTAGAGGAAAAAGGAACTGTATCATATGCAAATAGTGCTACCACTATTGTATACATTACTTTATCAGTAAAAATCTCTATAGCTCTATCCATCTGATGTTGATCACATAACACTGAAATTCTTGAGTTTAATAAGCTTACATAATAAATCACTGAAATAAAATATTCATTACTTATTTTTCTCCTTTCCTCCTCCTCTTCCTTCTTCTTCCTCCTTTTCCTTATTCTTCCTCTAAAATGTTATATTTTATTTATGCTAATTATTTTTACATCACATATATTTCTGAATGTATCCCTCCTTCTCTACTACTCAGGGAACCATCTCTTATTAGAATGGAGGCTTTAAAATAAAGAGGAAAGAACTGTACAACAAAATTGAACTGTATATACCCATCTGATAGAATATGTAGTATTCAAACTCACAGTATCCCACTTCTCCAATGAAGAGAAGGAAGTACATTTTCTCAAATCTCCTCTAGGGTTGTGTTTCATAATTATAATTACACAGCATTCAGATTTTTTTTTTCTCTTGAATGTACAATGTTATAACTGAAATTATCTAGTTCAAACTCTTTCATTTTTAGGGATGACAACCTTGAGAAGCAAAGTACTTTCCCAAGGTTACACAAATAATAATAAGAAAAGGCAGAATTTAAACCCTGAT
>NW_020954867.1:2925453-2951170 GCF_900497805.2 Vombatus ursinus
GTCACACAGCTAGTAAATGTCAAGTGTCTGAGGTCAAATTTGAACTCAGTTCCTCCTGACTCCTGCTTTATCCACTGCACCACCTAGTTGCCCCTCCCTCCCTTGTATGCATATTTTGACAGAGACTTTTCTCTCTGTTCATTTCCAGGACTCATGACTGGGCTTGGGGTTGGGGAAGCAGATATATTGCATCCAAAAGCATTGCTCTAAATCAATTTTGCTGACTCCATTCTGATCCCCCTAAGATATTAGCATACCATAGTTCTTTCCTTACCACTCACAGTCCAGGAAGAGGAGTATAGAAGGAAAAGGTTAGCAATTATTGTGAGCTTTTAAGAGCTTCTCCTGCCATAGTTTAGAATCCTAGTGCACTCTTTAGAGTGCTTATTGCTCTAGCACTTAGCACAATGCCTAGTACACAGTAGATGCTTAATAAATGTTTATTGACTTGCTGACTATTTCAGGCCTAATATAACAGTGTTTATCAACTCAAAGAAGTCCAGTAATCACATTTGGCATCTGAAATATTAAAAACATCAATCAACCATATCTATTAAATGCCTACTATGTACACATGTATGCCACCATGGTCAACACTAGAAAGGGCATGAAGAATTACAAGACAAAGTCTAGTATCTTTGGGAGCTGACCCCATTATTGAGTAAATACCACAAATATGCAAAATGAATAACTAGCAATACAAGGGAGCATATGGTAAGTATCACATGAATTATAAGTAAAAAAAAAAAGTAAAATCCACAAATATTACCTTTGCTTTCTTTGCATAGATGTCCACTGGGGTCTGCGGCAGTGACAAGTACTAGAGAAGTTAGACAAAAGGAAGGAGCTCTTTGGGGGAGGGGGAAGTGGTCAAGGAATGCATCATGAAAGTGGCAGAATTCAATTTGGTCTTAAAATGTTTAGATAGAAAGATAAGATGTTAAGGTCATTCCTAGGAAATACAGCTGAAATAAAAGTAGAGTGGGAAAAAAACAAACAAACAAACACCACACTGGGTTTTTGAAAGAGTAAGAAGATTGAGAGTACTGATATTGAAGCTTACCTTCTTCTCCTCAGTGAAGGGGTGGTGTTTTAGAGGTGTGGAATGAGGCAAACCTTTTCAGTTTGTTGACTGGTTTTTCATGATTACCTATTACAAAAGTGTTCTTTTAAGATTAGAGAACCATTGGTGACAGAGAAACAAAGAGAACATCAAAAATATCTTAAAATAAAATAGTAAATTATTACTTTTGTAATAATTTGGGGAATTTTGAGGAAATTTTGTCTTTTTGGGAAAAAAGTAAATGAGTAGATTAGCTTAATTAGCAACACAAGTATATTTAGTTGAATTATGTGAGTTAGCATCTTCCTCACCTTCATATTCTGGTGCAGAGAGCTTGGAGATGAGAGATCAGGGATAGGATCTGTTTTAAAACTATTCATTTATTTGATAACTATTTGTTCAACTGCTTCTCAGAGAAAAGCTATGGGTGTTGTTGGAGACATTATACCTGTCCTTCAGCAGTTGATCACCCAACAAACAATATAACATGTACATAAATAATTGTAAGACAGAATGTGTTAAGTACCATAAGAAAGGTACAAAATGATTTTCAGCCAAAGTGATGAGACTGGGTTTTACATAGGATATGAAAAAAAGTTGCAGTTTGAAAGATAGACACAATTTCAACAGGCAGTGATTAGGAGAGAGGTAATTTGATAAGAAAAGAGGGACTTTTTGAGCAAAAGCAGACACAGTACAATACAGGGTGAAATTCTGAAATGCACAATTGTCTAATTTGGTAGGAGCCAAGAGTATGGATCCCAAATGATGGGATATGAAACCAGAGAGATAAGTTGGTTTTATGTTGCAGAAGTTCTTGAGTTCTTGGCTTATGAGTTTGAGTTCAATTTACAGAGACATTGAGGAAACCATCAAATGTTTCTCAACAGTGAAATGGCATGGGAGAAGGGAAGAAGCATTTAGTAAGTACCTACTCTGTGTCAAGTCACTGTGCTAAGCACTTTACAAATATTATCTTATTTCATCTTCACAACAACCTTAGGAAGTAGAGGAAACTACCCTGGGTCATATATATAGCAAGTTTCTGGTGCTGTATTTGAACTCAGTTCTTCCTGACTCCAGGGCTAGTGCCTTATTCAATGTGCCGTAGAGCTGACATGTTCACAGTTGTGTTTTAAGATTAGTCTAACATGGAATAGAATGATTAAATATAGGAAAATAGATCAGACAGGAAGATATTAAAATGATTTAGAAGAGAGTTCATGAAGATCTGAACTAGAGTGGCGGTAGTGGGGAAATAAAAGGAAGGGATGGTTTTGAAAGATTCTGAGGAGGCATAATTGATAGTACTTCATAAATGTTTAGAGCTGGGAAGGAAGTAAAGGGAGAAATCAAGGGTGACTAAATAATAGAGACTGAATGAATGTAAGAAGAGTGGTATCATATATAGAAAATGGGAAGTTATGAGAAACAACTAGTTTGGGGAATAAGTGGAGACATGATACTAAAAGCAAGCTTAGCAAACTAGAGAAACCTCTTTTCATGTAAGCCTTTGCTTATCTTTCTATGTCAACGCCCTTAACATCCTAGATTTAAATAAATATTGAAGTTACAATCCACACTATTTATCAACAGTATAGCAAACAACAAAATGGAAAAAAATAATTATTTACAATGTATCAGCTATGAGAAAGTTTATAGCCAAAGCCACCTTTAACTATGATTACAAATGAGAGTACTGACTCTCAATTCTAGAAACATAGTCCCACCATTCAATTCCTTTAGGATATAAATTAAAGCCTCTGAAGAATTATTTTTGTATTTCTTCTCAAAACAAGTGATAAAATCTGTTCTTTTAAAAATAAATCCTTTTTCTCCTTTGTCCTCTCTCTCAAGTCATCATCATAAAAGGTGTCTTCAGAATAACATAACCTTTCAGCCTCATAGTAGATGCCTCATAGAATGACAGCTCAAGGGTCATTGTATGATCTCATTGTCTCTAAAAGGTACAATAATAGTATCCATATACCCTATGTGAGAGGCTATGAAAGGTGACAAGGTGTTAGAAAATACCCATCTTCCATAATGGTTTAGTAGAACTGGATCAGAAGTCACAGTAGACCTGGTTCAGTAGACTTAAGGTCTATTTAATTACACATTTTTTCTTGACTTAAGTTAAAAGAAACTAATTTGAATATAATTTTACTATCTATGGTTAAGACATATCTATCACTTTAGGGTTAGAATTTATATAATTTCATTTCTGGAATTTAAATAATGGGCCCTATAGAATATCCCTTTTTTCATAACTGTGTGTTCCAAAGTAGTTTATCTTTTATCATTTTCAATAATTGATTCTAATAAATACAAGGCCACAAGATTGGTTTTAGTTATTATCCTAATGTGATTCTTCAATAAGTTATCTTCAAAGTATTTGTCAAAATCATACATGAGTCAATGAAAGGTCTAACAGAGATAAATGTGCAGAAATCAGCAAGGTTTTGTTGCAGGTAGATATGAATAAAAAGTCAGCAATACAGAAGAATCATTTATTTAGCTCCTATTATGTGAACACATTTTGTTAGATACTGGTTATGCAAAGACAAAAATAAAGTCCTAACTGCCCTGGAGGAAATACAGTTCATCACATGGAGAAATAAATACAAAGAAATTTAAGGAGGCACAGAAGACCAATAATTGAGGACACTAAATAAGGCTTCACATAGGAAGGTGCACCTGATCTAAGGCTTTAAGAAAGATAATATTGTTTATTGATCAATTGATTTATAAGGTTGGATGAATGAAACTGATCAACAAGTACATTTAATTAGTGGTGCAATGAGTGATCCCTAGACTTGGTTTTGTGACATCTTGGGCTTTATGTAACTATCTCAAATAGTGAAGCAAACACACACATACACACATTTCATTAAAAAATAAATATATATTACAAGCCATGATTATGGTAGAAAAGAGTAGACATTACAGAATTAATAAGATGTGTTAGAAGTCAAGTATAGCTAAACATCCCCAAAGACACATGTAACTTCCAAACCCAACTCCAGAGAAATGAGTGACTCTGCTGAGGTATACATTTGCAAATTATGTATTTGCCAGAATTGAGAATTCTGTGAAACCCTTCAGGGTAATATATCATCTTACTAGTCTATGTTGTCAACATGAACTTTTGCTTTAGAGGCTAAGATGTAATAATTTTTTACTATAGAATGACTACATCTATGTGAGTATGTAAACTATTCATTTTTGGTCCCTGCCTATTGGAAAATAACTGGAATAACACTGAGAGATACTCTCATGTACAATTACCAAAAGGAAATGGTGATGATAATTATGCATGCTACAACTGCAAAAAGACAGCCTTCCATTTCATAAGCAATGCATTTCCATTTCTTCCTTTCCCTTTCCCTATTACATTCTATTTCACCTTTACCAAAAGGCAAGTTTTTCTTCAGCCTGTCCTCTAGCTAGGGAAACTATTTACAAAATTGGTTTCTTTTAGTTTGGTCCCATGCAGGCCTGACCTATTTTATCTTGTTATAGTGATGGAGAGTTCCAATCTTGGTAAAATTTAGCTTCAAAGATTTTTGTGCTGCTAAAGGAATATAGATGACCCCTTATGACCAACTGAAGGAAACATATCCCATATTTTAACCAAACTATTTGCCAATTACATTTATTATTCCCTTTTGAAACCTTGAAAAAAAATTGCACGTACAAATTGGACTTAGATACAATTTTATTTACAAATGACAGTCAAAAATGACTCTGAGTAAAATACACTTGTCTAAAACATCTAAGCAGCTTGTTAAATCATTAGTCAATTCCCTACTTTCCTGCATATTAAAGATTTATAACCTAAATCTGAAAGTCTTACAGAGATTTGTTCTGCTATTGACTTCCTTAAAAGGTGACTATTTTGCTAGTTCAGCTTGATCAAGAAATCAGTTAATAAACTACTATTCACTAAGCACCTACTATGTGCCAGAAACTATATAAGGTGATGGGGATACAGTGCAAAAAATAAAACAATTCCACCTTGCAAGAGGCTTATGTTTTAATGGGGTGGGGAGAGCCTGACTGAAAGCATAAATATAAAGTGAAGAAATATTCATATATGCTAAGTAATTAATTATGAAAGAGTGAGGAGGCCACTAGCAGTTGGGATAATCAGAAAAGATTTAATGCAGATGATGGTACTTGAGGCTGAATCTTAAAGAAGAGAGGAACCTTACGAGAGAGATGCAAAACAGTGCATTCCAAGTTTGTGAGATAGCCAGTGTGAAGCATAGATGTGGGAGATGGACCATCATGTATGAAGAACAGAAGAATGCCCAGTGAGACCAAGACAAAGGCTTTGGTTCCCATATATAACAGTTAACTTCCAAAAGAGGAGAAAAAAGACTTTCTGAAAAAGACAAATACTAAAACCCTAACTCTGGACAATTTTATAAAAATGTAGCCCCCTAATCCACAAAAGTGCCAAAGGTCACATTTACCAATTGTTCTATTAATCACAAATCAGCAATATTATCTTCATATCAAGTGCATTATTACTAGAACTGGATCCTAATTACTTGTGCCACAATTATTAAAGTTTGGACGGTGTGCTTATTAAATGTTTAATATTGCTTTTGTAGAATCATGGAATTTTAAGGCTAGCAGAGCTCTTAAAGATTATCAGCTTAATTTGACAACTGAGGATGATAACTTCAGAGAGTTAGAGCTGGAAGGGAGCTCAGAGGCTATCTGGTTCAATTTCTTATTTAACAGAGGAGGAAACAGGCTTGGGAATATTAAATGGTTTGCCTAAGATCACAAAGGTAGTAAACTTCAGAGACAGGATTTAAAGGCAGGTTCTCCGACTCCAGAGTAAATGCTCTTTGTACGATATCATGATTCCTCTCTGAGGCCCAGAGGGATTAAATGTTGGGCTGAACACACGCAGCTCATTAGTGAAAGAGCTGGAACTAGAATCCATGACACTCCCCATACTATTGCCCTAACCTAAGAGAGCTGACTTTTCACTATTTGAACTTCATAAAATTGATCTTTCAAAGGCTGCAATATTTTATGGGATTTTTCTTGAAACCAAATTAATTAGAATATGTATTCATTTACTGAACAATTAGGATTTGGTAGAAACGTATGCCTTTTACATTAATGCAATATTAGAATAGCAAAATTACCATGTCTGCCAATGGAATGTGTGTTTTTGTTCAGTTATTTCAGTCATGCCTGACTCTTTGTGACCCCATTTGGAGTTTTCTTGGCAAAGATACTGCAGTGGTTTGCTACTTCCTTCTCTAGCTCATTTTTTCAGATGAGGAAACTGAGGCAAACAGGGGTAAATGACTTGCTCAGGATCAGACAGTTATTGAATATCTAAGGATGGATTTGAAGATGAGTCTTCCTGATTCCAGGGCTGGCATTCTATCCATTCTGCCACTAACTGCCCATCGATGGAACTTACTGATGTCAATAAAATATAGAAATCTACTGAGACAAAAAATAGCTAAAATTCTGTAAGTATATTTAAAAAATCTCTTTGCTTACTTAAACACATTATATCTATTTGATAATTTCCACAAGGCTTGATCCAATGTTATGGCCTATAACTGACTTCTGCTAAATTATTTACAAGGCAGGTAGGTGGCACGGTGGAGAGAATGTTAGGCCTGTAGTCAGGAAGACACCTTCCTGAGTTCAAATCCAACCTCAGACACTAACTAACTATATGACCCTGGGCATGTCAGTTAACCCTCTTTGCCTCAGTTTTTCATCTGTAAAATGAGCTGGAGAAGCAAATGTGCAAACTGCTTCAGTATCTTTGTCAAGAAAACCCCAAATGGGGTCATGAAGAGTCAGGCATGACTGGAACAGCTGAACAACAAAAACAAAAATTATTTACTTAAGAAAGTTTACATTTGCCACGACCAGTGGGAAAATACCTTAGGTTGCAAGTCACAAATTTTTGTTTGTGTTGCTGGAGAAACTCTTCCCTTACTAAACACATTTGGAACATCTGTTTAATGCTTCCATTTGTTTGTCACTTACAGTAAGTTTGTCAATAAAAAGGATCATTCAGAGGAAATATAACAAGATGATATGCCACATTCGATTATATGGAGAAAAATTTCGACACATCAGATCTACACATGCTTTCCAATAACATAAACACTGAAAATGTACTGTGTGTTTTTGCCTAAATCTTCTTTTAAAAAGTTACTTGATCCCTTGCTTTATAGCATTATTATTTTCTAATATGTTCCTCATGCTCTTAGAAACCAAGAAAAACCATTAACCCAAATCAAACTGACATGATAGCAGTATCTGAGTGGCTATGAAACATTTTGCATTGGTAAACCCCTTACTCTTTATTGAGAAAGGTAAGATTGTTTCATCATCTGTCCTCTGTGACCAGGATAAGTCAGTGTCTATAACTTGACTGCAGCTACCTTTTAGACCCAAACCAATTAAGTTTTTGAATGACTATTCTCAGAACAAAATACCTGATTAGTGAGGAAGTTAACAGTTTTGCATGGATGGACTTATATTTATAGGTAAGCTTTAGTTACTAGAACTGACATTCCATTGTAATAGCACTAACAGAATGCCCATTGGTTATAAATTATAATTATGTAAACACCACATTTAGTAGACAAAGGAGATATCCAGAGGGAAGTTTAGCCAAGAGAAGAGATTTAGACAGTGTGGTAGCTGTCTTCAAGTGTATAAAGGTCCATCATAAACAAGAGAGAATAGGCTCTAGGTGTGGGGTCCCAGAGGGGAGAAATAGAAATAACAAACAGAAGTTAAAAAGGGGTAGCTTTTTATTTCATGTAAGGAAAATTGTTTATTAACAGTTAGAGGGATCTCAAAGTGAATGAGGGAAGGGGAAACACCTTCACCATTAGACATACTAGAGCAAAGTCTATTCTAGATGACTACTCAATGTAGAAGATTCTTACTAAGGTGTGGGCTTGAGTAACTAGATTGTTTCCAGTTGTAATATTTTGTGATTCTTTAAAACAATTTTACTCTTTTAGCATGAACGATTTATGACTTTTAAAAACATTTGCTGAACAAACTGTACATGTATATAGGGTGACTTTACCATATACATTATGTGTGCTCTGAAAGAGTTTTTTTTTAACTAATAAAAGATGGTAATCTGAGTTATAGTTTCTTGTTGCTATCCATCTCATTGCTATACAGACTTTGTTTAATGTGTTCTCTGAGAAAATTTTGACCATAATATTTCAAAGAAATTCAACTTGGGAATTCCAACATTTCCTTTACAGATGCTTTTATGAAAATATAATCAGTGTACATTATATTTTTTCACAGAAAAAATGGTAAAAATGAAACATCAATCTATGTGATCTTTGTAGATTTATTAAGAACACAATTGTTTCTAAAAATATGAAATGATTAGTTGCCGTGTGAAGTTCAGGTTGATTTCAATGGCCTTGAATGTTTGAATTGTCACATTAGCTATGCTTTTCCTTAACATTCTGAACGTAACTCATTAGTTTGAAAAGTCACATGCAGATGTGGCTACAGCAATTTAATCATTTATCAAATGCTCAGTGATGGGGGTAATGATGTTACTGTTTTTGTTGAAAATAGCGTCTCTTCCAGAGATTCTAAAATAGAGCGTGAGAGGGTGTTGATATTGATAGCTGACTGTAATCATAGCAACTATATTACCATTAGCATAGCTGCTACCTGGGAAAGTCCTGGTGAGTCCACTGAAGTAGTTGCTTTTGAAGGTTTAGGTTGCTGCTGGTTTGTTTGTTTTTCTGCTAAAGTCAAGATAGAAGCTCAAAGGGGACTGAGATGCACAGTGCGTGAATTCCAATCTATACCTCGGGTCAATAATATTATTTGTCAAGTGACAGAAGTAAAACTATGTTTAACGTTCACAGTGAAAGATTACACTGTTGGCTAACTTTCTCAAAAACAACCTAAAACTAAAGGTTGATTTTCTTTTTCTTTTTTATCTATCAAGAGCATACTCTTTTTTTGAGCCACTGATGGAGAGGAATGGATGGAAGTTCCAGAGAGACATAGATTTAGTAGTCCTTGTAATTTAAAAAAAAAAAGTTTACACTTAATAAGGCATAGAAACCATGTTACATATACTAATCCATTGAGTCTTCAAAAGCACAAAAGAACCATATGAGATAGGTAATTAGATTCACTTTTTTAGGGGTCAGGGTAGGGGTATGGAACTATGATGTCATTCATAGGAAACTCCTGCCATAGAATGTCTTTCTACCCAAACTTCTCAATATCTCATCTGTAACCTATTCCTAGAAGATATGTATGATAATAAAATGTTAAGTGACTTGCCCATGATCACACAGCCAGTATACAGGGTATCCCAAAAGTCTTAGTACAGTTTTAAGGCATTTAATCTTTAATGGTTTAAAACTGCACTGACATTTAGAATACCATTTACGTGAGAAGCAGGACTTGAAAGGGAGTCTTACTGACCTACAAGATTGACCTTTATTTATTATGCCATTCTGCCTGTCAAAATAGATACTACCAATGATATTATTTCCATTTTATAGCTAAATAAACTGAGTTAGGTTAAGAGATTTACTCATAATGATATAACTAGTAAGTATTAGAACTTAGATTTAAATCCATATATGTTGATTCTAACTATATTTTAGTATATTGTAAGCTGTTCATACAAGTAATATTTTTTGTGTGTGCAATAATATTAAGTTAACAACATTTTTGATGTTTTCATCAAATTGAATTGCTAACTTTTTCCTTTGTGAACAACGTGCGCCTTTCTCAGTTTGTCAGTCCAACTAAATGCATTTTAGGATTGAGGACTAGTAAGAAATTGTTATCGATTTTAACCCCTTCAATTTTTTAAAAGAAAATAAAATGAGTCTCCGTGAAGTGACTTGTCCAAGTTTACATTGCTAATGAGTAGAAGAGCCAGGATTTGAACCCGTATGTTCTTTCTCAAAATCCTTCATTCTTCCACCATACCCCATTAGATACCATTATGGAGAGACACTCAGGACTAAAAGAGATGGAATGCTGTTTACATACATACACACACACACACACACACGGGTGTATACACATGTATATGTATACATATGTACACACATACACATACACACATGTATACACACATAGATTACTACATATGTGCATACACATGTATTTATACATATACATGCATATATGTGTGTATATACAGTATGTATGTATGCATATAGTAAAAGCTCCTCATCTTTTCAAAGTTGAATGGAATCGCTCACGGGGTAGTTTATTCCTGATCACTAGAGATCTCCTAAAAGAGAGTATAAATATTATTTGTCAGAGATATTGTAAAGGGAAGAGGATCCAGAGGGAATAATCATCTGTTATTCATTAAATGCCTACTATTTTCCAGGCACTGTACTAAGCACTTACACATACTATTACATTTGTTTCTCACAACAACCCTGTTAGGTAGGTGATACACACACACCGTAAACATATACAAATATATACATATATTGATACATACACATATTTACATATACTATACATACATGCATATATACATATACACATATGCATACACACACACACACACACACACACACACACACACACACATGAAACTGAGGCAAACAGAGGATAGGTGACCTGACCAGTATCATACAACTAATAAATGTCTAAGGTTGCATTTGAACTTGGGACTTACTCATTCTGGTCTCAGTGCTCTCTGTTCAGAAAAATGGTGCTTCAGTGATTCTATGTGAAAAGTTATAGGTTGTGCTGGATTGGGAAAAGGGTAACTACACCACTCCAATCAATCAATCAACCAATCAATCAATCAATAAGCATTAACGTCCTATTATGTCCCAGGCACTGTACAAAGTACTCCCAGGCTAGGAAAGGAATAAACTGAGAAGAATCATAGCTCATACCATGTAGGCAAAAATAGGGAAAAATTTAATATTAGAGCATTGGGAAAACAGGACACCATTTGGTGTGATCACATTCATGTCTTGCAAAATTTAACATTTGATTTCCCAATTTAACATCTCTTGGCATTTTGTCCATACATACATACATATATACATATATATATATATATTTAGATGTATAATTCACATATTACATATACCATATACTATATAATTTATAAAGATTTATCATTAAGTTAAATAATGCCCAATATTATTACCATAACTACGTTTTTTCAAATAGATTTCTTGTAAAGGCTGGTTTGGGGGCATTAATACTTTTGATAGAAGAAGTACATTTTGTATAAATAGCCAATAAAAATTTCCTAATTTACAATGAGTGTGTTGATACATAAAGAAAAAAACAAGGTCAAGAGATGGAGAAAGAAATGAATAACATTGGTTTTGAAAACATGAGATTTACTACTAATCCATTAGTCTGAAAAAATAGTGCAAGTTTTCAGCTTTGTATAGCTTTTTTTTTTAAGTGAAGACCAATCTGGCTCAAAATATGTTTTCAATCTCTGGTGCATATTCTTTCATTCCAGTAATTGCTTCTTGAAATGAGCAGTCTTTACAAGTAATCTTACTTTCTACTATTGCTAAATTCTATTTCTTATGAATACATCAGATTTAAATCCTTTTCTGAGACATAAATCCTCTCAGGCTTTAAAAGAACCTCACTTTCTACCTTGATTTTCCCAAAATGTATACAAAAGGTATTATTATGACCATTACAATTTAATGCAGACTTCTATCTAAGTCTATTTTTCATTTCTTCTTTCCTTACCTGTCTTCCTGCTCAAATTCTAGTGTCTTAAAGAAAAGTAAATACAACTAAGACTGACATTTCGCATAACTAGAGTAAAGAACATTCAAGGCTTGGGTTTAAGGTACACCAAAAAGGGCCCTTCTTCTACTTCTAGCAAGGTGGCAAAGTAAAGACTAAGACCACCTTCACTAAATTATAGAAAAAAGGATAAATGCAGCAAATGTAAAAGAATAACAATAATAGGAGAAGAAAAGAAATAAAATGTTACAAGAAAAACTCTGAAAAAAACAAAGGATTTAAGAAATAACAAGATAGCAAAAACAAATGAAGGAATAAGTACTATAAGACAAAAGACAGAGGAAAAAAATCTCCAGATAACTTTGCAAGAACAATTCAACCCTTGGGAATAAGAATGAAATAATTATAGGAAACTCCAGTTTGAAAATTTCAAGAAAAAAAGAGAGCAAGACATAAAGGAAAAAAAATCACAGTTTATAAATAGAATGTTTGGCAAAAATTATAATTGACTTTTCATAGTGGAGAAGTGGTGAGAAATCTTAATAAGGCAATGGATTATCTGGAAAAGAAAAAGGGAGAGTTGGAACATAAAAACCATAGATGGAATCACAAATATCAGCTAAAAATTAATTGAAAACAAAATTTAACAAAACTTGCTTCTGGAGATAAAAGTTAAAAGCAAAAAATTATTCCCTACCTTCAAGGATTTAGTATTCTAATAAGGGAGGCAATGTTCATATAAATATATAAATCCAAGAAGAAAACAAAGTAAATGGAATGTAACTTTAGATAAAAAAAATTTAAAAAAAATAAAAAAAAAACAACTGGCAGCTGGAAATAAAAGGAAATGCTTCATACATCAAGTAGTGTTTCAGCTGTGTCTTGAAGGAAGTCAGAAAAATGAATAGGTAGAAGTGATAAGAGAGCGCATTCAAGTTATAGTGGATAGCCTATGCAGAGGTACACAGATGGGAGATAGAGTTTCATGAATGAGAAGCAATGTGTAGATCAGTATAATTTTCATTCATTAATTTACATTATTATTATGCTTGCAAGACATTTTTATGATATAGTTTAATAATTATATTTCCAGATGAGTCAAACTTGGGCTTTTCCTTGTAGATGGCTTGTGGATTCTATGATGTTCATTTGTTTTTTTAATCTAATAGCATCTATGCAATTTTATTTAATTAGTTCTTATGCTCTTATATTCAAATAATGCATTTCATTAAGTTTTCTGAGAGGCTACTAATTCTCTAACTGTTTTGCTTTTGTTACCATTACCAAGGAAAGGGGGGAAAGTAGGGAAGGTGCTGGCAATAGTGATGGAGGGCATGGGCAGCAGGAAGGCAGATGGCAGGAAGCTGGCTGGGTTCAATCATAACTATTTTGGGGACAAGCTAATTACAATTAGCTTGTATAATTCAGGAGAGCATGTATTCAAGGTGAGATATGCAAAGCTGAGTGACTTAACTGCTATAGGGCATGGTCTCCACAGGTCCAGTTCACATAAAAATAAAAACAATTTTAATCCTATAGCATTACTCACTTGTTTCTCAAATGAAAATGTGTTGGAATATGATAGAGCAAAAAGCATAATAAATTGGCTTGGATTCTAAAATGACATATGTTGCAAAGAAATGAGACAAATAAAGATCAAATAAAACAGGTCTTTAATCATTTACACTAAGGAAAACATGGATTAAATGAAAATAGCAAACAGACAGAGAAATAAACCATATAATAATATCCACAAAGAACAAATGTCCAAGTAATCACTCAAAGATTATATGATATAAAAAGATTCAACTATTTTTCCAACTTTTCTGAGGATCATTTAAAGAACAAAGAAAGAAGAAATATGGATATTTTCACAGAGGAAAATCAGCAAAAATATCTTAGGTGAGGGAAAGGAGAAGTAAAGTAAATTTATATTTCTTTAATTGGTGAAAAAATAATTTAGACAGAGAAATGGAGAGATTGAGTTGGGACACAAATATCATTCTTATTGGGCAGAGGTAATATAAAATTATATCCTTTTTTCAACAGGAAATTGACTTATCCTTATATGAGAATGGAACATGAGATCAGATACTTTCAAGGAAAAAAAATCTGCAGATACTTACTACTGTTTTTTTAAAGGAATATAATACAAATTTATTAAGAAGAAAATCAAATATGAGAATATGTATTCATGGACTACACAAACACAGTTTAAAATGCCAATGTACTGAACTTAGCAATAAAAGAAAAAAAGGCCAGCAGAATGAATTAGGGAAAACAGCCCCACACTTTTCTGCGTGTTAGAAACACTTAAAACATTATCATACGTGTTTAAAATGAAGTACTATAATAAAAAATTTTTTTATGGTTCAGTGATACAAAAAAGCAAGAGTTGCTATCATAATTACAGATAAAATGATAGGAAAGTTAGATGCACCTAAAAGGAACAAAAGGGAAAACAGTATCAACATTAATTATATATGTATCACATGGCATAATGTTTAAGTACTTAAAGGAAAATCTAAAGGAAATATAGTATAAAAATGCCTAAAGGGTTAGAGAATGCTTGTAGTAAACTTTAATAATCATTTTTAGATACCTAATGCTAACAGAAAGGTAAAGAAGAAACTATAGGACCCAACAGAATTTTAGGGGAAAATATGTCAGTGCAACAACTGTTTCTTGCTCTGTGTCAATCAGCTGTGACCCAGACAACCTAGAAACCACGTCTAAGGACAGTTGGCATTGATCTTTGCAGCATTTATTTCTGTGTGAGAGTCATCCAATATGAGAAAGCAGAGATCTTTGCTAAAAATCATGGAAACAGGGCCTCCCAAGAATCACCACCTTTACTAACAGAACATTTAATCAGTGATGCTGCAAAAAATCAAGTTGCAATGAACCCCATCAACACATTCTTTGATACCAAATGTTTGATTAGTCACAGATTTGATGATATAGTTGTACAGTCAGATCTGAAGCACTTGGGGCAGCTAGGTGGTACAATGGATAGAGCACCGGCCATGGATTCAAGAAGACCTTAGTTCAAATTCTGCCTCAGACACATAACACTTACTAGCTGTGTGACCCTGGGCAAGTCATTTAACCCCATTGCCTAGCCAAAAACAAAAACAAAACAAAACAAAACAAAACAAAACAAAAAAAAAAGATATGAAGCACTGGCCTTTCACAGCAGTGAATGATGCAGGCAGTCCTAAAGTCCAAGTAGAGTACAACAAGGAGACTAAAAGTTTATATCCAGAAATATCTTCTATGATCTTGACCAAGATAAAAGAAAATGCTGAAACTTAGCTTCAGAAGGCTGTTTTAAATCCTGTTGCCACAGTACCAGGCTACTACAGTGATTCCCAATGTCAGGCCACCAATGATTCTGAAACAATGACTTTTCTTAATGTGCTCTGAATCATCAATTAGTGAACTACTTCTGCTATTGCTTATGGCTTGCACAAAAAGGTTGGTACCAAGACAAATGTGTTGATCTTTGTTCTTGAAAGTAACATTTTTGTTGCCTCCATTCTTACTGTCTTGAAGATGATATCTTTTAATTCAAATCTAAAGCAGGGATGCTCACTTGGATGAGGAGGACTGTGACAACCTATGGTCAACCACCTCATTCTTGAGTTCAAGAAAAATCATAATGACATCAGTGAGAACAATAGAGCTGAACATTGAATGCATACATCTTGGGAATATACAAAGTATACTTTCTCTTATAGGACTCAGGCCAGTATTGAAATTGACTCTATTAAGGTATTAACTTCTATACCTTTATCATCTACACTTGTTTTGAATAGCTGAAAGCCAATCTCTTCCATAACACACTGGACCCTATGGAAAGGGCTATAATGGATACCAAACTAGATAAATCACATATTTATGATATTGTCTTGATGGGTGGTTCCACTTATATCCATATCTTATATCCACTTATATCCACATATATCCATAACAAGAAACTTCTGTAGGGCTTCTTCTGTAGCAAGAAGCTCAATAAGAATATAAATTCTCATGAGGCTTTTGCCTATGATACAGCTGAGCAGGCTATAATCTTGTCTGGAGAATAGTTAGAATTTGTTGCTTTTGGATGTCATTCTTTTTTCCCTTGGGATTGAAACTGCTGGTCCTCTCAGATAATCAATCTGATGTCTTTATTCAGGTTTATGTAGGTTAAAGAACAATGACAAAGAATAATAATTTGCTTGGCAAGCTTGAACTCACAAGAATCTCCCCTCCTCCCCCCAAGAGTGTTCCTCAGATTAAAGTACACAACATTAAGTTATGTCACAAACTACGTCTTTACCTCCTACTCACACCTATCAAAATTCTGACTTTTAAAAAATGATTCCAAACATCTCCCTGAAACAAAGATTCCTCTTATTAATGCAAATATTCCACCAGAATTATTATATGGCTGAAAATCATGGAATACTACATTATAAAAAGATTTTATAGTGTTTAGTACTCAAAGGGCAATAGAGAGGCATGAAGTAAGTGTGAACTGATGGCAGCATACAATTAATAAGGAACTACAAACAAGAATGGTGATGGACATAACCCAAAATAGGTGTGATGAAAAAGAAGATGAAGCTGGCCACAAATTGAGAGTGAAGTATAGACAGCCTGAACCTTTCACTGGCATCTCCATAGTGGCATGATAAAGTGAAAAAAGTCAGAATATTGGATGGGCTATCTATTCTGAGCTTTGGGGAGGACATGGACAAAAATTATTGATGAGATGCAGGTATGAATAGATCATGATATGTACTGCTGGAGGGGAACAGCTTCATCAATAAGAACACAGATCCATTTTTGTATTTGTGTCCCACAAATCCATGACAACAGAACCTCAAAAAGTATTTCAACAAATAGGGACTGTCTTCACCCAGGTAATTATTATAGACCAAGACAGCAAAGTGTAGAAATGCTAACTGCATTATAGTTAACCAAGCATGAAATCATTTGGCTGACTCCCTGCAAGTCTACTTTTCTGATAAATGACAAAGTCAATAGTCAACTTAAAAATCAAGAACTCTTGATGAAAATTTTAGATGCTAAGGGATGATATTTTTCAAGAGGTCTTAGAGAACAACAATGTAGGTTGCAGATAGAAAGTTGCAGAAATACTTTCAAAGTTTATTTAAACAGGAATTCCAGGAGCTTCTATACTTTAAGATTTTATGTATAAAGCAGAGCTGGCAGCTTTTCAGGAAGCTTCAAAGGAAATATTGTAATTTATATTCATTTTCCCCCAACAACTGTCTTTATATTTTCAAATAAGTTCCAAAGGGTGCTGAGAAGTACACTGGAGGAAGTATGTAAGGGTGTGAAGAGAATTAACTCTTCACATATTCAAAGTGATAAGTTTAATTTTTGCTATCTTAAGTGGTTAAGGAGGATTTGTGTAAGAGAAATGAGGAAAGTATTGCCTGAAAGTTCCACTTTGAGGGACAGTTCCATATATCATGGTGAATCTTATGTCACACTAGTGAAAAAATAATAGAATTGAATGTTGTATTAACTAAGATATTTTTAATGAAGAATTGATCACATTTTACAATTGTATATAATTCAAGATGTCGTATTTTCCACTTACCTAGTATATATGTTGCTGTCTTTCCTATTATACTTCCAGCTCCTAGAGGGCCGGAGATGATGGCTGTTGTTGCTATTTTGTTATGTTAAAGTTTGTTTTGTTTCATCTCTTTGCATCCTCACAGGTTTCAATGGCAAAGGAATGTAGCAAGTGCTTTAAAAAAGACTTGGTAACTCACCCTCCCAAAATTGCAGCTACAGTATGGCTATCCTCTGGTCTTCTCCAGTTTATTATCTTTATGATAGACTCCTTGCCAGACAGAATTTGGCATTTTTTTATGTTTAACCTGTCATTTTTTTTTTAAATCAGTAAATATTAAAGCAACTAGTAGTGGTTGTCATTGGGGACACAAAATTGAAAACAAGCCAATACCTATCTTCAAGGAGTGTACATTCTATTAGAAACTCAGAACCATGAAACAGTGATTGACTGCTTAGACATTCTCGGTTTGCAAAAGCCAAGAGATTCAATATGTCATCCTAGATTACACAGTTAGTTAGGAACACAACTATTATTAAGGCTCTGGACTATCTGTTCACAGTTTCGTTCATTTTCCAGTCTTTTTATTTGATGTGATTTTTGTAAAGCCCTGGTTATACAACACATAAGCAAGAAAAGCAGTCTCTGACTTCAAGCAGCCTACACTCTAATAAGACATGACAACACATATAGGATAATTGCAATTAGAAAGATGATTAGTCTTGTGACTGAAAGTTAGAAGGAATAGTGACTGAAAGAATAATTACTCCTGAAATGGTAGTTTTGTTGGGATTACTATTCTTAGAACTGGATTTGGAGTGGGGGACAAGAGGAGAGGATAGTATGCAAAGAAGTAGCTGGGAATTTGCATGATTGGTCTGGTTCCAGGTAAAATAAATTGAAAACGTGTTGATAATAAGGTCAGGATGCCAAGAGTGTGATCTTGATGTACAGGTTAGATGCAAAAGCTGGAGTATAGGAAAAATGGCATGGAGATGGAAAAAGAGGTAGTGTTGGGTTAGAAGCCTAGGGTTCCAGAGGTAGGAATTTGAGGCACCACCAGCTTGAGATGTTATAAGCATTCTCATATCACAAAGAATAAACTAAGGTTCAAAGATAAGAAATTATTTGTTTAGGGCTACATAACTAATAAATGTCAAAGCTGAGGTCCAAATTCAGATCTCCAAGTTCAGTGTTCTTTTGATTATACCATGCAGTAGGAGAGTCCTTGAGACCTACTTACAATTAAAGACATAATACTTTAATTTTATCATCATGGACACAATACCCTGACCTCTTTAGTCTAGTTCACTCCAGTTGGTGGAAGCATTAGCATTAGGGAAAATATTTTGAGGCATCTAGGCTATTCAGTAAATCTTTAAGTACATTAGCGCCTTCTACTTTAGAGTGAGATAAGAGAGCGATTTAGGTTGTTCAAACTCAATAGCTAAAGTCATCTAAATTCTGATTTAATATAAAGTTTTTTGTGCCCTAGAATACATTCTTTCCTTACTCTTTTTTCCCTAATAGTATTTTATTTTTTTCCAATTACATGTAAAGATGGTTTTCAATATTCATTTTTCTAAAATTTTGAGTTCGAAGTATTTCACTCTCTCTCCCTTTCCTCTACCCTCCCCAAGACAGCAAACAATCTGATACAGGTTATAAATGTACAATTATGTTAAGCATTTTCATATTAGCATGTTGTGAAAGAAGAATCAGAACAAAAGGGAAAAATGACGAGAAAGAAAAAACAAAAACAAAGAAGGGAAAATAGTATACTTTGATCTGCATTGAGATGCCATGCTTCTTTCTCTGGATGTGATCAGCATTTTCCATCGTAAGTCTTTTGGAATTGTTATGGGTCATTGTATTGTTGAGAAGAGCTAAGTATCATAGTTAATTATTGCACAATGTTCTTATTACTGTGTATAATGTTCTCCTGGTTCTGCTCACTTCATTCAGCAGCAGTTCATAAGTCTTTCCAGGTTTTTCTGAAATCTGCCTGCCTGTCATTTCTTATGGCACAATAGTATTCCATTACATTCATATATCACAATTTGTTTAGCCATTCTTCAGTTGATGGGCATCCCCTCAATTTCCAATTCTTTGTCACCACAAAAAGAGCTGCTTCTTGTACATGAGGATCCTTTCCCCTTTTTAATGATTTCTTTGGGATACAGATCTAGTAGTGATATTGCTAAATCAAAGGGTATGCACAGTTTGGTTGCTGTTTGGGCATAGTTCCAAATTGCTCTCTAGAATGGTTGGATCAGTTCACAACACCATCAATAATGCATTAGTGTTTCAATTTTCCCACATCTTCTTCAACATTTATCATTTTTCTTTTCTCATATTAGCCAATCTGATAGTGTGAGATGGTACCTCAGAGTTGCTTTAATTTGCATTTCTCTAATAAAGAGTGATTTAGAGCATTTTTTTAAAAATATGACTATAGATAGCTTTAATTTCATGTGAAAAC
This sequence comes from Vombatus ursinus, assembly GCF_900497805.2. Lineage (NCBI taxonomy): Eukaryota > Metazoa > Chordata > Mammalia > Diprotodontia > Vombatidae > Vombatus > Vombatus ursinus. The sequence continues at coordinate 2,945,356 of NW_020954867.1, forward strand.
TGCCTGTTATATCATTTGACCATTTATCAGTTCAGGAATGAGTTGTATTCTTATAAATTTAAATATATATATATATTTCCTCATATAAATTTATATTTTTTCCTTGCTCTTAATGGAATATATTTCTATAAACTTCTCTTCCTTCCTCCATGATGTTCAATCTCTCCTTTTAAATCAAGCAAAGAAAACTCTCCTATCTCCCTTAATGCTTTTGGCTTCCATTTGTTGATTATCTTGATGTTTTTCCTGTATATATTGCTTATTCATATATAGTTATTTTGATGTCATCTCTTCCATTAGACTGTGAACTCCTTGAATTTAAGAACTGGTTTTTTTTGTCTTTCTTTTATCCCCAGAACTTACCACAGAGCCTAGCACACAGTAGGTACTTAACAAATGTTTGGTGAGTGACTGAATGACCTGTGTCACAGGTACTTTCTTTCCTTTAAAAAAAAAAAAAACTTCCACATATTTTTTCAAAGTTTTTTCAAACTTTTTTCTCTTATTGGTATTATCAGTGATCTACACCTGCTTCTTCTATTCCTGACTTTATTCCTACAGTTTAGATTCCTCACTCATCATTCATCATTAAGCCTAAGCTGAACTGCATAAGGTTAACAATAACCTTCATCTTGCCAAGTCCAATGAATTATTTTAGATAATTATACTCCCTAACTTCTTCGAAGCTTCGAACACTGGCAAATACTTCCTACTTCAAAATTACTCTTTTCTTGGTTTCTTTGACTCTACATGTTTTTCTTTAAGCTCATTTCTTTGGCCCTTTTCTATTTCCTGTTCCATTTTCTCTCAAAGGATTATGTGTGCCCACCAAGTCTCAGTCATTGGTTCCATGTTTACTCTTGCCTATGCTCATGCTATTGTCTTTGCCTGGAAATCTTTTCAATCTTCTGTTTATTAAGAGAATAATAGATTTGGGGTGTTGAGAGATCAGCTGGCCCATCTTCTGCATGGATCCTTTTACATCTCTGGACAAAGTGATAACTTTGTCCAACCATTGCTCCCTCCCAGCTTCTACTAGAAATATTTCATATTCAAGGAATTCACTACTTCCTGAGACACACTATCTCATTTTTGGATAGCTCTAGTTGTTCAGAAATATTTCCTTGTGTATAACCAAAAATCTGTTTTCTTTTAATTTTTGCACATTGATTTTAGTTGTCCTCTCTGCCATAAATTAGAAAAAAATAGAATTTTTTGTTAATATTATAAACATTCAAATATGCTAGGAATAATTATTTCCCCATGAATCTTCTCTTATTTGGGGGTAAACATTGTTACTTTCTTCAGTCAATCTCAAATTCCATGGTTTTTATTTCTCCTAATATTATGGTTATTCTTTTCTGAATATTCAATTTCTCCTTAATTTCCTTTTTGTGACATGCTGCCTCATAATTAAGAAACCATCAGAGATGTGGTTTTATCCAAATATAAAAAGGAACTAAAGTTTCCATGGTTTATTTTTATTATGAATTTTAAAAAATATAAATAAAAGCTTTTCAGTATTTACAGATACAAAAGCACAAGTTTCTTATCTATACAGTTAATTTAAAAATTATATTAAATTTAACATGGTCCGGCAAAATTGTCTCATTTATATCTCCTTCTTTAAATTGTTTTTTTTTCTGCTCATTTTAATGTTTTATTATTTCTCCTTTCCTTCTTTCCTTCCTTCCTTTCTTTCTCTGTGACCTTGGAAAAGTCATTTTTCTGGGCTTTAATTTCATCATATGTAGAGTCAGAGGTTTCGACAAGATGATTTCAAAAGTACCTTCCAGTTATCAATATACAACTTTAAATGTTAAAATAATGTTAATTTATTCAGCATCTTAGATTTTTCTGGCAGATGTGTAGTGAAGGAAAAATGTGTATTTTTATAACAATATATTTGGATTTTTATAACAATTATACTTACTATAATTGCCTTATAAATAGTTTTTTTCCCTAAAAGCCAATTACATTCTGTTGATAATCAATGAGAATCATATCTGATGGAGGTGTTTGAACAATAGTGTTATAAACCTTATTCCCTCAGGATTATCTTTAGAACCCCTGAAAGGGTAGAAGTAGTAAGTTACTCTCTGGAGTTCCAGCCTACCAAGTTTAGTGATAATTGAGGAAGAAGCTCCCAAGAGCATGGTAAAGCTCTTTATAAACCTTAAATGACTGAACAACAATAACTTTGTTATTATCAAAGGATCCACCATCACGCACAAAAAATATTCATTTACATGGTCTGTGAATAGCATTTATTTTACTTATATTCTATTGCTTTCATCTTGATGTTATTTATAAGAAATTGAGAAGGCTTCTTATCCCCACAAAATTTCCCCACCAAATAGACATTGATGTCTTAACATTTGCCTTTAGATCTTTTCGGGTTAAGGTATTTTCCTCTTTATTAAAATTAAAGTAACTTATTGGAGAAGTGTTACCACATCATGTTTTATTAGTAATACACAGTAGAAATTAATTTGTCAGATACTTTCTAATATAATGTAATAATTGAGGGATGATGTAAATTTAGGGAAGGGTGAATAATAATAACAATTTTTCATATTTGCTTTAATGTTTGTGGACCTCATTCTTTCCTTTTAATAACCCTATGATATGGTTAGCATAAAAATATTACCATCCATATTTTACAGACAATGAAGATCATAGAAGATATGTGACTTGCCCATGGTCACATGGTTAATGAGAGTCAGACCTAGAATTTGAATTCAATTTGCATGACTTATAGCTGTGTACTCTTTCTACTGCATCATGATGACTCTTAATAGAACTTGAAAGCACTAGGTTTCTGTTTGTATATGGGGAAAAGGACATTCCACAAGGTGGGAATAAGGCATTGAAATGGGAGGATATAAAACTGAAAGCAAATTTTTCTTACTTCCTGATTTTGCCTTGGTTCTCAATTTGCTTGCAAAGTACTCCCAGTTTAGTCAATGTCCAATCTTGATTGAGTTGAATAGATGTAGTCTCATACAGTAATTGGAAAATTAATAGAAGAATAGACTTTAAGCTATCCTTTATATGTATATGAGTTAGTCATCTTTAAGGAGCTATTGTAAGATCATCCCAGGCAGAAATATTTCTATCCTATTTTGAAACATCTATAGGAATTTTCATCAGATTGATTGTCCCACTTTTGGTGTCTTTTTTTTTTATCATGGAGAGTCATTCAGTAGTACAATATCATCAACCCTGTCTATATCTTCATGGCATTTCTCATATGCCAGAGGGTTTATATTGCAAGTGTCCATATTGATCCACTTTATCAGCTTTACTTTTACAAAGCTTTTCACATCTTTGTGGATGGCATTAACTGGGTTGCTGTAGGACCAAAATATTTCTCACAATATATTGCAATGAAGGCTGTCAAGGGCCCTTAAAGTGTGATGAAATTGATAAAAAGTAGAGACTGCCTTTCTGAATTCACCAGCAACAATCCTTTAACATGATTATCTCAAATATACAGGCTATCAATAGTTTGAATCCTTTCTGTAAGTTTCTTGGCTACAGGCTCAATCACTGTATCTAGTATGATATTCACCTTAATAGGAAGACATCAATGTTCATTTGGTAGGGAGATTTTTGAGGGAATAGGAAGTCTTTTTGGTTTTTTATAAATCACATTAAGTTGAAATCAATATAATATCTATAAATAAAAAATACTATTCACAGACCATGTAAATAAATGTTTTTCCTGATGGGAGAACCTTTGATAAAAACAATAATAGTTATTGTTGTTGTTCAGTCATTCAAGGTTCATTGCTCTAGCAATGGTCTTGCATTTTTGCTGGTCATGTATCATCTTTGATTCTCTAAGATTCACAAATGAGTTTTGCTAGCTTACTTAAGTTTCTGATATCAAATACACTTAATAATTCAGCTGTGATTTGATCAACTCATTTAACTGTTTTGTTGTTGTTGTTGTTGAGGTTTTAGATTTTAACCAATACTCCTAATGAACAGTGGACTGTTCAGACTTACATTTTTTTTCTCAAATACATTATTGATTGAGGTGAGACCTATGAGAAATGTCTTTAAGGTGTTCTACCAAATTGCTTTAATATTGTCATTTTAGTAAGAAGCTTTTCATATTTGATGTTTGGAAAATTATTTTAGGTGTTTACTCAATTTGGCAAACTTCATTGGGATTTACCACCAGAAAAAGGAGTTGCGATTTCAAATATTGAGATTCATTAATGTAATACATGTTTCAGAGGCCCTCCTGATACAAAAGGGCCTACTTACCTAATTAAGCACATATTCTCTGTGTTTGTGTGTGTGTGTGTGTGTGTGTGTGTGTGTGTGTTTTAATTCTCTAACTTATAGCCTCCGCCCAGAAGATTAGGGAGAATCATTGTCTTCCTGATAGTAACCCCTCTTACAAGCACACAGTTCTTAATCCTAAAGAAGTTAAATGTTATTGAAGAACCAAGGGATGCAAACAAACAATAATCCTAAGAAACAAAACACAACTGCAAACAAATCCCTTCAAAAAGCAATCTTCTTGCAAAGATCTAAGTAATTATCAGGAACTTATTGTTCCCCTCCACTTTTCCCAATTTGCAGTATCTTCTGGTGGAAAATGTCCTGGCTTTTGAGTCAAAAGACATAGAACCAAGTCCCAGAAATGGGATTTAGTTTCTCTGTGACGTGAGATAAATTATTTAACATCTCTTATTCTCAGTTTCCTTATCTGTAAAATGAGGGGTTTGGTCTATATGACCTCTAATGTCCCTTTAAACTTTTGATCTATGATGGTTCTCCTTCCAGCTGTAAGTCAAGTTCACTCTCCGCAGGTGGTACTCTCTGATTTTCTTTTTATCAATTTCCTGTGGCTCCCAGAACTTGTAAGTAGGTGTTGCCTCTGTAACTAGGTGTTTCTCTCTGTAATAGCTCCTTGTAGTAATTCCATGCAAATACTCAGGACATTTCCCCTTTTAATTAGACCTACATTTCCTGGAACACATAAAAAGATATGTCTTTATCAATTATATGCTTCTGTTTAATTATTTGTATCATAATAGTAGCATTTTCTACTGGTTTTAAAGTAGCAAACATATTCTATTCACCTACATAGGGAAAGTAAGCTTTTGTGAGATGGTCTGGGAACTTAACCACCATTTTAATAGTATTTCTACTTTTAAAAATATTTTTCAAATTTTGAACTGACTTTCAAATGACATCATGGTGAAAGTTAGGGAATGTGTATGGTTGTGATCCAGAACTGATTAAATAATTTAAATTACACTAGGAAAATGATGAAATATTCTTTAGATTTGACCCTTACAATACGTTCAACCCCTCACCCCACATCATAACCAATATCCATTTTTCAAGTTGGAATAGCTCAAATGGTGCATTCACTGTCAGTATTGGTTGCTTGCCTTTTTATATAATTTTCTTTTTAAAGTAAACCTTTTTTTCAGATCCATGTTTGGAATGGAAATGCCATAATTATGGTTCTTGGTGACATCTGCTCTTCAGGAAGTCTTGGAAACATTAAGAGAAGCTCAAGCTGAAGCAGATGAGATCAATTTGATTTCCAATTTCACTGCTGGGTGAGTTCCATTTTCCTTTGGAATTTTTTGAGAAGAAAAACAGAGTTCATAGGAGGAAGGTAAAATTATCCTTTGAATACAGTGGAACCACCATCATGTTTTGTCTATGAAAGCAAAAAGAAGAAAGCAGAAGAAGCAGAAGCAGAAGTAGAAGCAGCAGCAGCAGCAGCAGTAGAAGAAGAAGAAGAAGAAGAAGAAGAAGAAGAAGAAGAAGAAGAAGAAGA